>NC_058131.1:294889111-295184841 GCF_016433145.1 Gracilinanus agilis
AAAAAAAAAAAAAAAAAAAGAGAGAGAGATGGGTGTGGGAAAAGGAGATCAACAATGAAAAATAAGTGTCAGCATGCCAAAGGAGCTTATTTAAGCTGGACAATGGAGGTCCAAAGCAGTTCCATTAAACCTGGACTACATCTGAGATCCTCTTCTAAAAAAAGAGTCCTGGATTTGGAAATGAGGGTTTAATTCACAGTTCTGACATCTCATGGCTGTGGGACCATAGACAACTTTCTTCACCTTGCTGAGTCTGTTTTGTCAGTAAAATTGAGATAATAATACTTGCACTATCTACCCTGCAGGGATGTTATAAAGAGAATGCTTTATAAACCTCACAACTCTATAAAAATGTGAGTTATGATAATAGTAATAGCTGACATTTATATAGCATTTTGAGATTTATGAAACCTTTTTACATGCATCATCTTATTACTGGATCTTCATGATAACCCGAAGAGGTAGGTATGGTTATTATACCCATTTTACAGGTGAAAAAATTGAGGCCAAAAGAGGTTAAGTGACTTCCTTAAGATTGTACAAATAGTCAATGTTGTAGAAAGAATCTGAACCCAGATCTCTCCTGATTTCCTATCCAGCATTCTTTCTATTACACCATGCTTCCATTCCTCATAAGGCACAAGGAAAAAAATAAATAGCCAACAAATGCACTCTGTTTGGGTGTTGGAAAATCAATGTCTTTTCTTTCTTTCCAGGATTACCTAGCATAAGATAGCAGTCTCCTTGATGGAGCGGTACTGCTAAACCAGGTGTCTTTATGTCCCAGGCTATCTTCAGACCAACGTGCCAGACAGCAGGGTTTCTCCCTTCTGGGCTCAGCTCACCATCATCAAGAACTTCAGGACCTGTCAGGAGAAGAGGAAAATGAATGGCAGGTCAGATTCAAGGCACATGGCCAGGATATCAGGAAGGGTTAGAGTCATCAGAGAAAGCATACTGTAGCATGGTAACTTGAACTAAGCCTTGTGGAAGGAATAGGATTTGGAAAGTCATTATAAAGGAGGAGAAGAAGGAGGAGGAACAATATGAGCAAGGGCTCAGAGATACAAAATCTTGCTTACCAGCCCAAGGCAAATATAATAGAGGCCTTACTTATGGAGTATATCACAAACTCAGACAAATGGAACAGATATCCCAATCTCTACTATAATCCACTTACAATGATCTCATTTATGGCATAGAAGATAACCTGAAGGCTATGCCTAGAGGGCACAGAAGTTAGTGGATCCAACCATTCTGGACAGGTTTTGAGTAGAGTCCCAGAAAAACATCCCTGATATTTAGGGACCAGCCTAGCAAAGTTTGAAGTTCTCCAGAAAGTTTGCCACAGGGTGATGAATTTCTTTTTGACACAGCGTTGTATGAATACTAAAGTACCCACACCATCAAAAATCAGTTCTGGAAAAAATGAAGCCTACATACATTTTTCTTTAATGGATCTGTGACCTCATCAATGTAGATTATCCCCTTTGACAGCTGCCATCCAGGCATGCCTTCTTCTCTTGGAGGATTCTTAACCATAAATCCTCCACAGATCATTCATCTAATGACCTTTGGAGCCCTTCCTTGATATCTTCTGCTGTCGTGTGAAGTAGGGGAGACTAAGGGGCCTCAAATCACTAATATTTCACCAGTCCATTTCCTTTTTAAGCCATACATTTTTTGAGGATTTCAACCTACAAACCACAACTTCCATATATGTATTAAACTAAGTTACAAACACTCAAATATGTGAACACTGGGTACAAACATCAGAATTAGACACTGGAGAGAAAAAATAGGCATTCTACCTTTTCACAAAACTTTCAGGCAATAAACGCAGTTCTAACCTTGATGTTTATAAACACGGAAAAAAAGAATCACTGAAGAAAATTCTGAAATGGTAAGGGGGAAATACCATGAACTATCTAGGAATGTGACCTTTTTTTAAAAAAGGATAAACTGTTAACTAAAACTGTTTATGGAGTTTCATAGAGAAAAACCTAGGACTTTTTCCTGGGTCACTCCCATGCACGTTTTTGTAAGAGGCTCTCCAGGGGCAATCACTAGGCAGTTTCGTTCCCCTACTATTTGCCTGCACAACAAGGGAAGTCAATATCTGGAAATTTGGTGTTGACTTTAAACCACCTAAATATTTGTCATTTGATAGAAATGATCACCAAACATATTTTAGCTGGGCAGATTGGTAGTAAAGTAGACAAAGTATAGGGTTTGGAGTGAAGAAGACTCGAGTTCAAATCCTGCCACAGACCTATATATATTGTCCCTTAACCTCTTTGGGACTCAGTTTCCTCATGTGGGAAATGGAGATAATAACATTTACTTTCCAAGGGTTGTTGTAAGTCAAATGAGTTAATATAGCACTTTACAAACCTTAAAATGCCTCATTAGCGCTCATTATTTATTATCTAAGAGAAACTAACAAAGAAAGTAAATACTCTGTCATGAGACTTTATCTGGGCTTGGCACTAGAAAGAGAAAATCATGTATGTATGTATCTAGCTCTCTGTTCCTAAAACCACAGGGGTCAGGCTCAGTGCACTGCTGTAGGCTGTTTCATCATGGAGGGCACAAATGAGAAAATAAGGTCTAGCAAATACTTTGAGAAAAATCAATGCAAACATCTTAGAGAGGCTTTTCATATTTCTCTCCTTGGGCTGATAAATTGTAACTTAATTTAAGAAAAGAAAACTGCAATTACAATGGTTTTCAAGGCATTTTTAATGCACAGATCATGGATATTATAAAAAGAGGTAACCTCTGTGGGATAATCCTGCAGAGGAGGTTCCGTTCCTCCTATCACTTCAGCAGCAGCACTGTTCTCCATATGGCACCAAATAAAATCTAGAACTACAATCAGAGGCAGCAATTTCAATCAAAATTTCCTGGGGTCTCCTCATAAAGCTAGCACCTTTGGAATGTGCTCGTTAAAATAAATTTTTGTTAGTGTTTTCTGTTTCCTTAAGGAAAAGGAGGATTGTTGCAGTTTGATATATTTTTTCTTGCTTAAGTATAACATAGCTCCCAGACTTACTTTCTCAATAGTTGTTAATTATCCATAGCAACTGCAACCAATTATTCCTGCCCCCTTGTTATTTTGGAAACAGCCTGGCAAGAAGATCCTACTTGCCTTTCAGTCTGATTTATACCAAAAGAATAAAAAAAATTACCAGTGAATTTGCTGTATAAAAAGTCTACCCAATAATATCACCAGAGAGACAAAACTAGCTAAAAACTAAAGTTTGCTAAAAGTATAAGCCTAAATATTAGATTATTAATTCAAGAGATTTTTCTGGCTCTTAATGCTGTAATCAAATCTAGAACAAAGTTCGTCAAACACATAATTAATGATATACACAATCTCTCTGGTGCTTCATGTAAGAATATTGGTTCCAAGGCAGAAGAGTGATAAGGAGTAGATAATAGGGGTTAACTGACAAAGCTAGGAGTGTCTGAGGCTAGATTTGAACCCAAGCCCTCCCAACTCTAGGCTTGGCTCTCAATCCACTGAGTCACTGAGATGCCCAGTAAGAAGTTCCTATTAATTAGGAGACTTCAGAATGAGGAAGAGTGGAGTTGAAGTCCCTCTCAGATATATATTGATTACATTAACACTGGACCAGACAAATTGTCAGATGCCCCAGACATTTCTATCTTCACCTTGGGTTCCCCATTACCATCAAATCACAAATCCAGTTCTTTTTGTTGTTGTTAAAGTATTAATTATATAGAACCAAACCAATTTTTTTAGTTTTATACCTTGTTAATTTAATTCCCTCTCAAAAAAAAATTAACCCTTACTTTCCATCTTAGACTCTATGCTGTGTGTATCTAGTGCCAAGGCAGAAGAGCAGTAAAGGCTAGGCAATGGGAGTTAAGTGACTTACCCAGGATCACATAGCTAGAAAGTCTGAGATCACATTTGAACCCAGGACATTCCATCTCTAGACCTGACTCTCAATTCACCAAGCCACCTTGCTGTCCCCAATTCCTTGTTATCTTTAAGCCACATTGAGGTAGGTAAATTTCCCCTAATGCAATGTTACTGAGACATCACCATCACCAATATTTAACCACAACCATCACCACACATAAGCAAAGGAAAAGCAGCTAGGATTCTGCAGAATTTTACCCAAATTCAGTATCAGGTCATTTTGACAAGAAATTACAGAAAGCTTTATAAGTAAATACTGGAAACTGTGACATTCATCTCTATAGGTCACAAGTATTTAGCACTAATGAGTACCTATCAAGTCATGATCAGATGGCCAGAATTATAACAGAAGTTCACTATCTTTTATAAGCTAAAAGATGGCAAATCCTCATTATACAATACAGAATCCCAAAAATTTTTGAGAATTAAACAAATTTATCATATTGAAACTATAGTATTATCATGAATAAATTACCTACATTTATATTGATAAAACCTGGAATCCCTAAAAATTTAAGAATACTTTAAGTTATTGTGATTTTGAGTATTTATAATTTATAAATTATCTGAATGAAAAGTTTTCAAAATATAAAGCCATAGCTGAAGAAATAAAATCCATTTGGGAAGATGGTGACATGGTAACATCATCCTTGTCACTCTAGCCGCTACTGGATTTGTCCCAATGATGCTTTTAGAGAGCCTAGAGAAAATCAATTTTTACATGAATACTTTTTTATTACATAAGACAATGTTATCTACATTGCAAAAATCCACTCATCTATGTTCTCTACACATTAAGTAAATAATAACAACTGCAGAATATTAGTATAGCTACCTCTCCCAGGACATTTCTAAGACAAACCTCATCAAAAACCTATAAAGATGGGAGCAGCTGGGTAGCTCAGTGGATTGAGAGTCAGGCCTAGAGACGGGAGGTCCTGGGTTCAAATCTGGCCTCAGACACTTCCCAGCTGTGTGACCCTGGGCAAGTCACTTGACCCCCATTGCCTACCCTTACCACTCTTCTGCCTTGGAGCCAATACACAGTATTGACTCCAAGACAGAAGGTAAGGGTTTAAAAAAAAAACCTATCAAGATGATAGTACTAAAAGTTCATATTTATATAGTGCTTTATGTTTTACAAAGTACTATATATATATATGTATATATATTAGCTCATTTAACCATAATAGCTTTCTGGACAGCTATCATCCCTAGTTTACAGACAAAGGCCATGAAAGTTGGAAATGTAATACTAGTAGGAATTAGCGGTTATAATAGTATCTTTATTTGGTTTTGTGAAAATTAGACAATCAATTATTCAGATTGCAGAGTTATTCCTTGTGAACTACCTAGAAATGAAGATTCTGAAAAAATGGAGCTTTCACATACCAAAAAAAAAAAAAAAATGAACTCATCACTCCCCTCCAACAGTAGTATTTTTTTTTCAGCAGTAGTGTTACAAAAGGCATTAAAACAAGTTGGTTGAGATAAATGTAGTCCCTCAACACAGATAAAGTGGTATTAATTATACATTTTTAGTGATTTCTTGAAGAACATTACAAACTTCTAATAGACAAATCTAAAGCTACAAAGTTTGGCTCTGTCAGGTTTTCATATTGAGCATCTAAAGCCCCATCAATGGCTACAAGGGCAAAAGAAAAACTTTTTTTTTGCTTTTTAAAAAAAAAAACATTCACATAAATAATAATGTATCATTACATCCATTTTTAAGGACAAGAAAAAAAGAATACAAACTAGGAAAAGGAGAAAAAAGTTCCTTTTCAGGCTCTTCCAACCAAACATTATATGAAATGGGGAATGGACATTCACAGATTTCTGAAACTATGCATACTTCAAATCAGAAGTTCTATAACCAACAAGTGGTTGATATCTTCTAAGAGTGTAGGTGATTAGAGGAAAGCATTTAGAAGATATCATGAAAGAGCTGAAGAGTTCTCAGTTGTTAAATGTTGGTGGATGAAATATCGCCCATTAGCAAAAATTGCTACAATAGACCAACACCGATTCTCTAAATTGCCAGTGGATATCCCCATTAGGAATTCTATCTACCAATTGTTCAGGCTAAAACCAAATATTTTTCCATTTGCTTATCTGTGTGCAGGTTGCTTTCTCCCTGAAAGGATATAAGCTCCTTGAGGAGCGAGCCTTTTGTATTTAATTTTGTTGAATTAAATTGTTGCACTGATTCCCCTATGTATGTAAGTCAGATTCAAT
The DNA here is from genome assembly GCF_016433145.1 of Gracilinanus agilis. NCBI lineage: Eukaryota > Metazoa > Chordata > Mammalia > Didelphimorphia > Didelphidae > Gracilinanus > Gracilinanus agilis. The sequence goes on from NC_058131.1 coordinate 294,895,305, forward strand.
CAACAAATATAGAGCCCAAGATGTACAAGATTCAGTGATAAGTGCTGAAGGCATATACACAGATGATTAAATTCATCAAAAAGTTTGTGACCTAGTTGGGGAGATTATACAAACATATAAGAAGTTGAACAATGCAATAAACCAATACAAAACTTTCCATCAGAGAGAGTACATACAGGTGGTACATTTAATAAATAAATAACCATTTACTGAGCACCTACTATTTGTGCAATACCGTGTTAGGTGTTGGGGCTATTAGAACAAAAAGGAAAGAGTCTGCCTTCAAGAAGCTTAAATTCAGTTAAGAGGTAACATCATAATAAGAACACAATGTAAATTTGGAGAAGGCGGAACAGATGGTACTAGAATCTTGGGGGTCGGGGAGAAGGGGATGAAGAAAGGTTTTAAGTAGAAGTTGCCACCTGAGCCAGTTTCTGAGGTTAATAATAAAGGATTCTCAGAAGTGGAGGTGAGGAGGGTTGCAGGAGGGAGTATAGCCAGTTGAAAAATCATAGAGATAGAGTGTTTTGTCTGAGGAACATCAAGAAGGCCAATTCATCTGGTCCACAAAGTCTGAGAAGGGGAATATAATATGTTACATGGAAGAAAGCATGGGTTCTTAAATTCAGAGGTATTTATATTTGATTCTAGAGGCAATAAACTAGAGATGACTGATTAGGGGAACAACTCATTTAATCTTGTGCTTTTGCAGCTAGAGGGAGGGAAGAATGGTGGAGGAAGTGACTTTTAAAAACAATTTAGAAATTAAAATAGCCCAGTAAAAAGGGGGAGGCAGAGTATGACCATTCTGAAGAGGATGGCTGAAACTGATGTTGTAGACATAGAAATGATAGGATATAGCTAATGACTGGATGTATAGAGTGAGAGAGTGTGAAGAGGTAAGGAGAGCTCCCAAATTAGTGGTATGTGGAAGCTGAGAAACCTGGATTCAAATTTCAGCTCTGCTAATTAATAATAAAAGCTACACTTACGTAATGTTTTAAGGTTTGCAAGTGCTTTACATGCACACACATATATATGCAAGCAACCTTAACCCTAAGAGGTAAATACTATCATTATCCCTATTTTATAGGTAAGGAAATTGAAGCCTTGAAAGGTCAAGTGCCTTGTCTGTCCAGGATGTCACAGTCAATAATTATAGGAGGCAAGATTTGAACTTGTATCTTCCTGATTCCAGACCTAGTACTCTCTCCACTGAGTCACCCAGGTGCCTTGCTGCTATTTATTACCTGTGAACCCTTAGACAAGTCATTCTTTGAGTTTTAGCTTCTTCTATGTACCAATATCTTTTTTTAATTACTCCTCTCTCTTACCCTCTTTCCAGGCAAAAGGATTACACTTCTGCTTATTCTCAAAGGCAAAATAATGTCTATCTCTTTTTGAGGTAAGGTTGGTTATCTTCTGAAGGAAGTTTTTTAACTACAAGTGTTCTCTCCCTGCTTTCAATGCCTTATGTTACTTTGCATCTGTTCATAGTTATTACATTTATTCTTGAGTTGTAGATTTTTAAACATATTTACTGTCCCCTCCATCAGAAAGAAAGTTCCTCTGGAATAAGGAACATTTCCTTCTTTAGGTTTATAAATTTATTGCCCAATACAATCTCTGCCACAATGTAAATACCTTATACATTGTTGATTAATGAGGAGGAAATGGTCATTTAGAGCTGCTCAAAGAGTGATGAACAAGAAAGGCAGTTAGGTGTAATAGTGGGTATAGTGTTGGACTTATTGCCAGGAACACCTGAGTTCAAATCCTGTATCATAATTTAGCTGTGTGACCTGGGACAAGATACTTAATTTATCTTAGATACTATTTTTCTCATCTGTAAAATGGGAATAATAATATTATCTATCTTCTTAGGATTGTGGTGAGGATCTAATGAGACTTTACATATCTTAAAGTACTATATAAGTACAAGCTATTGTTATTACCTCTGTTTCTAACACAGGACAAGTCAAGTTTACTGATTAAGAAAGGCTGGCTTTGGGGGCAGCTAGATGGTTCAGTGGATTAAGAGGCAGGCCTAGAGATGGAAGGTTCAAATATGACTTCAGACACTTCCTAGCTGTGTGACCCTGGGCAAGTCACTTAACCCCCATTGCCTAGCCTTTATCACTCTTCTGCCTTACAATCAATACATAGTATTGATTCTAAGATGGAATGAAAAGGTTATTAAAAAAAAAAGCTGGCTTCACAATTAATAGCCAAGTCAGTGAATGACAGAGGAAAATGAGAGAGGAGGGGAATATAAGTTTTACTCTAGTTCTACTGACATGACTTTAAATAAGCCATTTATATCTTTGTGCCCTAATTTTTTTACTGATCAAATAGAGCTAATAATACCAGCTCTATCTGGCCTAGAGTCAAAAGATTCCTCTTCCTGAGTTCAAATCTGGCCTTAGAAACTTACTAGCTGTGTAACCCTGGAAAAATTTTTGTGATACTTCAGAAAGGAGACGAAAAATACAGACCACCTTTTTTAAAGTTAATATTTAAAATTCCCACAAAGGAATATATTTCAAATATATTATTCCTTAAAGTAGTAAAATTGTGACCCAATGCAGCACAATTATATCCCAGAGTGCCTAATTTTTTTTTATCAAAGCACATGTTTCACCAAGTATCACTCCAAACCTATCTGCAGGCCACCCTATGCCCCTATCTCTTTCTTCTGTGAATATCTCCATAAGATCTCCATAGGATACTATTAATAGACAATTCCAATTTCCAATTAATTCATGAAAGTCACCTAAAAATCTTGAGCCTTATTTATGGTTATTTTTTTCACAAAGGCCAAAATTAGAGAAATATGACATTTCTAAAATAGTGATGAGGAAGAAGTAACAAAACACAAATGGTAGAATTAAATTACCAATGAAAACTATTATACTATTTTCCCATCAAAGCGCTAAATTCAAGGCTTGAGTGTTAGACCACAAAAAGCAATTACCTTTAGTTCCTAGGAAGTAAAAATCTGTTCCATGACAAAAAGCTACAACCAATTGTTGACAATTGCCACATAATTATGTAGCTTGAATGGTAAATCAAAGATTCTTCTCAGTGGGTACTTAGACCAACAAAGCCAATCACTGGTTTAAAAACTGTACCATTCCAGAACTCTTACTAACAATATCTATTACCCATGACTGCAGGAGAAAGCCATTGAATGAAGCATATAATTATGCTGATCCTACACAAATTACAACTCAGTGACCTCTAGCCATAGAAATAACAACCCTGAGGAAGTTATGCCAGGCCAATCTCATTTCCTCTAGGAAGGTTACTAGCATGGCAGGAGAATTCAGTAGATATAGTATACCTGGTTTTAGGTAAGGCATTTGATACAGTTTCTCATGATATCCTTAAGGCCAAAGCTGAGGCATATGAAGTACATCAAAGTACAGTTAGGCAGATTTAGAACTGGTTTAATACACTTCCCAAACAATAGGGATTAATTGGTTAATGTCACCCTGGAAAGAAGTTTCTAGTGACTAAGTGACTGACAAAAAGAATGAATGGAAGAATGGAGGAAATGAATGAATGAAAGAAAAATATATTTGTTAAGCACTCACTATGTGCTACTAAGTAAGAGTCTACCTTTAGTCCTGTAGGGAGAAAAATAACAATAATTTAGAAAAGGCATAAATAGATGGCAAGTTCAACAAATCTATAAATAAACAAAATTTAATGACATGAAATTTAATAGGAATAAATGTAGAGTACTGTGTGTGAGTTTTTTAAAAAATCAACTGAACAAGCATAATGGAATCATAACTAGTCAGTCAATAAAGATTTATTAAGCATCTGCTATGGAACAGCCATTATTCTAAGCACTGGGGATACAAAGAAAGATATCTTGCTCGTAAGAAACTCTTAGTTGGCCAGAAAGATGATATGTTAATGACAAAGTACAAATAAGCTATATATACATAAACTGGAAATCATCAACAAAGAGAAAGCTGTAGTGTTAAAGGGGGACCAGAAAAGTTTCCTATAGAAGGTGACATTTTAGCTAAAGACAATAGCCCTATGTCTCTCCCTATTCTAGTTGATCTCCTATGCACTTGTCAAAGTGATCTTCTTAAGGCAAAGACCTAACCATATAACATTACTCTCCCCTCTCAATAAATTCCAGAAGCTCCCTGTCACCTCCAAGATACATATAAAATCTTCTGGTCAGCATTCAAAGCTCTTCGTACCCTGTATCCCCCTACCTTTCTAATCTTCTAAAACCTTATGTCTTGCCCATGTATTCTGCAATGCAAACACTCATCTCCTTGCTGTTAATGGAACTCTCAACTTCAGGCATTTTCACTGGCAAGAGCAGTAATTACTAAAATCATCTTGATCCTGGTTAAAATATAGAGACTGATCAGTAGAATAGATTAGGTATATAACGCAGAGAAGCAAATGTATCAAATACCCTTGTATTCAATAACACAAAGACCTCAACTATTGAGACAAGAACTCACTGACAAAAATTTCTGAGGAAATTGGAAAGCAGCATAGGTTAAATTTAAACTAATAACTAACACCTTATGCAAAAATAATTCCAAATTGGGTGTGTAGTATAGATAAAAAGTCAAATCATAAACTAAAGAAACAGAAAAAAAATATGTATGAAATCTATAAATAGAAGAAAAGTTCATGACCAAGATAGAGAAGATCACAGAAGATAAAATGGATAATTTTGATTACATAATTTTTAAAAAATTGAACAAACATAATAAAGCTAAAATCAAAAAGGAAACAAGGAAAAAAAACTCTTTACTACAAGTTTCTCTAATAAAAATCTAATTACCAAGCTATATAAGGAACTAATTTGAATTTATAAGAAAAGGCCATTCTGCAGCTGATGAATAATCTAAAAATACAACAGTTCACAAGGGGAAAAACCTACGCTATCATTGTCTAGATGAAAAAATGCTCCAAATAACTAATAATTAAAGAAATGCAAATTAAAACAATTGTTTTCTACCTCAAATCCATCTGAGTAGCAAAGGGGTCAAAAAATAAAAATGACTAAGGTTGAGACTGTGAGAAAACAGGTCATTGATGGACCTGTGATTAAGTACAACTATTCTGGAAAGAATTTTACAATTACATTAGAAAGTTACTAAATAGTGAAGTATGATCTGGTGGTATTACTATTAGACACACAATATAAACATTATAAAAATGAGCAACATTCAAGACTTATAAACTGTTTAAGAGTTAAGAAAACAATTAGGAGAACAATTTATACAGTAATACTGTAAAAAAAACAACTTTGAAAGCTTTGAGAACTATGATCAATCATGATTCAAGAGAACCAATGATTAAACATGCTAACCATTACAGAGAAGGTGTTAAAAACAGTATATTTGTGTTCATTTTTTTTTAAATATAGAGGAGGTGCTACAGATTTCAATGTTGCAGGTATTTTCTGGTGAGGTCATGATATTAATAATTTTACTTAACTTTTATTTTCCAAGAGAGACCTCTCATCAAGTTGCAGTAATCTATAAAAATTTTTTATATAAAAATCAATAACACTTTTTTAAAAACTCAACTTAAATATCATCTTTTGCAAGAGGAATTTCCTACCCCTTTCCAACCCGGGGTACCTTCCCTTTAAAACTACTTCCCATTTAAAGTCTGTGTGTTCATTTGTGCATCTTCTACATATTTAGTTGTCTGTATGTCATCCCCTCCATTAAAATAATAGCTTCTTTGGAGAACATTTTTATTCCTTTCTTTGAATCTCCTAAATTTAGATTAGTAAATTCCTGGCACATAGTTAACTGTTTAATAAATGCTTGTTGAATTCACTTAGGGAAATTGAAAATTACGTCATATAAAAAGTGGTTGAAGAACTCAATAATATTTAACTAGAGAAGAAATGACAAGAGAAAAGGTAAAGCTACACTGAATAATTTTATGGGATATTATGAAGAAGAGGAGAGGAATAAAAAGAGCCACAGAAGGGAGAAGCATGACCAAGGCAATAGCTGGAGAAGGCCAGTAGAAAGAATATTGGGTTTGTAATAAACATGAGTTTCAATAATCATTCTGTTACTACTTCTGTGACTGAGCAAGTCTTTTCTCCCCTCTCTGGGCCTCATTTATTCTACCAATAAAGTGAGGGATTTGGATTAGATGATCTCTAAGGTTTCCTCTCACTCTAAATCATATCATAAAACCCCTTGTGGGCACATTTTAGCTTAGTATAAAGGAAACTCTTCTTAACAATTAGAACTATCCAAAAATAGGATGTACTGCCTTGAAAAGTAATGGGTTTCCCATCTTTAAGTGAAGGTTGAATGATCACTTGTAGGGGATGTGATAAAAGGTATTCTCGCTCAGGTACAAATTAGACAGCGTGATCTCTTTAACGGCTCCTCAAACACATAAATTCTGTGATTCTATAGCAGGCTCACTTAAATCAATAGGAACATTTTATTGGAAAAAAAGGTAGTGATGACAAAGAAATTAAAGTTGTTAGACTTTGCAATCTTACTGTTTTAGAAAATTAAAAACAACAAAAACATAATAAAGACCTATCTAATTTCCAAATCTTAAGTCTTTCCCAATTGAGAGTTGCTTTTTGAGGGGGGGCAGGGAGCATATGCACAGAGACAGAAATTAAAGTACTTTAATTTAGAAAGTCACTCTCTTTGGCCCAATTCCTAACATAGTTCTGGCTACATCCAAAGAAAACTGAATGAATCAGAGAATATGTCTTGGCATTTGGGGCTCAAGCAAATGCTTATAAGATATTTCAGCATTTCAAGATGATTCTATTGATGTAGATACTACCACCACATACACAGATCTCAACATCTCCAAGACTTAGTAAATTATTTTCAAAAGTTATTGTGACCAGAAACTTCGTTACCTTGCAGCAAACCTGGGTACCAGAAATATATTTAAAATTATTCCTGGAGGAGGACTTTAGGGAAGAGTTAATAGTTAGCATCTATTATGTGACAGGCACAATTTTAAAAATCTTTCTTATTTGAACCCCACATCAACCTTGTGAAGTAGGTGCTATTATAATCCCCATTTTACATTTGAGGAAGCTGAGGAAGACTTGGCCCAGGGAAAAATGACTAGTAAGTACCTGAGGCCAGGTTCTTCCTGTGTTAGCACATTTCAACTAAGTATAAAGGAAACCTTTCATAACTATTAGAATTGTCCAAAATTGTTCCTGACTCCAAGTCCAGCATGCTAACCACTGAACCAGCTGTCTCTAATATTAAAATAAAATGAAATAGCTTCTCTCAAATGAGATATATATCTGGAACTCAGAAGGAAAAAAAGTCTGTCTCATAAATGAGATTTTCCTATTTGATCATCTGACCCTGCCAAAGATCTGCCTGCAATTCTGAGTTGTTTAGCCAAAGATGCTGCCCTAATGTCACAGTGGTAGGTATGGATAATATAGCTTTTTAAAAAATGTATGTTATAATTTTGTTATCCAAAAGTCTGACTATTTCTCCTAACGAAACTACTAGCTAAAAAAAACTAAACTCAGAACTGTTTCAAATGCTATTTCAGGTTCTAAAACTATATTTCAAAGCTATATCTCTTGCCATGGAAATACAATAAGACCATTAAAGCAGAATGTGTCTCAACACAAAAGCATTTTTTCAGGCACGTTAGGGTTATCATATATCAATGGCATCAATTCAGGAGAGTCTCTTCCTTAGAAAAGAAGCTAACTAACTCTATTGTATTTTTCCATCTGAATTCTCAGAAATTCTAAATACTTAACTCCTTGAGCAGAGGCTTACAAAAGCTTGGATTACCCCAGTTTCTTCCACTAGGATAGTAACAGATTAATGAAAAAGTTATTAGGATACCATGATTGTGTTAGATTCAGGGAAAATGGTAGAACATCTTGCCCCAAAATTAGATCTCTACTGATAACTGAAGCCGCTATTAACTGGAACTTGAAAAAGACATGCGATTTGCCTGGGATCAGGAATACTTGAATTCAAACACTTATTGGCTGTGGGACCATGGACAAATCACTTAATCTGTGTTTGTATCAGTTTCCTCATCTGTAAAATGGGGGTAATCACAGCACCTACCTATCAGTTAAGATAATAATTGTAAAGCACTTAGCACAGTCCCTGGCACATAGTAAGGGCTATTATTATTATTATTATTATTATTATTATTATTATTATTATTTAAATTGTTTCTCTGGCTTGGAATTTACAACCCCCTTATATCTACCAGGCAGTAGTCTTCTCTATTTTTAAGGTTCTACTCAGCTGCCACATCCTTCAGGAAGCCCCTCCTTATCTCTTCAAATGAAAGGGTTATCTCCCTCTTCAAATTTTCCTAAAGCCCTAAGCCTGGAGGTTAGGCTTAACTCTCTCAAGATTGCTATCAACTCCAGGCTATGCAAATTAGTCAATCAACAAGCTTTTATTTTTATTTTTAATTATTTTAATTTCATTTTAATATAATAATGAATATTAATTTTATCATCATAGGTGTTGGGGACAATAAAAATGAAGAAAACAAAAATAATTTTCGTCTTCAAGAAACTTACATCTTTTGTGGATATGCTTATAAATAAGTATATTAAAACTATACACCAAATAAATACAGGGTAATTTTGAGTAGGGAACACTAGTAGTCGGAAGGATAGTCGGCAGGGCTTGGTCTTTACTTTGAGGGAAATTCTAATTCTAGGAATTCTAAAGAAGTGGCAGTGAGGAAGATGCACATTCTGCATATAGGGGAGATAGGTGGTACAAAGGCACAAGAGTGGAGGGTGGCAAATCATGTGTGAGAAACACAGCAATAATGGCAGCCCAGACTGCAGGGTGTATGAAGGGGATTACTGTTTATGTGTACCACTTGACCTTCATTTCAAAGGCTGGCTAAATACTACCTTGTACTTTAACTTTCTTTGTTATTATCCTAACCTTTCCATTTCCTATGCAATATAAAAGCCTTGAGGATTGGAGGGACTGCATGGGGTTTTTTTTTTCTTTATTCTCAACATTTAGCAGAATATCTTACACAGAGAAGCAATGTAATAAATGTGTTTGGAATTTAGTTGCTTCTGTTAGAGAGATGATTATAAAGATGCCTTTTTTACTAGTATGTTGGAATCACAGCTAAAAGAAAAGGTAAGCAATGTAAAAAGAAAGAATAATATGTAGAGTCCTAATAGTCCAAAAGGATTATTTTAATAATACTCACCAAATTAAATAATGAAATTCTTGAAGTACATATCATTGCTAAGCCATAGCTCTATCCTTGATAAAATCAGAGAAAATACAGCTAGTAAGGGTCATTTGCTTAGACAAGGGAAAAGAGAAACTCAACCTTGAGTTGACTGTGTCTATCTGTTATATAGTTTTCCTAAAATCCAGAAGAGATCTTATTAAAAATCTAACCAGGGCACTTTCTTGACCCTCCCTATCAAATCATCATCCCTGAAGCACTGACAGGAAAAAGATCAGAAATCTTAAGCTCATATAAATAGAAGCAATGAGCAAAAGAACATGGGCCTGGTCATGTAAGACATCTTCCTGAAGCTGTATCATTGTACCTTGTCAGCAGATATTTGACGTAATTCAAACTTTCGGTGACTCAGAAATTTTCAGTCACCAGAAAACAAATGGGCCTTCCCATACAAGCTCACGTTTGTTCCCAGGCAAGGATCTGGGAAGGGTTCTAAAAGAAATAGAAATAAAAAATCAATAAATTGGGAATACAATTAAAAAACAGAAAAAGAAAAAATTAAAAATTCCCAACCAAACACCAAATTAGAAATCCTAAAAATTAAGTCAGTTCAACAAAATTTGAATGTAAAAAAAACTATTGAATTAATAAGTAATTCTAAGAGTTGATTTTATGAAAAAAATCAACAAAATTGATAAACCTCTAATTAATCTGATAAAAAAAAAGAGAATCACTAGCATTAAAGAGGAAAAGAGAGACTATACCACCAATGAAGATGAAATTAAAGCAATTATTGGGAGTTATTTTGTCCAATTATATGAAAACAAATTTAAGAATGGAAGAGAAATAGAAAAATACTTACAAAAAATAAGCTCCCTAGACTATCATAGCAAGAAACAGATGTCTAAATAAATTTAAATAGAAAAACATTTTTTGAACAAGCCATAAATATACTTCCTAAGAAAAAAGCATCAGGATTAGATAGATTTACAAGTCAATTCTATCAAACATTTAAGAATCAACTAATTCCAATATTAAAAAAATTATTTGAAATGATAGATAAAGAAGGAGTATTACCAAATTCCTTTTATGAAACAAATACAGTGCTGATACGTAAACCAGGAAGAGCAAAAACAGAGAAAGAAAATTATAGACCCATCTCATTAATGAATATATAAGTAAAAATCCTGGTTAGGAGACTACAAAAATACATCATAAAGAAAATAACATTTTGATAGGATACTGGGATGGTTTAATACAAAGAAAACGATCAACAAAGTTGATATCAGTAACAAAAGTAATAAAAAAATCTGTCTATGTCAATAGATACAGAAAAGCCTTTGACAAAACATGACACTTATTTCTATTTAAAACACTGGAAAGCGGAGGCAGCTGGGTAGCTCAGTGGATTGAGAGTCAGGCCTAGAGATGGGAGGTCCTAGGTTCAAATCTGGCCTCAGATGCTTCCCAGCTGTGTGACCCTGGGCAAGTCACTTGACCCCCATTGCCCACCCTTACCACTCTTCCACCTATAAGCCAATACACAGAAGTCAAGGGTTTTAAAAAAAAAGGAAGAAAGAAAAAATAAAACACTGGAAAGCATAGGTATGACGTTTGTGAGGATTACTTAGTTTAGTATTAGTATTAGACCTAATAGGAAGGGCTGAAGAATTCCAAAATGGAATAGGGAAGCAGAATTTTCTTGCTCACTGAGAGAGACTCCATGGTGGTTGAGACAAGTTGCAACTGATCCTAGGAGACCTCAGTTTACCAGAGATCCTGAAGGAAGACCATCACCTACTTGTGGGAGATTTTGGTAGAGACTATTAATTCCAACGTGAGTTGTAGGTCAACTTGGGCTAGGTCAGCTCCCAGAATCTACCCACCTGGAAGAGTACAGCAGGTGGTCCTGGAGGCGCTGAAACATCACTGGAGTGAGGCTGGACACTACTGTGAGGATACCCACTTCAGTCCTGTTTTTCTCTGGGCTCTGTCTTTCTTAGGTCTCAGTTTAGTATAGATAAGTCCCTCCCCTGACCCTATGGTTTGCCCTTAGTCTGTAAGTGTAGTAACCCCTATTCCCAGCCTTTACCATAGTTTCCCTAATTAAAAATTGTTATAACTTTTTCCTTTTGCCTGCTGGTTCCATTGGCCCTTGCCTAGGTGGGGCAGTGTGACTGTTAGGGCCTAAATGCCATTTCTTTCAACAGTCACCTCCTTGGCAGTTAAAACCCAGTTTCCCTGCCTTGTTTGGTCTCTCCATCTGTCATTCCTGTCTCCCTCACACCCTTATGGACCCACATTTAATATTCAAGTCTACTTCCCTGGATATTCCCCATTAGAGAAGGGACTATTTCTTAAAATGATATGAAGCATCTATCTAAAATCATCAGCAAGCATTATTTGTAATGGGAGAAGCTAGAAGTTTTCTCAGTAGGTTCAGGAGTGAAACATGGACGCCCATTATCACTAATATTATTTAACATAGTATTAGAAATGTTAGTGATAGCAATAAGAGGAGAAAAGGAAATTGAAGGAAACAGATTAGGCAGAGGTAATGAATGGCATGATGGTATATGTGGAAAATCCTAGATATTCAGCTAAAAAGTTAGTGGAAACTATCAATAATTTTAGCAAAATAACAGAATAGGAAATAAATCCACATAAGTCATCAATATTTTTATATATTACTGACAAAGTCATGCAAAAAGAGATAGAAAAAGATAATTCACTTAAAATAACCACTGACAGAATAAAATACCTGGGAATATACCTGACAAAACAAACTCAGGAACTACATGAACATTATTATTATAAAACATTTTTTACACAAATGAAGTCAGATCTAAATAACTGTAGAAATAGTAATTATTCTTGGATAGGCAGAGCTAATATAATTAAAATAAAAATCCTACCTATTTAATTCAATGCCATTCTGATTAAATTATCAAAAATATTTTATTAAATTAGAAAAAATAATAACAAAATTCATTTGGAAGAATAAAAGATCAAGAATACCAAAAAGAATTGATGAGAAAAATACCATAAAGTAAGGAGATCTAGCAGTACCAGATTTTAAGTTGCATTATAAAGCAATCATTACCAAAACTATCTGGTATTAGCTAAGAAATATAATTATAGATCAGTGGAACAGAACAGACATACGAAAAACAGCAGTAAAAGATTAGTGTAACCTCATATTTGATAAACTCATAGATTCAGGTTTTTGAGATAAGAAATCACTATTTAGTAAAAAATTGCTAGGATAACTGGAAGCTAATTTGGCAGAAACAAGATATAGACCAATATCTTACACCATTTACTAAAAATGATCAAAATGAATACATGATCTAGACATAAAAGAAGATATGAGTAAATTAGAGGAACAGAGATTATATACCTACCAGATTTATGGATAAGAGAGGAATTTATAAGTTGACATGTGATGGAGGCACTGTGAAAATAATTTTGAGTACACTAAATTGAAAATATTTTGTACAAATAAAACAAATTCTGCCAAGTTTAGAAGGAAATTTGAAAATTGGGGGGGGGTGGATTTTAATAGCCAACCTCTCAGAGGTTCATATCTAAAATATATAATGAACTTTTGAAAAATTTAAGAATGAGAACCATCCCCCAATTGATAAATGGGCAAAAGATATAAACAGACAATTTTCAGAAGAAGAAATCAAAGCCATTTATAGGTATATAAGATAATTGCTCTAAATCACTATTGATTAGAGAAAGGCAAACCAAAACAAATGAGATACTACTTCACACCCACGCTAGCAAAAAAGACAAAAGGGCAAAATAAATGTGTATGTGGGGGTGGGGAGTGCACTAATGCACTGTTGGTGGAACTGTGAAACAATCCAACCACTTTGGAGAACAATTTGGAATTAACTCACAAAGTTATAAAAAGTTATAAAAACGTGAATGTCCCTGTATTGCTGGGTCTGTTTTCTAAGGAGAACAGGGAAAAAGGAAAATATTCCAAATGGAACATGGAATATGTTCCAAAATATTTATAGCAGCTCTCATTGTGGTGGCAAAGAAGTGGAAACTGAGGGGATACACATCAATTGGGAAATGGTTGAACAAGTTATGGTATGTGCTTGTGATGGAATACTATTGCACCATAAGAAATGATGAACAGTTTTAAAAAATTTGGAAAGAACCACATAAGATAATTAACAGTGAAATGAGTAGAACCAGAAAAACATTATACATAGCCACAGAATTAATGGTGGAAGAATAAACTGTGAATGTTTCCTCCAGAAAGTGAACAGAAAGGTGAAACATGAAAGACTTAATTTATACGTACATATTGGTCTCCCTGATGATATCTTCTGTGAGATGGAGAAGGTGGGGAGAGGCTAGGACACTTGTAGATGGTATTTATTATATAGATATAAAGAAAAATAAGCTAAACATATAGAAGATTTGTAATTTCATTTGTATACTATCTTCTTTTTCATAGTATATGGTACTGTTTATTTTGTTTGGTTTTGTAAAATTTGGATTAATAACTTTAAAAAGGAAAAGGAAATAAATAAATACAAAACAGAACACTTGGCTGCAAAGCTAGTCTTGCATGATTTTGTCAAGGAAGGACTCATACATCATCACTATGGTGCTGCCTTGTGATAAGGAGATCATATAAATGGTTAGAATCAGTAAGGCAATATTGCAGAGTGGAATATGAGTTGGCTTCTGAGTCAGTATGAAAAGCACCATGAAGCTAAGGGCAAGACTAGAGTTGACAAACTGTTCCTATAAAATAGTGATGTCTCCTGGAATCAAATATCTTTGCAAGGCTGTAAATCAGTGATTCCCAAAGTGGGTGCCACCGCCCCCTGGTGGGTGCTGCAGTGATCCAGGGGAGCGGTGATGGCCACAAGTGCATTTATCTTTCCTATTAATTGCTACTAAAATTTTTAAAAATTAATTTCCAGGGGGCTAAGTAATATTTTTTCTGGAAAGGGGGCAGTAGGCCAAAAAAGTTTGGGAACCACTGCTGTAAACATTCACCTAAGAAATATTTAATTGTTCACCTGGAAATATTTAATTGACTTTTGTTTTCTTGACCTTTTATCAGTAAGTCAATTAGAACAGCACTACATGGGCAAAGGGGAATGACAGTCTTGGTTATATGTGAAAATGTAATATTTCTGAGTTACAATGAACAAAGGCATATCCAGACCCAGAGAGAGGAATATTTTGCAAAAAAGGAGATGTGAGAAATGAAGGACATTTTTAAAAAACAATAATAACAAATAAGAGAGCTCTTAGGACCTAAGGTATGCCAGCCAAAATTCACTTAAGTATGTTATTCCAGTCTTTGTACCTTCACAACTGTAACTGTATACAGCCACTGTTGACCTTTCTACTAGGTTCTCATCATGATGCCAGCTCACAGCCATTTTCCCCATCCCAAAATAAGGTTCTTCTTTCAAGTAGGACATTTCCTGAGGATCCATGTAATTCAACAAGGTCAAATTGTAAGTTGTCCTCTTCTTAAGTTCCAAATCACGTCCCACATTCAAACTGTTCTTGGAGAGTTCTGGGACCATTCCAAATATTGTACTGTCTTCATTGTCTTTGGATTTTATCAAGTGTAGTTTATCCAAAGCTTGGATTGTATCTTTATGCAAGTAGTCATTGAGCTTTAAGAAGGCTCTACAAGCTGCAGATATTTCATCTCTGGAATATTTTATGTTGGAACCTTCCATTGGCCATGGCACAGTGAAGAGTCTGCTATTCAGATACTTATAAGTGTACCCTGGGTTTCCAATGAGAAGGCGAGATACTGGTGTGAGTAAATTTTTCCCTTTGATTCGGACTAGATCCTGGAATAAGCAGCCATGCTTGCGCAAGATGAGGAAGGCTTGCTGAACTTCCTTATGCAGAAATTCTGGGATCCTACTCGCTTCTCGGAGAATCAGTTTGGAATAGTTCTCCTGCCACTGGAAAAAAAAATGAAAACAGTATATGTATAGTTGCTGATAGCATTTTTCTCACATAAAATGCTTTTCTTTACACATCAAAAATCAATTATCTCTTGGCTCATAATTCCAAAAACAAACCTGCAGCTTCAAACCTGAATATTATCACATTGATTAAATGAAATAGATGGTAAATGAGTCTGTAACCAGAGTTCCCTAATTAGAGTCAGCTGATTAACAGTTCTAACTATTAACAAAGTCCCTCAATAAACTGACTTCTGAAGTTCTTCCTAGATGCATACTCCAATGTTCTCATATGCCAAAAGGCTCAATTTGGATATTGGGCAACAAGCAGCCTAAAAGAGGGATTATATAATTTGAGATCAGAAAATCATAGCATTCAACGGAAATTTAAAGGTTATTTAGACCAACCTTCTTGTGGGGAAAAAAAAAGAAAGAAAAAAGAAAAGGAATCTTCTTTAAAATATCCCTGGAAAATGGTTATCAACCATCTGTTTAGAATCATGTTTGACTCTTTTCTCTTTTAATCCTCTCACAATCAGTTACTAAATCCTTTCAAATATACCCCTGCAACATTGTGTATTCACCATCTCCTCTCTATTCTCACTAATATCACTCTGACACAGGTCATCATTACCACCCACCTGGATTATAGTGACAGTGACCTACTAAGTCTTCCTGCCTCCACAGTCTCCCCATTCCAATCCATTCTTCATGCTACTGATAGAAAAATCTTTTTCATGCATTTATCTGAATATGTCAATCCTCAACTGAAAGTTCTTCAGTGTCTTTTTACATTGTCTTAAAGTAAAGTTCAAACTCTAAAGCACTCCACAATATAGTTCCACAATCTTATCAATGTGCCAGAAAGAATAGACTACTGGTCTCGAGAGTTGACTGAATTCCAATTCAGAGGCTTCCTTGCTATGTGCTCATGAGCGAGTCATAATTTCTCAAAGCCTCATTTTCCTTAACTGCAAAAGGGGACAATAATACTATACTTATATTACTTACTTCACAGGGTTGTTGGTATAAAGTATTTTGAAAAATAATGTACTTCATTAAATGTGAGCTATTATCATGAACTCTCTAATCTTATCTTCTTTATTCTATTCCACTAACCCTATTCTTCAGTCAAGTGTCCCCTAAACATCTGCTACAATCTTCTGCCTCTCTGTTTCTGAGAAGGCTGTCCCCTGGAATGACTTCCAACTCAGAAGCAGCATGGTATTCTTGAAAGTATCCTGGATTTGGAGACAGAGCATCTGGGTTCAAAACCTGTCTGTGAAACTAACTAGCAATGTGATCCTGGGTGACAACTTCTCTGTATCTCAATATATTACTTGGTAAAATTAGGGTATTGTAATAGAGGGTCTTAACTATTCCTTCTCACTCTTAGACTATTATCTATGATTCTTCATACAATGAATTCCTTTTCAAACCCAACTCAAATGCCCTTTCCTCCATGAAACCTTCAGTGATCCACCCAAATGAATTCCCTTCTTGTATCTCACAGCACTTTGTTTTACTGTTCTCTAATATGTTTATCTTATATGTGATATCATGACATAGAGATATCTTAATATTTCATAAGGTAGTCAATTTCATTTATGGTCAGATATGATCATAAAAAGATTTCCCTTATGCTACTGCAAAATCAACCTCTCTAATTTTCAATTCTGTCCTCTACCGCCATAAAGAAAGCTCCTCTATCTTTTATATGACACTCTAAATATGTTCAAACATGCCCGTTCTTAAATCTCATAGTTTACAAGTTATCTCCAGTTCTTCAGTGAATCTTTATATGACATGGTTTATAAGAATACTTCAAAGTTCTATTTACCCTCCACAAAATATGAACTTTGTCACAGCCTTAAAGGTGTCCTCCATGACAATGACAATCCACTATTGATTTATGCTTTCTATACTTGGGATTCTACATCAAATTTAAAAAGAAGAGGAAGCATGGGGAAGCTCTACTGTAATTTCTACATTTCAACCACAACAACACCAACTTCAGAGAACAAATAGCATCCTAACCATTCAAGGTTGGTGAGTTCTAATCTTGGTTGTGTCACTAACCTGCTCTAACTCTGGAGCAAGTCACTTAAACCATCCCTCTTTTTCATGAGGTACAATGTCTTATCCTGCACCTTTATTCCATCAATCCTTTATACTTTAAGGGAAGAAGCAAACTTCATATTTAGAGTTCTTAAGTCAAAGTTCTCCCACAAAAAAGATAACTTGTCATTGTATAAACTGATTTACTCGGTCTGCTTACTTCTCCCTAAATTCAGATGAGTATCCTTAGTATTCCCTGAAACCATACCTTTTCCATTACATTCATATTTATATTACATAAAATGCTAGTTCTTGGTTTTAGATAGATACTATTTACCATATTAAGAAAAGGTCATTTATCACTCTTTTATGTTGTTATTCTGTCAAAAGTGTTCTCTATTAATCTAATCTTTTTAAACTGTTTTTCTTATTAATATAATATATTATGTCTACATTTTTCCTAATATTAAACCTGCCCTGCATTTCTGGTATAAATCCAAGCATACCATAATATACAATGCCATAAACTCTTGGCTAATATTTTAATATTTTTGCATCAAAGTTAATTAGAAATATTGGTTCATAATATTATTCTCCTGTATCATCTCACCCTGATTAAAGTATTAAGATTATACTTATTTTGGACAAAGAACCTAATAGGATGAATTCTTACTCTATTTTTACAAACAAATCATGTAATATTAAAGTGAACTGTTCCTTGAATAGTTCATAGAATTCGCTTATAAATCAGTTCAGTTTAGAGCCTATCGCAATAACTATTTCTTCCTGAGGAATTTATTTATGGCTTGTTTAGAAATTTTTTATGAAATTAAGTTATTTAAATTCTCTCCTTTTCGCTTAATGTAAGTAGTCTGTAATTCTTTAAATATTTATCTATTTCATTTAAGCTATCACCTTTATTGACAAAAAATTAGTTAAAATAATTTCTAATTATTTCTATTGTCTTCATTTTTCATTCCATTCTTGGTTCTGCTTTTGACTCTCAGAATTTTGTCCTTATGGTTCAGCTGCCCCTCACACTCTGGAATTTTTCTTAGCACTTGTGACTTTTTTGGCTCCTGATATCTCTTTGCATCTCTCTTTCTTCTTCCATTGGGGAAATACTCTTGGATCCTCCATTTTGAGGAAGGATTCAATATGGCCATTTTTTATTCTGCTCCAAGCTCTGCTTCTCAAGACTTGACTGCCATGCCCCTGCCCACATACCTTCCCTCTGTCCCCTCCCCCTACAGAATTTTCAGATCTTTTTTGCATATTATCTTCCCTCATTAGAATGTAAGTTTCTTGAAGCCAAGGACTTTTGCTTATATTTATATCTCCAGTGTTTAGCAAAATGCCTAAAGGTATTAAATGTTTAATTTTTAATTCCTTATTCCCTTGACTTACCTCTTGATCTATTTTGGGTCCTCCTTTTTAATTTTTTGGTATGATAATTTGATTTTTCTTTGTCCCTTAATAAAAATAAAATGCTGGTTTGTCTGTTTTACAAGCTTTTCTAAAAAGAGCTCCTAAATTTCTTTCTCAGTTAAATTTTGTCAGTTTATTATCTCTTCTTTGATTTTTGGGAATTCTATATTTTGTGTTTAGTTTTTTATTACTTTTTTAGGTAGTATATTCAATTTATTTAACTGTTCTTTTTCTCTTTTATTGATGAAAGTATTCCCCTAAGGATTGCTTTAATTGCTTTCCAAAAGTTTTAATAATTGACCTGTCATTTTCATAGACAAAATTATCTATTGTTTTTGTGACTTGTTCTTTGACCTACACATTATTTAGTTTTCACTTAATTTGGAATGCTTTCTTCAAATGTCCTTTATTGATTATTTTATTGCATTGTTATCAATAAAGGAAGTATTTAAAATTTCTATTCTATATTTGCTTATGAGTCTTATCTACCCCAGCACATAGTTATACACTTCTGAGAGATGTATATATTCCCTTTTTATTTCCATTCATCAGTTGTCAGAGCGCTATCATATCTTATTTTTTTTTAATTCTATTTAAGTCTACATATTGTATTATTCAGTGCATATATTAAACATAAATATTATTTTCTCAGATGCATTTAAGCATATTATAGTTTCTTCTGTTTATATCTCTTAACCATGTTTATTTTTAACATTTGTAAAGCTCTTTGTAAATGTTAAAATGCTATATAAATATTATTTGCTGCTGCCTCTACTACTATATTGGTATGAGATCATGAGCACCACCATATTTTTTTTAATTTACCTACAGCATAATAAAATCTGTTTCAATCTCTTATTTGAAATCTGGGAATCTTATGTTTTATGTTTCTTGCAAATATTTCTGGATTTTGCTTTCTATATCATTCTGCTAAACTCCTCAGCCTCAACTGGCTATACTAGTTTGGGGCTTCTCTGATTAACTTCTCCATCATGGTCCAGTAAGCTCATTTTTGAGATAATCTCAGCATCTTGTAAGATCTCATCATTAACATTTGTACTCTACCTCACCACTACTCTTTGCCTCTCTGATTTGAAAGTGATGCCATGAGCTCCAAACTTCTATTTAAGCAGACAACACAGTTCAGACATCTTCTCATTTCTTAGTTGGCTTCCCTACTTTGGGATTTCTCTGACTGACTTTTCCACCACACCCTTACAGCAAGGGCTTCTCATCCCCTGCCCCAGCTGTTTTTCAGTTTCCTTTTATGTAATTTATTCCCCCATTGGATAGTAAGTTCCTGCAGGGAAAGAATTGTCTTTTTTCATATTTGCAATCCACTTATATTTCTTACTCTTTTTATTCCCTACCTACAACTTGATTAAAAAAAAAAGAAAATAGGAAAAAGAAAATGGTTCAATACTAATAATTTAAACTGAAAGAACCTGGTCCCACTCCCCATAGCTCTTTACCAAGCTAAAAACCTAATCACTGACTTTAACCATTACTTTTTCCTAATTTAATCTATGATCTCTATTGTTGACATTTGTTTTGCATGTCCTTTTTCCTCCTCAATTTTACTCTCCCATTATTAAAGTCCCTTCTACTTTCCTTTTCCCAGTCTATTATCTTACTGAAGTTATTTCAGCTCAGTGTGGGTGATAATGTTCAACTCTCCCTTGCCAGGTTCATATAAGACTGAAGTTCAGAAGATGCCTGCTTCTCCATATTTATACATTCTGCATCTGGCAGACACCCCAGTTATAAGACACAATAAGTTCTCTCTTCCTGCTTCTTCCTCTGTTGTTCCCTAATATATTCCTTTTCCTGTCCCTTTTCTTTTATTTATTAAATTATTAGTATAGAACCATCTTTTGGCAGGGGGTTTGTATTTCTTTTGTCCTATAAACTGTGAAGAGATTAAGTTGCGGAAATGAGATTTCTTCTCTTGCTGGAATATAAGTACTTCATTATCTTTTCATCCCTTGAAATAATTCAAATGTATTTATGTTCCTAGATTTATCTTGTCCCCTGCTTTTATTTCAAAAAATATACTCTTTTTTAGTCTTTTCCATCAGGGATGCTTGAAAGTCCTTTATTCAAATAGAGGTCTACTTTGTTTTTTTGTAGGATAATACTCAGTTTTACAGGATATGATAGTCTTGATTATAGGACTACTGGAGTATAGTTTTCCAAGATTTATTCTCCCACATAGTGACTGCAGCATAGTCTTGCATAATACAGACTGTGATTGCTTAAATTGTTCAAAATTTTCTGGCTACTTGTAGCATTTTCTTTAATCTAGAAGCATTGAATTTTGGCTAAAACATTTCCAGATATTTTCAATTTGAGCTTTCTTTCTGAGTTACAAATTTTTTCCTACACCACCTTGTACCCTACCACCAAGAAAGCAAAACAAAAGCCATTACATACATATGTAAAAAAGTTCCTACATTAGTCATGTCCTAAAGATCTGTAGTTGAATCTATAACTCTCTATATATGTGTTGTGATATGTGTATGTATATTCCTCAGACTTCACTGAGTCTATAATCACTGAATATAGAAGTATGTAGCATATTTCTTTTTAAGCCTTCTGAAACTATGGTTAGTCACTGTGTTTATCAGAGTTTCTATGTCTTTCAAAGTTGTGTCTTTAAAATGCTGTTGTTGTATAAGTAGTTCTCTGGTTTTGTTCATTTCACTTTGCAACAATTTATACAAATCTTCCCAGGTTTCTCTGAAACCATCCCTTTCATTTCTTATGGCATAATAATATCCTATCAGATTCATACATCCTAAGTTTTTCTGTCTCTCCCCAACTGATGGGCTCTCCTCCATTGATTTCTAATTCTTTGTCACCACAAAGAGCTGCTATAAACATTTTTATACATATGAGTCCTTTTTATCTTCCTTTGATCTCTTTGGAGTATAGAACTAATAAAATTATCATTGGATCTAAGGGTATGTATGCACTGTTTAATAGATTTGGGGGCATAATTTCAAATTGTTTTCTAGAATTTGTTGAACCAGTTCCTAGCTCCACCAACAGTACAAAAAACAATGTGCCTGTTTTCCCATAGTCCCTTCGGCATCTGTATTTTTCCCTTCTTTATCTATTTTACCAATTTGATGGGAATGAGGTGATATCTGAGAGTTCTTTTAATTTTTATCTCTTTAATTATTAGTGATTTGTAACATTTTTCATATAGATATTGATGGGTTGGGTTTCTTCTTCTAAGCAATTTGGGGTGGGTGATGGAATCTCTCTTTTTCAATTTCTCCTCTGGTTCTAATAGATATAGGGAGTTTTCTTTCATGATTTTATAAAATAAAAAAATTTAGGGATTTTTAAGTTACTTTTCTTCTGTCTTCCCAATAAATTGTTTTTGATAGCTTATGCTTCACGTGTTCTAATATTTCTACTATTTAATTCTTTTTACTTTGTTCTAATATTTTGAGTTATTTCAATGAATCATTTAGTTCTAGTAAGTCCATTCTATTTTTCAGGGAACCCACTACTTGAGTAATTTTTTTCCACCTTTGATTCTAAGCTATTTATTCTGTTCACAGTTTTTTTCTTCCATCAAGAGCTCTAATTTTTTTTTCCTTTTTATTCCATTTACTCTTGGAGTCCTTTTGTTTAAGCTATTCTTCTTTTCTAAATCTCTAGTTGTACTTATTATTTAATCACTTCTGTATTTACCTCTTGGGCATTTCTTTTAACCCACAGTATTCACTTGTATTCAATAACTATAACAACAATCATTTATTTATATAAATATGCTTACATGCTTTAAGGTTTACAAAGAGCTTTATAAATAACTCATTTTATCTTCATAACAGCCCTGAAAGATAAGTACTATTATTATCCCCATTTATATTATCCCCCCTCATCCTTCATCCCCAAATTGGGAAAGTTAAGACAGAAAAAGGTTAAGGAAACTTGGCCAGGGTCATACACCTACTAAGTGTCTGAGGCCATTTTGAATTCATGGCTTCTTGACTCCAGATCTAGAAAGCTAATCAACTGTACCACCTAAAAGCTCTTCAAATTTTTTGGCTGTTTATTCATATCTCCATTCTCAGGTCCTAGATTGTAACTTTTTGCTAGTACCAGGCTTTGCCCTCTCCCATGCTCTTGTGTTGAGCGGGCAAGTCCTACATGATACTATATAATTTAAATGATCTATCTCTGTTCTGATGTAGTTTTAATGGACTGACTGGTTCTTAGACCTTCAACCCTATTCTACAATACTATCCTGAGAAGGGGAGTTGGATCCAAGATTAAGTCTAGACTCTACCTCATACCTCAATCCTAGGCATTTGCTTCTATCTCCTAGAACAGTGATGGGCAAACTTTTAAAAGAGGGGGCCAAAGGAAAGGAAATGTTCATCTGTCAGTCTGTTTCTAAGGCAGCTCTTTCGAAGTTTCATTGTATTGTATACTACTCATTGTATTCATCAGATTAGGAATAATGTCACATGGCCTGGCCTGGTAGATAGAACATTTCAGGGGACTGCATCTGGCCCGTGGGCTGTAGTTTGCCCATCACTGTCCTAAAACCAATGCAAACCCCACTTTGCCCCATTCATCTCATTGACTTTAGACCTCCTCTACTTCGTCTCTATCTCTTTGATTACCCTGGTATATTTTGCAAATAATTGAGCTATTCATACATAAAAGACTGTAGGCCTCTTAGTATGTTCTCAAAGGATATTCCATCATCTCCTTCTATAGGTGGTCTTACCAAGGGCTGACTTTGACCCTTCTATGGCTCTATAGCAGGAGCACTGGCTTTAGACCTCATCATGACAGGCCTTGAGGCATACACATACTGCCTTATCCTGCCTCTCCTCATAGTGACTTAGAGGCTGGTGGTTATTTCCTGATGAGGCTCCTACAGGTGAAGGTTGAGACCCTTCTGGATTCAGATTCAATTCAGGGAGAACTGTGCTATTTTCAGTTGCCTGGAACACACCAGCCCAGAGAGTCAATAACCATTCTGTGTTGTCCTGAACTGGATAGTGAAACTTACTGTCATTTCCCTTTGTTTTTAATTGATTTTGATTTTATCTGGAGCCCTCTTAAATCTTTGCTACAGATTTTCTTGGGATAGCAGAGCTCAGCGATACCATTCACAATGCCATCTTCACCAGAAATCCTTTTTTGCTTTTTCTTCCTTGTGAATTCCAAGTGATATTAAATATTAATCAAATTCAGGGAAATTCTCAAATGTCTACCTTAGAAATGCTGAAATCTGAGCTTAAATACTAGGTATTAATACCTCAAAATATCCTTACAGAGATCATATTTCAAGTCATCCGCATTGTGCCCTGCTTGGCACCATACAAAAGACATATATTTTGGATGCTCCCTAAGAACTGATGAATACACATCCTGTCCATCAATCATCTTATATAGATAGAAATGTAACAAGTGTATACCAGAGCTGGCAGCACACTACAGCTGTAAATGTGATCTTTAAAAAACCACTCCTTTTTGGAAACAGAAGAAAAGCAACTGCTTGAACACATGGGTTGAGGCAGACATGATTGGGGATGTAGACTCGAAACTACCACACCAATGCAACTATCAACAATTTGGAAATAGGTCTTGATCAATGACACATGTTAAAACCAGTGGAAATGCGCATCAGCCATGGGGGGTGGGGGTGGGGCTGAAGGGGAAAGTAGGAGCATGAATCATGTAACCATGTTAACTTTTCTAAAAAATAAATATTAATAAATGTTCAAAAAAAACCCCACTCCTTTTAAAGCAGGTAATACCATAGATTTTAATCAGCTTATTTCTTCAATGAGTATTTATGAGATGCTTATGCACAAGGCACTGGGCTAGGGGCTGGCATATACAAAGTGGCCTGCTAATTGGTTTCCTACACTCCTAGTCTCTCAACAATTCAATTCACTCTTTACAAAGCTACCAATATTATCACCCTAAGGCCTAGGCATACCCATCACTTCCTTGCTCAAAAATCTTCAGTAGCTCTATGTTATACCTAAGAAAAAATATGAACTCTTTACCCTACAATCTAAAGCCATTACCAAGCTGCCTCCAGTCTACCCTATCGGAATCATTTTGTATTACTACCATTCTCATACTTTGTGCCTTCCAGCCAAATGGGTCTACTATTTCTGAAGCAGGACATTCTATCTTCCATCTGTGTGCCTTCACACAAACTATCCTGTCCCTTCCCAAGTAATCAATGATCTCTTTATTGCCAAATCTAGTGGTCTTTTCTTAGTCATCAGCCTTCTAGACCTCTCTGCAGTGTCTAACACTGTTGATCATCTCTTCTTAAATACTCCTTTCTAGGTTTTGAAAACCCTGTTATCTCTTGGTTCTCCCCTTACTGTCTGACCATTTTTAAGTCTCTTTTGCTAAATCTTCATCTATATCAAACCCACTAATCATAGGTCTCCTTTTCTCTTTGCTTCAATACTATCTCACATGGTGATTTCATCAGCTCCTACTGGTTATGTTATTATTTCTAAACAGATGATCCTCAGATATACAACCTTAGTCTCTCTCTTGAGCACTACTAATACATCTATCTATCTCAACTTCATCTATCTCAAACTATATTTGCCAAAGTCATCTCAAATACAATACATGCAAAATAAAACTCAACATCTTTCCTTCCCAACCCCCAAACCATCTGTCTTCTAAACTTCATTTTTACAGTTGAGGATACTACCATACTCCTGGTCATCTAGGTTTGCAACTTTACTGTCATCCTGAACACCTCACTCTACTTCACCCCATCTAAGACAGTGTCTTCACAACAACTAAACTTTCATGTCTCTCATATATGTCCCTTTTTTCCACTTGTCTTTATTCAACTGAAGTACTTCAATAGCTTGCCAAAGTAGTTTTTCTAAAGCACAGATTTGACCACACCATTCCTCCTACTCAGTAAACTCCAAATTAAAGTCTGCTGTTTAACATGGTGGCCCCTCTTTCCAGTCATCTTACAATTTATAGATTGTTTTATATATGTATTATATATATATATATGCATATATATATATATATATATAGTCTTTATATACTCCCTCAGCTACAATGGAAATGTTAGTCAGTTTTTTGCTCATTTTTTTCTTCATCTTTTTTTCAAAAGAAACTTTCTTTGTTATAAAAGACAGCTTTCTAAAAGGGAGAAGAGAATACAGGGGAAATTCAAGGTGACTAAAAAGCAAAAGAAAATTTTAAATCTCTTATTTTTAAAAGGCAACTACTGATTCATTTCTGTTTTCATATCTTGAAAGTAGTACATGGAGAGTTAAATAGTAAAGGTCATCAACCCACCATGTTATGGACTAGTCAATCTACTGGAAAAATTGAAACAAAAATGTAAACAGAACACCTATCAAGGTTTCTCTTTTATCGTTCCAAAACCTACAAAAGACCATGATATCAAGCTGTATTAATAATCTAATCACTTTAAGTGCACCTTATATAATGTGTAAAGCTGCCTCACCAAACCTTACCAGGAGTAAATCTATTTTCTTAAAAGCAAAGTAAAAACGCTTTTTAATGACATAAATAAATACAAAGTTCAGACTCAAGTCCTGGGTCTTGGCCAGAGGAATGCCACTTTAGCCACCAGCCACAAAAATTAAAACTCAAGCAACCTTTAATCCTTGAAAGGATTCCACTAACTGCTCCAGGATCAATGTCAGACCCCAAGCTCAAGGCATCTTCAAAAGAACCTAATAGGGAAAATACAAACAAGAAAGAAGTTCTGCCTAAATACTTGTCATTCTACCTTCCAAAAACTAGAAAAAAATTAGCTGCAGATCTGGAATAGCTGCCTTAAAAAAGAAAGAAGGAAAAATAAAACAGGATAGCTAAGACTTCTGATATATTTCTTTAGATTCAGGAAAAGGAACTATATTTCTCAGACAAGTGAATATTTTTGCTCCTTTTGCTGAAATAAAAACATAATCTCCAAAATAATATTTGTTTCCTTTTTCTTGTCCAATGGGAAATCATTTTCCTTGCATCTTCAAGGCCTGTGTCAGAGACCTATATTTCTTTGCAATTCCTTTGGATGATCTTAAGGCAAAGCAAATCACATCACATTGGAGCTAGGTTAAAACAATGACTTCAGATGTTCATTTCATTTGGGAGACTTCTCAGCTTCATGCAGCTGTAGGCTGAGCCAGGGAAAGTGTTTAGAACATTAGTCTTGGGATGGTTGCCAAGTTGCAACCATTTTACAGCTAAAATGGTGTCGAAAATGTTATGACTAATATGGTGCAAATTGCCATAAAGTGTAAAATGCAAAACACTGCCAACGAAATTCAACTGGAGCTAGTCTGAGAAAGCATTCCCCTGAAATCAGAGCATCTTTCAATAAAGGCCTGTTCCCCACCAGTAATGGAGGTATATTATATCTTATTCTATTTTGTCTACACCTTATACCTGATCTTGAAATCAGTCCAAGATTTTTATTTTATTTTACTCTATTCTGAACTATCATACTGAGGATTTCTTTTCAGTGAGTCTGCTTTAAGTATTTCCTGTTTTGTTCACTTAAGACTTTCCTAGAGGCAGAATTCTCAAAAAAAGCATTTCACATGAGAAAGACAACGCAAACTTTTGTACTCAACCTTTATTTTATATCATGGAGCCCTTTGGCAATCTGGCAAAAAAACTATGAACTCAGAACAATGCTGTTTTGCACTTGGTTTAATTAAAAATTGAATGAAATGCTGAACTTTAAATAGAAGCTAATGAAAATAAGAATGTAATTCATTTCCCACCCAAATTCAGAAACCCCCTGAAATCTAGTGAAGATTACTTCACTAGAAGAATACCTTGATTCCTAATAAATTCCTAGTAAAAAAATTGAAATCTAGCAAAAAATAAAATAAAATAAAAGCTTTTCCCTAGAAAGACTGATATGCCCCAGTACTGACAAGGTTTGGGCTCAATGGCTATTGAAATTTAAATTGCATTCTTTTCAAGGAATTTTCTATAGATTTTTAGAGGTAGATTATATCCATCAATAATCATTAATGTAGTTAGATGATTATATGTTTCCTAGAAGAATTTTAATGAGTTTTGCAAAATAGTCTAAATTTTTTTGAAATTCTGCCAACAACCATTAGAAATCACTGTGAAATATCTAATATTTTACACCTCGTGACCAAACTAACAGTTAAACCTTTTAATTTGATGTAAACAGCTAATTTATAGTCCTAATTTATATTTCTTTAGTGCTTAATATGCTTAGTCCTGAGAGGTAATGTGGCCTAGTAAATATAGGGGCAGCCTTGGAGTCAAAAAAATCTGGGTTAAAGTCCTGCCTCTGATATGTAATAGCTATGTAACTGGAGCCTTCTGATTTCCCCAAAGCAATTTTCTACCACTCTAAGTTACAGGTAACTTACTGGTATGGATGGAAGTTTCTTTTTTAGCAAACACTTATTAAGTACCTACATGGGGTTGTGCTAAAGTACTTCATCACTATTATCTTATCTGAAATTCAGGACAACTGGGGGAAGTAGTAGTTGTTATTGTTGTTATTATTATTATTCCCATTTTACAGATGAGGAAACTGAGGCAGATGATAGTTAAGCAACTTGTCCAAGGTCACCAAGCTAGTGTCTGAGGCAGTTTTTAAATCAAGTCTTCCTGACTCTGAATCCAGAGCTCTATCCATCCTGCCACTTAGTTATCTCTACAATTTCCACACGCAGGAATCTCCCACATGAAAACAGGTCCCATATCCTATTTCCTAAAAAATTCTTTGTCTTATTCAAAGGTTACATGACACTATGCACATTTCTTAAAACACTTTAGCGACAATAGGAACATAGAGGGCATATACATTTTAGCATTTTCTTTCTGGGATAGGGATAGGCTAGCTAACCTTACTGAGTTAGTAAAATGATAACTATTAAAGAACCAGAAAGGAGCCTCTAATGGGGTGGGTGGATCTATATAAATTCTATAAAGAATTTACATATTTAGACAAGAATCTTGCAAAGCAAAAAACTCTGAGATTCTCTCTCAATGGAATATAAGTTTGTTGAGGATGAGATGGCTTAATGTTCATCTTAGTAATCTCCAATGCCTAGTAAAATGCTTTGTACTTAGATTTATAAAAAAAAACTTGTTGAATGAATGAATAAATTAAAGAAAGTTTGGAGTTGCAATATGATCCAGTGGAGTGACTACCAATCTTGATGAGATCATGGATCTACCTAAATATTTAATTAAGATAATCCTCTTAAGTCTAATATAGTAGTCATAAACACAGATTCAAAGATAGGCACATCCTGGCCCCCAACTTCATGCAGCTTTCACCCTAAAGACAGATAACTCAGTTACACAATTTCTGACAAATCTAATAAATATCATGAAAATAAAAATTTTTACAAACATAAGTTGTCTCTCCAAAGCTTTATCTTAAATATACTTTGTTTCTTTGTACATAGATGAAAGATGTTTAAGCATTATCTCTGTAACAGTATGCATAGTTTTAGTTCGGCAGAATGATTTCATTTTACTTTTTGTTATGATAGTTTATGACAGTAATAATAACCAAGGATATAGAAAAGGGAAAATAAGAGAAGAATCATAGGATAAAGGATTTAAAATTGGAAAGGACCTGAGAGGTTATTATGATAATATAATAAAATTAATTATATTACATAATATTATATAATCCAACCTTCTCATTTATACGTGGAGAGATCTGACTTGCCCAAGGTCACACAGATAACAAGTAATAGAAGCAATATTTGAACCCAGCTTTTCTGGCTCCAAATCCAGAATTCATTCCAATGTACCCCACTTCTTGGAAGGAACTACTCGAGTACAGTAGAAGAAAGAATGGGGGGAAAGGAGTTTTACTCCAGAATCCTCTTCTTCCTCCACATCCCCTGTCTCCTTTTTTTCACATTCAGAGATCCAACTACAATCAAGATAGAACAAACCAGAGAGAAGGAAACTGAGGTTCTACTCTGACCCCTACCACTTAAAAACTTAACCTTTCTGAGCAAGTCATTCACCTCTTCTAGGTATCAGCTTCCTAGTGATCTCTTCTAAAATCGCTGACATTCTAGCACTCCAGGTCTTTATTCTTATCACATTCCATTCAATTTAAGAAGTATTGATTAAGCTCCTATTTCTATGCAAAGTGCTATAACTGTAAAGACAAAAAAATGTCTGCCCTCATGGAAATCACAGTCTAAGCATATGACAGTCATACAAAATATGATTAAGGTATATTACCAGCTGGTGGAATTCAGCATCTTTAGGGGTTAGATAAGGAAGCCATCTGTTTCCAAGTTCTTTAAGAAGCTTCTGCTTCTGTTTAAAAAAAAAAGAGCATGTTATACAAAATCAGTTCAGGAGAGAAAAAAAGTCTTAGAAATGGTTTTCCTAGCCAAGAAAACATCTCAGTACTTCAAATACTTCAAGGTAATCTATTCTTTCATCAGCACAGGTATTCTTTCCATTGATGATACTCACAACTTTCCTGTGCTTCAGTGGATTGGTCTCATGCTATATAGGGTCAAAAACTTTATGACCCTGGATAAGGCTTTGTTGATGCACACCATCACATTTTTCTAGGCTTACCCTTGAATGAAAGACCACAGAGTCTATTGCTAGGCCCAAATATATCTTTGTAGCATGGGAAGGGCTGCTAGAACTTTGATCCATTGTTGTGTACTTAAAGAATCTAATGTTACCTCTATTAACCTCCATAGCAAAAAGACATTACAGGAAGATCTCTAGTTGAAGAGAAAAGTAAAATGGTAACAAAACATTTATTACAAGAGTGGTAGAATACAGGAAGGCAATG
This sequence comes from Gracilinanus agilis, assembly GCF_016433145.1. NCBI lineage: Eukaryota > Metazoa > Chordata > Mammalia > Didelphimorphia > Didelphidae > Gracilinanus > Gracilinanus agilis. Next base: position 294,925,815 of record NC_058131.1, read on the forward strand.
TCTCTTTTCCCAAAACCACTGCCACCTAAAAAATGCAAGAAAAGTTCCCTGTGGGCAGTACTCCTCCTGAGAAGTGTGTCATTATCTACATCAAAATAACAGGAATATCTGCAAAAATGCATGCAAGAAATTAAAAGAGTTATAAAATAGTTCCTCTGCATCAAGAAAGACCAATTAGTAAATTGTGTTTTTTGTGTACAGGCCTCTTCTAATTATGGCTAATTAAAGCCTGCTGTCACAGGAAAACATTATATTCAAGTGGCAAACAGTCTTCTGTGACTGAGTTGATACAAGTTTTGGTTAAATAAACAATTAGCCTAGATAATAAAAGTACAAACTGCAGCACAGTCCAGGAATCTGTTGACAGTTCCTGCTTTGAAAATTAGCTGTTCTTTGCTTCAGTGATATCTGCACATATACAGACATGAATAAATGTACAGAGATCAACATTTTGCAAACTGTCCCTAATGAACTCACTATGTAATCATCAATTTTTTTCTTCAAACTCTTGAAAAACAGCATTTCCTTAGAAATCTATGATTAGTTCCCAGTCCTTATCACAAACTAAGCATGCAAAGATGATTTATAAAAGCCAAAAAAAGGAAAAATATCCATCTGAACACTTGGATACATCAAATGGCAAGAGGTTTACATTCCTTAAAATATTTCCCACCCTATAAACACTGCTTCAACACATATTTATGGGTCTCCTTCAATGCAGTTAAATATGTATATGTGGTGGCACACATAGGAAAGGGTCAAAAGAGAATTTACACACCATCCCCCAAAATGAGATTAAATAACAGTGAACTTTTCACAAAGGCTAACAAGTGCCAGTGGAGGTCAATTCTCAGTTCATAATTCATGCTTCAGTTAAATCAAGTCCCCCCAAAGCTTATCAGTGGACTCACAATCAGCTCATCATAGAAGTACATATTATTGCAACTTAGAGGGCTCACTTGAAAGGATAAGTTTAAAGTGCAGATGACAGTATCTTCTATATAGAAATCAAAATATTAAATGACCCACCAGCTCTGGGAAATTTCAATATCATAAGGATAATTATACAATGTACTAGAATAGAAATAGAGTCAGTGACACTTCCAACTCAAGTCTGCATAACTGAAATTATTACTGTATATCAACATTAACAGCAATTCACTCACTAACTAAACTGTCAGAGCATTGGAATTTATATACTAGGAATGGACTTGGCTCTTTCCAGTTCTCATTTTCTTAAGGGGCATGGAAATTGTGGTGAAATCAAGATGTAGGCAAGGTTTGATTAAGTCAACTGGCAATTTAATTAGCACACTCTATGATTGCTTAAAACAAAAGAAAAACTTCATTATCTTCTTAACCAGGAATGCAAAGAGAATGTGTGTGTGTGTGTGTGTGTTTTAAAGCACACTTTTGTTCAACAATGAAGCATTTATTTGGGGAAACATCTGAAACACAGGCTAGCAAACCGAAGGGGAAAAACCTGACAATTTCTTTGTCTGTGTCAAATGCCAACTCCTTGGCAAATACACACCACATTAAAATGCACTCTTGAGTGTAGGTAGAAGGAGCTCACATTTGATTGTCAGATCTGGCTAACTGCTGCTCCTCAGCTTGATGTACAGATAAATACACACAGCTGGGCCTTGCAGCATACTACTCTTCTCATATACAAGAAGCTGTCACACAGATGTCAAATACATCAAGCTACTCACAAATTCCACACACAAAACCAGAGAGAAATCAAAGCCTCAGCTCTACCACCTGGCTAGAGTTGAGGCAGAAGGCCCCATCTACTAGGACAACGACCCACCACATCTCCAAAAGGTAAAGGAGGCAGCAAAGAACTTACTTAAAAAAGCATCTTAACTCCAAACTTATAACAGATTTTAAAATCAGGTGTCAGAAATTTCAGTTTTAATGCTTAGTCCCTGGCTCAAAAGGCAAACTTGGGCAAAGAAGAGGGGATTCTCTAGCTTTCTTTTTTTTACCTATATAAAATGAAGTGTATGGCTTGAGGGAAAAAAGTATTATATTACCTATGAAAAGATACAACAGATAATGGCCTCTAAAAATTTTTTTCAGGCTTCATCTTATTTACAAAAATAAAATTCTGAGCTACTTTGCAACATTGAAGACATTCAGAAAGTATTAAAGTCATTTGAGTAGGTCTGGTTCTTTGTTCCAAAAATTCAAATTTTTCTTTTAGAGCTTCTATATTCCCTTATAATTGGATGTGTTTGCATTTTTAATGCAATTAGGTATTTTTGTTAGTCTGCTCTAACTCAAAGCATTCCCAGAAAAGCTGTTCTGCTGGGAAATGATAATCAATCATTCAGTCATTCCTTCACTGAACAAATATACTGAGTATCTTCTACATAGCACTATCATAGAAAGTATGCAGGATACAAAAGTTTAAAAAATTACAACCCAGCCCAACCCTTCTGAGATGAAGTGAACAGTAAGCAGCCACTCCTAAGGGGACCTCAGAAGAGCATTATGCCTTGAAGCAAGAGTGCTAAACCTGGGGTCCATTAACTTTTAAAACAAAATTTTAATAACTTCATTTTATTATAATTAGTTTCTTTTATAACCCTATCTTTTTTGCTCTATGCATTTAAAAACATTCTAAGAAACCATAGGTTTCACTATACTGAAAAAAGGGAAGGAAGGAAGGAAGGAAGGAAGGAAGGAAGGAAGGAAGGACTCCTACTCTCAAGGATTTAGGTGTCAAGGAAACAAACAACCCTGGGCTTGATAGGCCAACCCATCTCCCACTGTGTAAGTTTGGTTAAGGAAGTGGTTCTTAAAGGGTGGGTGGTAAAACACTTGTGTACTCTGAAACTCTTCTCCATATCCCAAAACTTCCACATTCTCAATTCCCCTCCCCTTTATTACTAAATTCTTTGCTTTGCCCTGAGAAGGTCACAATGCCTACTCTAAACCAGGAGTAACCAAGTCATTTTCTCCCCTGTAAATACTGGAAAAGTAAGCTATAAAAGAGCACTATGAAAGGAGAAAAGTGAATAGGGCCAGCAAATGGATCTGGAGTTAAGTTGGGACCCTTCCTTGTTGCTAACTAAAGACCTGGTCTATCTCAATTTCTCAAGATGAAAAAAGTATAGTTGAGCAATAAAAAGTTTGAGAAACACTGATTTAAAGCCAAGATTAATAAAATATGTCTCCAAATCCCTTCTATATCATACCCCCACCTGCATCCCACAAAGATTCTCAGAAAGTTAGAGATGCTGATAGAGAGGCAATACTCCCTGCAAATTCTGCCATTACAGCTGGCCATTCTGGAAGAGAGGAGGGCTATGTGCTCAGACTATGGTCTAGTCTCAGCCTCCTTATTCTTTCAGCTTCTCTCCTCATTCATTGCTATGCCATCTCCCCAGCATTGGTTCCTATCCAATGACCTATTTTCTTTGCCTCCATTTTTGAGGTGTGTTGGGTACATCAACAATGGCAGCACCTAGCCATTACTTCATAATTTGTACCAAGATCCCTTTTCCTAACACTCCCTCTAAGAATGAACTTCCTTATTCCTCATTTTCATATAAAATTCATATAAGGAATTTATGTATCTAAGTTAAGTAAGTGGACAAAAATATTAGCATCTTCTCCTTTTCTCTTCATTAGGTACCCTCATTCAGTCAATCTGTCAATAAGAATTTATTATGCAACTTAATAAATCAGGCACCTACCTAGGCAGGCAGGCACTGTGCTAAGCACTAGAGAAAGAAAGGCAAAAACATTGTCCCTGTCCTTCAAGAGCTCAACTCCTCCTGGAAAAGATCATGTGCAAACAATTATGTAGCTGTAAGACATACAGAAGGTAAATGAGAAGGAATCTCCCCGGAATGTATTAACAGTGTGTAGAGGGAATAACCAAAGAAATCTCTTACAGAAAGGGGAAATCTGAGCTAAGTCTCAAAGGCATCCAGAGAAGCCAGGAAGAGGAAGTAAGGGCCTGAAATAGCCAATGTGCTGGAATAGCATGGAACTGGGGGGGGGGGTCATGTACAGTTAATAGCAAGAAGGCTAGTGGTGCTACATTCTAGAGTACACAGAGGAAAATAAAGTGTAAGAAGACAGCAAAGGTAGGAAAGGGTCATGAAAGGGAATAAAATGAAAGAAGGAAGGAAATATGGAAAGGTTGTAAAGAGCTTTGAAAATCAAATATCAGATTTTTTTATTCCATAAGTAAAAAGGAGTAAGAGAAAGAGTAGTCAGACCTATCTAAAAGCAACTTAGTAGAGAATGGACTGAAGAAAAATTTGGGAAGGAGAGATCAACCAACATAAGGTCTAGTCAAGTCCAAGTGTGAAATAAAAAGGTGGAATAATGATACATTTCTTATTAATGACAAAATTAATTACAATTGGTTTTGTAAATGAATAAACAGTGTTGTGAATGTGAAAAGAAAAAGACATGGGTCTGAGCCCAGGCAGTGGCTTTGTGAGTAGACAGAAGGGCACATATATGAGAGATACTATGATGGTAGACATAACAAGAGCTGGAAACAGATTGGACATGTGGGGTAAAAATGAGAATCAAGGATGATGAATGACACCAAACTCAGGTGACTGGGAGGGTAATGGTGCCTTTGACGGTAATAGGGAAGTTTAAGAAAGGTGAGTATTTTGTGGGAAAGATAATGAACTCTGTTCTGGTCATGTTGAGATTGATCTGCCTATATAAATGTCCAGTTTGAGATATTCAATAGGAAGTTGATTAAGTAAGACTGAAGGTCAAAAGAGATATGGACTGTTTAAATAAATGTGAGAATCACCTGCATAGACATGATTGAATCTGATAATTGAATCTGATAATTGAATTGAATTGGGAGCTGAAGAGATCACCAAGAGAGAGAGCTAAGAAAGAACAGCGAAAAAAGTCAAGAAAAGATCTTTGGGGGATACTCTAAAGCTGTGACCTAGAAAAAGATTCAGTAAAAGAAGTCATGCTCAGACAAGTATGAGGAGAACCAGGAGAAAGCAGTATTAAAAAAACTCAGATGAGAGAGTAGCCAGGAGAGGAAGTTGATCAACAGTATCAAAGGCTATTAAAAAAAGTCAAAAAGGCTGAAGATTGAAAAAAGGATCTTTTTTGAAAGGTCATTAGGGTTGGCAATAAATAGATCATTGGAAATCCTAAAGAGCAATTTTATTGCATGATAAAGTTGAAAGAAAGGATGTAGAAGAGAGTGGAACCAGAGGAAGTGAAGGCACTGATTGCTGACAGCTTTCTCAAGTAGGTTAGTCATTTAAGGGGTATAAGATACAGGACACTATCTAGTGAGAAGTCAACTCAAGGGAGATTTTTTTTTAAGGATAGGAGAGAAATGGGCATGTTTCAAGGCAGAATGAAAATAGCCAGTATTAAGTGAGAAACTGAAAAACTAGTGAAAAGGACAATGAGAGATGGAAATCCTCAGAAAGAATAAGACAGAATAAATAGGATTGAGGGTATATGTAGAGGAATTAGCCTTGGTAAAGAGAAAAGCCATCTCTTCATGTGAAAAAGGAGTAGAAAGCAGGAGTCAGGAAAAGACATCTGAGGGAATGGGTGATGAGGTTGGGAGAAGAGGGGTCTTTCTAGGAATGGCCTCAATATTTTTGTTGTGCAGTATGAAGTAAGGTCCTCAAATAAGAGGGTGGAAGAAAGGGAAGCTTGAAAAGATGTACAGATAAATAGGATAAAACAGTAAGGGACTCAAGTATAAAGTACAGTATAAAGTTGAACTGGTTCCCCAAGGGATCAATTTAGAAAGAGATGAGCATATAGCCAGTATAGGGGTGATTGATGGCTTGAGAAAGAACTGGAAGGGTACACTTATCACTTATTTCCAAACTTCATATTGCTTCTTCCTAAATTATTATCCATATGCCATAAACTCTATATCAAAGTCCTATCAAAATTCAAACTCATCATGCATTCCATAAAGTCATATTTCTTGATCCTCTTTAAAATGCTCAATTCATAAAGATAAATCATTAAAAACTAAAACAAGCTCAAGAGGAAAGGAGTGCATAAATCGAGAACTGAGCCAAATAGTCAAGTTAAGAAGCTTTTAAGTGCTTGATACTTTCTGTGTCATGTGATCAACAAGTTGGAGGACTAGAGAATTTCTGATTCCCTTGACCTCTTAAACCTCTTCGAAACAGAAATTATGTATCAAAGATGAAGAAACTTAACTTTAGTTGTCTCCATGATTTAGGACACTCAAAACTCAAAAAAATGTTAAAAAAAAAAAAACAAATTAAAAACTATAAACTGACATCCCAAGCTCACTCACCACCACTCCCCTACTTCCTATGCTACCCAAAATGAGGCTGTATCTGACTGAAGAACTCACAACAAAGTCCAACTCCACACCATGGCCACCCTCCTTCTATCTCCAGCAGAGGAGACCTGTGCTCCAGACTGCAGAATTTTGCTTGAAATAAGACAATGCTGTCGCATTGCTCCAGGGACAGAACTTAGCAGGGGCCAGGAGAGATAGCCAATACCAATTCCAGTAGAACATTCTAGGGCAGGAGATAGGTCTGGGCTTGAAATAGAGCTAAACAACACTACACCAACTACCTACCTCCACCAAGAGTCATAGAAACACAGACAGAAACTAACCCCAAAGCACCAGCACAGTAATGCTCTGAACTGCCAATACTAACCCAGAGAATTGAAAGAATAGAGGAAGTGGGACAGATCACAGGAACAAATCATTGGTTGGGGGAGAGACTGCCCAATACTATTAAGCTTAGCACCCAGGTGAGGTCATTTTATCCTCCCAAAAGTCAGTTGGGATTGAGACCCACACTTGTGCATCATGAATTGTCCAGTGGGAGATGACATTTTGAGATCATTTTTTGAGTTTTGAGTGTCCTAAATCATGGAGACAACTAAAGTTAATCCTCAAGGAAACTACCAGCAGAGGGGAAAGGGTCAGAAAGTGAGGAGCAGGGGAAAATAAGGAAGAAAAAAAAAGAAAGAAAAAAGGAATAAAAATACCAAAGGCCTCAGGAAAAATTCAAAGAACCTGAACATAAATATATTTAAGGTAAAATTAACAGAGGAACATTAACGACAGAAAGAATTATGGTCTCCAGATCTAGTAAATGAGTTCAAGTATCTGAATAAATACTTCTAAACAAAGGGAAATGATCCAACATTTGATAAAACAGAGGAACCTGTAGATTCTGAGGAGAACATGATATTCCTGAATAGTTTAAAAAAAATTAGAATTATAAGGTCAGAATTTATGGCCTGTATGACAAAAATAATGGACAGAATATAAAAACAAATCTGCAAAGAAAAGTCTCAATAAAGAACCGAAAGAGAGAACAATAGATTGGGAATACAAATATGTATACATATACATTTTTTTAAAGGTAAAGGAATCTAAAGGAATCTAAAAGAAAAAATAATAGTATTATTTAAAATATGCTTGTTATGCAAGCAAAATGTACTTATCTCAAAGACAAAAGGTAGAGAAACATTTTAAGATCACAGATCTCCCAAAAGAGCATGACAGGATAAAAAATCTTAACAGCATAATGCAGGAAAACAATATAAGAGAAATGCCAGAACTTCTGAACACAGAAAATAAAATACCAACTGAAAAAATCCAGATTGCATGCAGGGGAAAAAACAAACAAAATGCAAGAAATATTCCCCTTGGATTCTCCTCTAGAGTTAGATTTCAAGATGGACACAGATAGACATCTCCAGGTTATTCTCTGATACCAACGAGTTGTATCTAGAACATCTACTTGCCCCCTAAACTATTGCCAATCATCCCGTGTCTTCAGGACACAAAACATCACTCTAGTCCCAGTCAGGTGAGAAATATCACCCACTTCTGCCCAGCCTCATTCCATTCCCTCATCCTTGCTCAGGTAGCCTCCACTGTCAAAAGGTATAAGAAGCCCAGAATCCATCCCCTCTAGGAGGCAGTGTCCCGCCTGCACTGTCCTCCCAGACAAATTCAACATAACTTAAAAATTAATACATTTCTCTTTTGTATGGAGCAGAATTTGGGATGGGGCGATTGGGGGAGGGGACTCATTCCCCCATGAATCACTCTAATGAACAGACAGGAGACTTGATTCAGAGGCATGGATGGGCATAGAGTGAGGGAAAACTGCAGGGGACAAGCAGTAGTATCCTTGGTGGAGTGGCACAAGGGTGAGAGAGAGTGGCTCCACAGTCTGAGAGACTTCAGAAGTAGTGGGCACAGATGCCCAGATTTATTCAGAATTCATGGGGTTACAACACAATGCTATCTCCTCTTTCCTATCATCTGAGTGTTTGTATGTTATATTTCTTTATCTTGTCCTATTCTTCTTCCTCTATCCTCCTTAATCTTTCCCAATGCTTCTAAGTGTAACATGAAATGTTATATTTATCTTGTCCTATCCTCTATCCTCCAATGTTTTCAAGCATATGGGAATATTCCTTAGGTTTGCAATTTCTCAGTTGAGTCAAATTTTGTTATAATATACCTCAGGTAGCAACATTGAAGCTGTAACATTTCTTAGAATATGTAGTCAAGGCTGTAACTTGTAAGTTTTGAGATTTCTCTCATAGAGAGTAGGACACCCAGACTTCTTCCCAAAAGAAGAAAGGGGGCAGGGGGATATCTCTTAGGCACTTTTGAAAAAGTATATGAAAGACTTATACTAATATATACATATACTTTTTCAAAAGTGGCATAGATAGATAGATAGATAGATAGATAGATAGATAGATGCGTGCTTGGGATTCTTCTACTCTTCAACAGAAGAGATTTAAATCTCTGAGTGGAAGGCACCTAACTTCACTAATTTTCTATAGGAAGTTGCTAATTTATAATTATTAATACTAATCAGTGTATGTTGGGGAATAATGTACAATTTCATCCCACACATCTTTTTATTTTTAAGCTAAGTTATAGAGTCTTGCATTCTTGCAAAGGGCACCTGTCCTGAACTTGGAGTTCACCTTAAGTTCACCCACAACAAAATGACAAAAGAGTTTGTAAAATAATTTGGAATTATACAGATAAAGTGGTTAAGATATCCATATCCTTTGAGCCACAGACTCCATTACATGGCTTATGCCCCAAGGAAGATATGAATAAAGTGAAATTTCCTATATATACCAAATTATTTCTAGTAACATTTCTTTGTAACAGGAAAGAATCCAAAACAAAGTAGATAGATGGTCCATCAATTAAGAGATAGAAAAAACAATGCATGAATGCAATAGAAATTACTATGCTCTAAGAAATAATATGTATGATGAATAGAAAAAAAGCATGCAAAGATCTACATGAATTGATGTAGGCTGAAGTAAGCAGAGCCAAGAAAACAATATGCGCAGTAACTACAACAATATAAATGGAAAGAACCACACACACCAAATACATACACACACCCCATAACAAAGTTACAATTAAAAAGAACACTTCTCATTTAATTTTCTGGCTAACAACATGAATATGAAAATCCTTTTGTTTTAAGATTCAACGTAACTGGTTTGGTTTGGGGCGATTTTTTAAGTTTCACTTTAATTTTATTGAAGGTAAGGACCTACCCTTATTAATCACTTCATCTCCCCAGGGCCTAGCATAGTATTTTAGACAAAGTAGGCCTTAGTGAGAATTTGCTGAATGAGTAAATTCAGCACTGAGCAATATAAATATAGTCCGACTCACCATTCTGAAAAGTTACTAAAAAAAAAAACAAACAACCCCAAAATTCAACATTTAATGAAAGAATTTTAGTGATGGAATTCTAGTGATGACTAGAAGGAATTCTAGTGATGACCAGATGATCTGGGTTAAAAGCCTGTCTCACTCACTTACTATGTGGCCCTGAACTAGTCACTTCCTCTCTGGGCCTCAGTTTCCTCCTCTGTAAAATGAAGCTCTATTAAGTATAAATGCAAATTTATAAACTGAATATATACTTTCCTAAGTAGAACCCTTGAGAGTTGATTTTTTGAATATTAGTCAATAAAACATTTATTAAATGCCTATTGTATACTAGGCATTAGAGGAGAAGCAAATATAAGTAAGTCACAGTAGATAAAGTCTTAGAGTCCATGACATATACACAAGTAATTACAAAACAAACTGGAGTGTGTAAAATTCATACCAGAAATACCAAATACTCTAAAAGGTCAAAGGAGAGAAAAGATCATTTCCCACAATGGAAAAAAAGAAATGTCAGGCTTCCTAGAGAAGGTGTTACTTGAGCAAGGCCTTATAGGATGGGTAGGATTATAACCAGCAAAGATCAAAGGACCATAGATTTAGAGCTGGAAGGGATTTTAGAGGTCACATGTGGAAGGCCCACAAAGAACATCATGAGCAAAAACAAAAAGGTGGAAACACACAAAACAAGAAAAGATTTACCTTTGATTCTGAGTATGCACTGGCACGCGTACGCGCACACACACACATTAAACATATACTCACTCTTACCTCAAAGATTTTAAAAGATAATTACTAATCAAATCATCTTTTTCATGCTAATACATTGCCCATATTTTGAAAGATTAAAAAGTACACGACTAAACACAGCCTTCTAAATTTAATTGTCTCATTTTCTTTTTGGCCCTGTAGTATTTAACAATATAAACTCCCAGAAGCTTTGTAGCAGGAAAAATGGCACTGGCCACTCCCGTGAAAGGGAGAGAGCCAAATTCTCTTAATCTCAGTCTTTAAATTGTCCCAAGTTAATATTCCACATTCAAAGCCCTACAAATTCATCGGTGATAGCCATCTATTTTTTGTGATGTACAATGAAGTAAGTGTTTAAATATATAAGCTCTATAAAATCGGGTCACTTTTCTCTTTTGGAGTCTTTTTGTGTAAGAAACGAGTCATGCTCTTTTTGAACAACAGTTTGCTGTAACTTGTACAGCATTGCAAAAGTCAAACTACTATTAAATACTTGCCAGTAAGGAAAAAAGGAAAATGCACTTGATGCTACTAGCCCAAGGTCTATCCATAAAATAAATTTTGCATTCCTTTGCCCTTCTCTAGCTCTCTGTCTTTTGTCTGAGAGCTACATAATCAAATATGCATTTTTAGCACTTTTTTCATTTTAAGAACATCTGGATTATACAGGCAGAATATCTTGCTTAAAAAAAAAAAAAGACCTGCTGATACAGCTTTATCAGCTATTAGTTTTGCCTACGTGTGATTAAAAGTTGAAATCAACTTTAAAGGCTGAGTTATTAAATAACTATTTTAAGATTCTATAATACAATGAAGATATTTCTGTTTGTTTTCATTTAGCCAATTCTAGACTGCCTGAAAGTCAATACACATTTTACCACTATTTCTTGATTAAAGCATTGAATATTATACCAAACTCTGTAACTTTAACAATGATTGTTTAATCTTATTTAGGTATATGTATTTTATGTTCCCTAGTTTACTCTTCCAATTATATAACTAATGAAAATATACCTCTCTTGGCTTCTCTGATAAAAAGCAAACAATAACAATCCTAATAAAATAATTCTTCTTATGCAAATTACCAAGGCTTGAAACCTTATTTATTTTCTGAACCATCCCTGGCTTGACTCACAGCATGACAACACTCCAGCCTGAGGCCTAACAATCAATGGATCAGGGTTTTCCCCTAGTCATTCAAACTGAAGGTCATAGGATCTGAAATCCAAGAGAAAAATACAATTTAATCACTCTTCAGTTACACAAAAAGATGGTAGATTCAGTTTCAACAACTTACAAAATAATTTTCCTAGAAGCTGCCACAAAAAAAAGAAATATCACTTCCCATATAAAATGGGAACTTCCAAGTTACCATTTTATTAAAATTTCTTACTGGTACTAGAGCCCAAATAGATTTACAGAACAAAATTCAGAAGAACTTAACAAGAAATATGAGCTCTTTTCCATATGCAAAGTCAGTATCTTTCCACAACAACCAAGAAAAATCTATTGGGATGAGGGGGGAAAAGAATTTGAAACTTAAGATAAAAGGAAAGATGCCACATATTAATTACAAAGCCTTACTGGATACTAAAGAACCTTTCTCTAGTGTGTACAGTAGTTGTTATTTTTAAATAATCACATAGGAAAATGCTTTTTCCCATGTTGCTCAAGTATATTAAACAGCTTTAGTCCCCAGTGGAGACCATTATAACTTTGCCTTTTAAGTTAGTCTACACAAGGGCATGGTGATATTTCCATTTTCAGGTTTGAATCTCTTGTCCACAAAATTCAAAACAGGCTGATGTTTGGCATGAAGGATTTAGGTTTCCAAGTTTCTTTTTGTTTACAGACATGCACACAAGAACAACCAAAAGAATATATTTAGAAAATGTATGTGTCTATAAAAAATAAGTTTACTCGTTAATTTTTCTTCTTTGCTATAACCTCAAACTTCAAAACCTTAATTTAGGAAATAAAATTTGTTACATGATCTGCTCAGAATTCTATCTCAACATATTTAAATTGGAAAACATAGAGTGTTTGTACATTTACTATTGGACAATATGGATATCTACATACCCTCATCCTACATATGCCCTTACCCTTAGGAAGCAATTGCTTCAGTAGCCATGGAAGCGCAACAGAGAAAAACACTGGTACTAAGCAGAGCAAAGAAAACTTTGGAAACCAAATGGCTACTGAAATCTGGCCTCAGACACTTCCCAGTTTTGTGACTGTGTGCAAGTTACTTAACCCCAATTGCCTAGCCATTACATTCTTCTGCCTTGGAACCAATACTTAATAAAAATTCTAAGACAGAGAGGTGGGCTTAAAAAACTTTTTAAAAATGGTTACTGGACAAAGGAAGATGAATGCACTTTAACAATGGAAAGAGGTGCTTATGTTGAAGACAAGTACAAGCCATGAGAAAAAAAGATATGAAAATAAGGATGTAAAAACAAGAGTGGGAAATAAAGCAGAGATGCAAGAAAAGCAAATTTTAATTAGGCCTGGAATATAAAGAAGCACATACCTGACTAAACCTAAGGTATAGATTGTGTCTTTTTAACTTATGCAACTCCTAATCAAGAGTATATGGTATATAGCCAATAAATGTGGACTGTATATCAACCATCTGGGAAAGGCAAATTGTTCTCTTCGTTCAATTCAATGTAATTTGGCAAGCATTAAGTGCCTGCTGTGTGCCAGGTTTTGTGTTAAATGATGGAGATATAAAGTCACAAGTCAGTCCCTGCCTTCAAAAAGCACCATTCTTTTAGAAACAATATGGACAGGGGGCAGCTGGGTTGCTCAGTGGACTGAGAGTCAGGCCTAGACCCCTTCCATTCATGATACTGGCCAGAAATATCCACCTCTGTGTGTCACACTAGAAAAGCTAGTGGCCAGCAGAATGTCTAACTAAATATCTTCATCTTGAAGACAGTCTTAAAAAGAAAAAAAGAATTTTTAGGTTTAGAATATTTTTTTATCTGTCAACATTAAACTTGTCTACTTCTGCCTTTCTCTCTCTACAAATTTTAGTACACTATACATACATACCTATATATTGGTTTTCCCAGAAGCAGACCAGAAACAAAAACATCACTTGCTAAAGACAATGGCGACTTGTATTCCACCATTTTATGAAAATATAAAACTCTCTGGCATCATGAGACCAGGAAGATTCAATGGGCAAAATGTATCAAATTTGCACAAGAGTGTTTGAAACAGACAAAATCAGTTCTTTCCTAAAGAAATAAATTCCTTTGGGAATTTGACATAGAGGCAAAACAATAGAGACAATAATTTAGCAATAAAGATTCTGCTTACTAATTCAGATTCCTTGTTGGTCTCACAGGCATATCTCAAAAGTATGGTGGGAAGTGTTATACTAATCTAATCTTCCACAGAACAGAAGGCAAGTTAGAAGTTTGATAGCAAGACTAAAATAGACAACTAACTACTGGATGCATTTTCCCTTAAGCAGAATACGCTCTTAACTTCCTTTTACCAACAAAAGAACCATTTTCTTGTTACTTTTCCCTCTACCCCAGAAAGTGATAGTGGTATAAGAACTACCTTTCAGAAATAAATAATGCTGAAGTAGAAGCTAAATTAGAAACCTGTCTTTCCCTATTATGAAGAATAAATGCTCAAGTCGCACTCAGGACTTCCATTCAAGCTTGTGGTATAAAAGCTTCAAGGCCAGGCCAGGAAAGGGCAGGCTTCAAGTTAATATTTCCAAAGAAACTGCTATTAGCATTTTTCAGTTTGCTCTTATGTTCTACCACTTGGTTTCTGACTGTTAACTATTAAAACTTCATAGTAACAGAGACTATTCAAGTGGATCACTGAATTCACAGCAGTCACAAAGAATCTGGAATAATAAATCAGACATCCTAACTGCATCACTGATGTTTACAGTGTTTGTGCAGAAGTATATTATCTCTTGAACTAGATTTTAGATAATCTTCTCTGAATCCTATTTTTATTCAAATAGAAGAGCTATATTTTCAAATTTCACTTTCATAATGCTTTGACTTGTCAAAAGATACACTGTGTGTGCACTCTCCTAATCTGTTAAAAAAATCTCAATAGCCATAATGACACATAACAGTTACAAAAAGCTCACTCAGATTCCTGTATATCAAAAGGAGAACGACTGTCAGTCAATAAACATTTATGGAGCACCTACCAGATACTATGCTAAGTATTAGGAATTCAAATAAAAGTTAAAAAAAAAAAAGACAACCTATGCCCTCAAGGAGCAATCTAATAGAAGAAGACAACATATAAAAAGGAAGCCAAAAAGTAGGAGGTAGGGAGGAAGATGGGAAAGGGGGTACCAAACTCAGTGGCATAATGGGAAAGCCCAATAAATCCAAAAGCAATGCTGCAGATGAGAAATAGGAAGAAGATTATGTTGAGTCCATTTTCTTAAATAGTGGCCCTGGAGCTCATGGCCAGCTAGAGGGTCCAATCAGAGAATCAGAGGGCAGAGGTTACTGATGAGGAGTGAACATAGAATAGATTCAATCTTGAAGGATAAAGAGATTTCCCAGAAGGAAGGCCTAATGGAGAAATCTAAAGGCCATTCATTCTGAAGGTCCATGAGTTCAAGTAGTTCATGGTGAAAGACTCTTTTAAGTGTTTCTTAAATATACTCCAGGAATTACTAAGGAGTCTCTGTAATACTACATTCAAGTTTTTTAAATTATTGCCATTAAATGATGTCCTCAATAACCTAGTCAGGTTACTAATTAATGGACATCTAACCTATCTGGCCTACTGTCTCTAACTTTCTGACTATATATTTGTCTCTCTCTCTCTCTCTCTCTCTCTCTCACACACACACACACACACACACACACACACACACACACACACAAATACAAATATAAATTCACTTCAGCATTATTTATTTCTGAAGGGTAGCTCTCTCATCCCACACTATCATTTTGTGGGCCAGAGGGAAAAGTAACAAGAAAATAGTTCTTTTGTTGGTAAAAGGAAGTTAAGGTGTTCTGCTTAAGGGGAAAAATGCAACACATATCAACTACTGTAATGACAGCAAGGACCTCAATTCTAACAATTTATAAATGAAAAATTTCTAAAGGTTGTTTACAATTCTCCCCTATCAATGTACTATTTGTTTTTGTTCACCAAACCTAATCTATAATCATCAGCTTACAGCCTCTATTCTCTTATCCCCTCTATATTATTCAGCCAAGTCACACATACAATCCACATGCAATATTTGGATAAGAGATGAAGTTTTAAGAGGGTAGCAGAGCTACAAAGGACTTTGTGGATCAACTAATCAAGCTCCTCGCTTTACACTGGAGGAAACTGAAACCCAACACAGTGATGTGCCTTGTTTAAAGGACTCACACTGTTACATAGCTAAGGAAAAGAGGCCAACTCTGTCTGAGTCTCTCTGATACTCTATAGATCCCTTCTGAAGGGTGTTTGGTGATCTATTCAGGTACTGCTTAGCTGATGTAGTCTAAGGGTTATCATTCCTCTGTTCAGTGACTAGTAACAAAACCAGCCTGGCAAGAGCCTAACCCAGTTTGGGTATTAGGTTTGACACCCTTCTTATTTTAACACTCAGTTACTATTAGATGCTGAAATGATGTCACATGGACCCTATGTGGCCTCTTTTGCTGGAAGGATGCTCCTAAGGATTTACCTCTCCTACGTCAGGTGAAATGATCAATGAATATCTGATGGCACTACAAGCATCATCTTAGGCTTCCTTACTCATTCACCATCAACCAGGCCTCAAAATAGGAACACTATAAATCACAGGAGCAGATAGGTGATACAGTGGATAGGGTACCAAGCCAGGAGTCAGGAAAACTCAGTACCCTGAATTCAAATCTGGCCCTAGATACTTACTAGCTATGTGACCCTGGGCAAGTCACTCATCCCTGGGTGCCTCAGTTTTCTCATCTGTAAAATGAGCTAGAGAGGAAATGGCAAAGTACTCTAGTATCTTTGCCAATAAAAGTTCAAATGGGGTCACAAAGGAACATTTGAACAAAAATAAATCAAAGGCCCAATCCTGTTCCATAGAATGTATTTTTGATCTTGATAAACTGAGTACAGATTGAAACATACTTTTTTCACTTTATGTTTTTTACTTTTTAATGTTTTTTATTGTGGGTTTTTTTGGCAGCATGAAATAAATAGATAAAAGAAAAAATAAAGTATAAACAGACTAAATTCCAAATGAAGATACAGATAATAAGTGCAATAATTTTTTTGTTAGATGATTATCATTTCTATATATTGCACAAAGTTTAAGAGTATAAACTGAAAAATAACATCTCAGAGTTAGAAGGAAGCCAAAAGGCCTTCTAATTCAACGTCTCTTAATTATACTGCCTGCCTTCTGTTAGCTATTTTCAGTTTTTTCTATATATAGTTTGTTTGTACATATTTGTTTGCAATTGTTTTCCCTATTAGATTGTGACCTCCTTGAGGGCAGAGACTATTTTTTGTGTGTGTCTTTTTACATCCTCAGCACTTAGCACAGGGCCTAGTGCATAACAGGTGCTTAATAAATGCTTAGTGACCTACTGACTGATATCTGAAGAAAAATCTCCTCATTAATATCTCTACCAGACATATATATCTCCTTTTGAAAATATTTCTTGAGGGAGAGCTCATTAATTCTCTAGGCAGCCTGTAATACATTTGGATAGCTCTGGATAAAAGAAAAAACTTTTTCACAAGTTAAGAGTTTTCCCTTTCTACATGAAGCTTTTCCTGATCTTCCCAATTGCTAATGCCTTCTCTCCCAAATTACCTTGTATTTAAATTACTTTGTATTAACTTGCATTTATTCGCTTTATATTTATTCCACATGTATTCATATATCCATATATGTATATACACACACATATATAATTTCCTTACCCCCTCCTCCCCACCAAGAATAAAAGTTCATGATTTAGAGAACCTGAGCTCTAATCTTAACTCTGCCACTAATTAGTGATGTAACTTTGGACTTTGATTTCTTCATCTATAAAAGGTACTGTTATCTTCTAGTTTGGTTTCCCCCTCCCTTAACTTGATTTAGAACTCCTCAACTGTAAAATGAAGAAGTAACAATGCTCTTTAAGGTCTTTTCCAACTCTAAATTGAACTCCACCTTAATGGAGTTCAAAAGAAGTAGAGTTTACATAGACTAGGAAGATTCAGGACGATTTCAAGAAGGTAATGGGGCTTGAGCCGAAGACAGGATAGGGCCTAGTTGAGGAGCTGGTGGGAACTGGGGCTAGGGGTGGGGAATATAGTGGAGGGGATATTCCAGATTTAAATTCAAGTTAAACATGGTATTGTCTGGTGAAAGTAAGTCAACAGGTCTGAGTAGAATTCGGGATTCTTTTTTGGGGGGAACCAATTGTCTAACAACAGAGTCTGGATTTTATTTTACCTGCAATGGAAATACACAGGAGTTTTTTTAAGTTCAAAATATTAATCATGTATCTTCTTAACTTGGTAGCTATTATGACAAACCTAAAAAACTATCTTTCAAAAATCAAGGTGTACTACTTCTCCAAAACGGTTTAGTTTAATTATCCGTCAAGAAAAGCCACCAAATGAGTATGTTTTTCAAGTTAATTTTTATTACACAATTACTCTGAGGACACTTCAGAATTTTGATGAAAACATTTCTTCGCTAATGTACACCTTTAAAATACTGCCAATGGGTAATGAATGGAATAGATAGAAATAGAAACATAAGCAGTCAGAGCATTAAATTCCAGAGACTATCATGGCCTAAGTCTGAACATCTCCACAGGCCACTACTAAATTGTTAGCTATTGACATTTACACACAGAGGTAAATTTGAAATTATTTTTCAAATATTTCATGAGTCTACCTCTACAGTTTACCTAAGGCAAAACCACAGGCTTGGATTTTTATTACTACAGTGCAATGATTACTAGCAACATAGACCAGGTGAGAGAGCAGGCGTTATGCCTCAAGCACTGATCTCAGGGCAAAGGAAACCTGATACCAGAAAAGAAGATAAAAAATAAAAGGTGGTTGTTTTACTGAGAGCCTGAAATAAAGCCTTTCTCTTTTTAAAGGAAGACAATGAGCCAGAGAGAGATGGAGCTGAAATGAGACCAAGTCACCCCTGATCTTGACTCCTGTTATTGCATCCATCACTGGGACCCTCTATTGCAGCCAATGGGTCCCTGTCGACATATCAACTAGTTAACATTAAAGTGGATAATGGATCTCAGTGCTTTTCCCTAGACTCTTCCCAGGGCAATATGCGAACTTCAGGAGCCAATAGCACCAGGGCAGGGAGGTTCAAGGGCCAACACTACCCTTTCTCAAGTTCCTGATCTTCTGGTCCCTAGTTACATACTCACGTCCATGTTCTCGGAGGTTAAATTACAAGACTCTCTTCAGGCAAACCAATCCCTCCTCGAAAACCCTCACACAAAATTACCTGAAGGTCATTCAAGGTAGGGGGTGCAAGATCTTTAATTCCATCTTTTGATCCCAGATAGGCTGGCCAGCTCATTTTTCCCAAGCCTGATTTTGGGTTTGACCTCTTTAGAGTCATCATAAAACTGGTCTGGGTCCCTGGTAAATTTGTAGATTTATAGAAAAGGCATTTTAGAATCATGCTCCTATGGAGAGAAAAGTCTGGGATGATTTGTATTTTATTTCTTTAAAACAATTTTGAGAGGCTTGAGAAAAATTATATATGATATTTGAAGTGACTACTAGACTCCCCTGAATCCCTCCCCACAAGTCTCAGAACAACCACATAGCTCAGAGAGTAAACTAGGGCTTGCACTAAGTTCAAAACACAATAGAGAATTGATGTATCAAAGAGCAAGCCAGTTAAATTAAAACATTTTCTGTGTGCCAAGCTGAAACATTCTGAAGCACAAAGGGATCAGTCTTCTTTAACAATAAGGACCTGTTAAGAGGCGACTCCAGTTACATAACCTCCTCTCCTCCACACTACAGAACTTAAATGGGATTTTTTAATAAAAAAGCAAAACTCTTGAGTAAACCCAATAGTCATTTCAATAATATGCCCTAACCACCCAAGAAGGAGAATATAAAAAAAATAATTTAAATAGAAAATCAGGATCCGTCTCTTACCTCATCAGTTCATTGTTACCTCTATCCAAGTTTTATTCACATAAATAAAGAGAAAGGATAGATGACCTAGGGAGGGGTCTGTTAGCAATCCAAGAAGTAATGGAGATTATTGCCAATTAAAGATCTATAAAAGGACGACTCGGGGAAGAAATCTTCATATATCACCCAAAATAGGCTGGAGAAGGGTCCTTCTGTATATGACAATTACTAGATGCTAGCAGGTGCTCCTATGCCATCCCCAAAGTTCTTAATCCATGTTATTATTCCTTCATCATTAGTTTATGAAAAAAGAAGCACCTATGAAATAGAGCAGTAAGTCCAACTCAAAGGCCAATGTGACCAAAGGGGGAGGGGGAGGAAATATCACTGTATCTGTTATCTGACCTCACCTGGGAACAAGCCAGGACAATAAGATGATGGTATCTACTGTCTCCCCTTAAATGTCATAACAAGATACTCGACCAAAAGTTCAAGATTAAGATAAAACAAATGTTGTAAATTTGCCCCTCAATCCATCTTTAAACTGTCTAGACAAGGAAATTACACATATACTTGGATACCTTAATGAAGCTATGATCTCATCAAGATGTGCAACTTTTTTTAAAAATAGAGCAAACTGCAATTCATCCACACCTTCTCATTCAATGTGTTGCATGTCTGTGTTCTCTCATAAATACTCCATAAAGTTGTTTAACTAACCATGTAGGGGACTTCTTTGAGATCTCGTGACATTGCATGGATACCAATAAGACAGCAAGCTAGTTTGGCAAAAGAACAAATGAGCCAAATTATCCCAAGAACATTTTAAGGATGAAACTAATAAAAAAATTAGAACCCTCCAAAAAAGAAAAAAATGCACAAATAATTATAAACTGTCTTAATAAGTGTTAGCAAAGTCATCACATTTGGATTCTAACATCATAGTTCAAAATTTGATATATGAAGAGGTAGAAATAGAATTAAAGAAAGCAAAAAGCAGCTGGACTTAACCAAGTCCAGAGAGAAGTCCAAGCTGGACACAATTTGATGGCATCAAGATATCTGAAAAAGGGAAAGATACCAAATGAATATTAATAAAAATGGTTATAATAATAGCCAGAATTTATAGAGTACTTTATGGTTGGCAAAATGCTTTACAATTATTATCTTACTTTAATCTCATAAAAACCCTGGAGGAAGGTGCTTCTATTATACCTATTTTATAGAAGAGGAAACTGAGGTCAAGAGGTCAAGTGATTTGACCAGGGTTACACAGTCGGTGAGTATATGAAGCCAGACTCTAAAGTCTTCCTGATCCCAGACCTAGCTGTCTATTCACTGTGGCACCTATGTTAAAAATCATAGATCTAATGTTTTTCTGTTAAAAAATCACAGACCTAATAATTATTGGAAAAGGTGATCAAAGATATAAATAACTACAAACCCATCAATTATATTTTACAGCAGGCCTCATCTTAAATAATACAATTGACTGAGCAGTACAGAGAATATAAGATTCTACTGTGCGTAATGTTTTATTGTTGTTGTTAATGCTAAGAAAACCCTTGATTAAGGAAAGCAAAACATTATCTAATAACAGAGATGGTTTTATTCAATGATCCGCTGATTGTTAGCATCAAGTGAGGGACTAAATAGGTAAACATGCTCACCAAACATATCCACCACTCTCATGAAAGCTGTCTAATGTGGAGTCTATACCAAAAATTAGACACTGACACATTAAAAGATCTAATAACATAAGGTATTTAGTGCTCTAGAATTGAAACACTGGAGATAAATGTTGTTATGGCTGAAGAAAGTTTCACAGTGCTAGTGGGATCTATAATAGAGGATTTGAAGGAGGTGAGGTTTGAAAAGCAGGTTAGAATCATTATAATAGCTCTTGGACATCAGCCTAATGAGCTTGCAAATTAATGAGCAGAGGGTGACTGCCTAAAGATTTTAGAGCAGCAAACAGATATGATCCAAAAGCCATTTTAGGAAGATTTATCTCATGCCAGTGCATAGAAAGTAATGGAATAGGGGGCAGCTGGGTAGCTCAGTGGTTTGAGAGTCAGGTCTAGAGATAGGAGGTCCTAGGTTCAAATCCGGCCTCAGACACTTCCCAGCTGTGTGACCCTGGGCAAGTCACTTGACCCCCATTGCCCACCCTTACCACTCTTCCACCTATAAGCCAATACACAGAAGTTAAGGGTTTAAAAAAAAAAGGAAATTAATGGAATAGTATTAGACCAAAGGGGCAGGGAGGCCCACTACGAGGTGAAAGAGTAGTTCAAAGGTAAAGTAATAAAGATCTAAATTATAGTGGTAGCAATAGACACAAAAAAGAAAGAGTACAGCAAATTAATGTGGAGAAAGAGGAAATAAAATTATTGCTCTTTGACAGTGATGTGATGGTTACCTAGAGAATGCCTAAAGACTCACCAAAAAAAATTAAAATAATGAATAACTTCAAGAAAGTTGTAGAATAGAAATAAACCTACACGAATTAGCAATATTTCTGATCACACCCACAAAATCCAGCCGGAGATAGAAAGAGAAATGTCATTGAAAATAACTACAGAAAACATAAAATACTTGGGAGTTTACTTGCCAAGATATATATAGAAACTAAATCAACAAAATTACCAAACACTATTAATATCAAAAAACAGATCTAAATAACTGGAGAAATATTAATTGTTCATGGGTAGGCAGAGCCAATATAATAAAAATGATAATACTATCTAAATTAATTTACTTATTTAATGCTTCATCAAACTACAAAAGTATTACTTTATACAGTTAAAAAAAATGACTTAAAAGTTCATTTGGAGAAACAAAAAAGTCACAAATCTCAAGGGAAATAATGGGGGGGAAGTGAGAAAAGGGGAAGGCCTAGCAATCAAAGAGATCATATTTCACTACGAAACACTAATCATCAAAAAAAAGTTTGATACTACATAAAAAATAGGTTGATTAATGGAATAGATTAGGTGTGTAATATACAGAAGTGAGTCTAATGTTTGATAAACCCAAAGATCCCAGGTATTGGGGCAAGAACTCACTATTGTACAAAAACTTTTGGGGAAATTGAAAAAGAGTCCTACAGAATCTAGATATAAACTAACATTTCACACTATATGCCAAGGAATCCAAATAAGTACATAATTTAGACATATATAATGGATGAAATCATAATCAAATTACAGGAGCAAGAAAAACAATAACTATTAGATTTATGGGCAGGAAAAGAATTCATGAACAGAAAAGAGAGAGGCCAATGAGAAAGTAAAATGGGCAATTTTGATTACATAAAATTAAAAAGCCTTTCCAGTGGTTCCCAAACTTTTTTGGCCTATTGCCCCCTTTCCAGAAAAAATATTACTTAGCCCCCTGGAAATTAATTTTTTTTTAATTTTAATAGCAATTAATAGGAAAGATAAATGCAACTGTGGCCATCACCACTTCCTGGATCGCTGCAGCACCCACCAGGGAGCAGTAGCGCCCACTTTGGGAATCATTGCTTTATACCAACAAAACCAATGCAAGTAAAATCAGGAAAGAAGCTGGTAAATTAGGGAGAGGTACAACAAATTTCTCAAAGATCTCATTTCCAAGATATGAAAGGATCACAACCAAATTTATAATAGAGTCCTTCCCCCATTGGTAAATAGTCAAAAGATAAGAAATGCAGTTTTCAGTGGAAGAAATCAGAACTATCAATAGTCATATAAAAAAAAAGGTCAAAATCACTAACAATTAGAAAATTACAAATTAAAGCAACTCTGAGGTTCTAATTCACACCCATCAGATTGAGAAAGTTAACAAAAAAGGAAAATGACAAATATTTGAGTGTCAATAGGAATCTAGATATATTAATGAATTGTTGATAGAACTATGAACTACTCTAGCTATTATGGGAAAGAATATGGAATTATGCTCAAAAAGCTATTAAACTATGTATATCCTTCAACTTAGTGACAGACCCCAACTATGTATATACCTCATATAGATCAAAGAAAGAAGAAAAGGACCCATATATAAAAATATGTATATAGCAATATGGTGGCAAAAGAATTAGAAACTGAGGGAGTAAACATAAATAGGGGAATATATGAAAAAGTTATGGCATATGATTGTAATGGAATACTACTGAGCTCTAAGAAATGAAAAAGGAATCATTTCAAAGAAATCTGTGAAGACTTAAACGAACTGATACAGAGTAAGGTTAGTAGACCAAGAGAACAACTTATACAATAATAATAAAATTGAAAAGACTGAAAGACTCAGGAACTTGTCATCACAATAGCCAACCACAATTACATAACGAAAGTAGTCACTTTCTGAAAAATATATGCAGTGATTGAGATATGCAGATTGAGACACAATTTTGGGGGGTGGTGGTCAATGCAGGCATTTATTTTGCATAACGACACATCTGTAAGTGGGGTTTTGATTTTTTTTTCCTTTCTCAATTGGGAAGTGGGAGAGACTTGGAAGTGAGAGAAGGACCTTTGGAAAAAAATTAATTTAAAAAAATCTTATAAATTTGGTTGAGATTCTTGGAAATGAGGCCTTTATCTGAGAAATTTGCTACACATCTACCCTCCCCCATTTACCAGCTTCTTTGTTAATTTTAAGGGGAAATTTCCTAATTTAGGGGAAAATGAAATGAAGGCATAGATGTCATTAACTTTCAATGAAAAAAATGACATGATTTGGTGACTAATTAGATGACTCCAAGGTTTCAAAACTGGGTTACTAAAAAAAAGATACAAAAACAGGGAAGTCATCATCATCAAACAACAATATGATTACTTACTATGAAATAGGTCACTATGACAGGCATAAGAGCAATGGTGCCCTGATACATGGTTAATAACTGGCACTCTGTGGGGGGGGGGGGGGGAGGAATGTATACATGATCCATTTTTAAGTTTGATGTGCATTACAAACATTTTCTCCATTACTTAACTTTAGACCAGTGATGGGCAAACTTTTTAAAGAGGGGCCAAAAGAAAGGAAATGCTCATCTCTCAGTCCGTTTCTAAGGCAACTCTTTCAAAGTTTCATTATACTGTATCCTACTCATTGTATTCATCAGATTAGGAAAAATGTCTCATGGCTGGATAGAACATTTCAGGGGGCTGCATCTGGCCCTCGGGCCATAGTTTGCCTATCACTGCTCTTGACAATCAACAATAAGAAAAACCAAACCCTGATTTGTATTGTTCACTAGTTTCTGATGTGTAAATCCTCACTGAAAATTTTAAAATCAGCTCTCAGAAGTCTGTTCCAACTGACTCCAAAACATCCTGGTACTAAGAAAAAGAGAGTTGGTTTTAGAGGGAAAGTAATTTTACACATGTTGAAAGTAAAGCAATAATAAGGCATCCCAATGGCAGGACTCAGTATATTACTGGAAGTGAAATACTAGAATTCTAAAGAGATAGAAAGGCTAAGGATATAAATCTGTATTGAGAGAAAAAAACTGTAGGAATAGGAATAGAAAAGTCATTCTTAAATAAAGACTTCCTAGCCTCTCCTACTTTGGTGAATCATTCCAATGTTTTATCACATAAAAAGTAAATGAATCTTCCCCATATTGTAATAACAATACTTCTGTATAAGCAAATGCTTTCATATAACTCATTGTTTTTGAATAATACAAAATCAAAAGAGTAGACATTATAACTTACATTTAATTGATGAGAAAAGTGAGGTAAAGAGAAGCTGGATGACTCTCCCCAAGTCACATGGCAAGTTAATGGTCCAACTAAGATATTTCTTGCTTAAGTCTAATTTCTTATATTGAGACTACTGTAATTTTACAGATGCTTTAAAGAAAGAGTCCATTTCTAATATTAAAATTAGCAATATGGAAATGTTGAGAACCTAAAGAAGTCTACAAAAGCCACAAAGAATTAAGTGAGGCCTGACAATTATGGAAATATTAAAAATCCACTGAAAATTTTTATCCTTCAACTATAACCAAACATATAAGTACATGGTAGTTATTGTAGGCTTACAGCTTGGTGGAGTGTTTTGGGGTTTTTTTTGTGGATTTTTTTATGGCTTTTTTTACGGCTACTCATTTATTTTCTCTCATTCTACAAGCTGGAAAATTAACAGTGTTGTATTTACAAACCTTCACTGGCCCATTATATAAAACTCAAATATGTTTATATTATACAAAACCTGAGTACAAAAAAGTTCAAAAAAGCAAGTTAATATAAACCCATTCACAACAATTGTGCAGAAAGGAGCCCTGTTGGACAGAGGTTAGGTTTTGACCTGTTTAACTTCTTCTACAGAATGCACAGTCTATCACGTACAAAAACATAACTAAAATGTGAGGTGTTGGTAAGTACCCCTGTTAGTGTGAAATTCTGCTAATTATTACACCAAATCAGCATAGTTAACAGGCCATAGCCACAAGAGGGGCATGTTTCAGGGCATTAAATAGCTGCCTTGGATGGAGATGAATATATTACACTATGCCCTTTAACAATAAAACAATTTCCCTGACACCTAGAAATCCAGTGGCTACAGCAGGAAGGAAGAAGGCTCTTAGGGTTGGTTGGACTGATGATGCTTCAGTGCCACCTAGTGACTTGTACTTTTAAACTTTATCCTATCCCATGCTTTAGGGGAACTTTTTCTTTAAATAATCATCCTAAGGGTGAAGGAAGATATAAGCACTTCAAATAGGTCATAAGCATATGAGATGAAATTCTTTGGGCCAGGTGCACTATCCTGCTTATATCCCTTATCCACTCAACTCTTTCTCCTCAAAACATTTTTTTCTTTTCTTTTAGTTTCTGCTCTTTTCTTCAAACAATACTAAAATGGATAGCCTGTCTCAACATGGGGACATCTTCTGAAAGCAAGTTAAGATTAAAAAATTACACATCCATTTTAGAGGTAATAAAACAGCACAATATAAATGGGAGCATTACTAGTATTATTTCCCCACTGAAATTTCCCTAGGAGTTATTTCCCTAGAGTCTTCATTGAAAGAAGACACACTGTCCTTGAAATTATGCAAAGTAAGAATTAAGCTCCACCAACTCAAGGAAAAAGAAACAAAGGGGAGGAAAATAGGGAATAAATGGAAGAAACTCAAAGTTAATATCATTCTTTATACCCTTTCTAAAAATCAAGAAAATTGTCAAAGTTCAAATTTAATGTTAGGATTATGCAAAAAAAAAAGTTAAGAAATCAGTTAAATTTTATTGAAAGCACAGAATTATCTGGCAACAATGGATTTTAACCTCTGAGTCATTCCATTCCACCTTTAAACTAAAATGAGTTTTCCCACAGAGGCTGTTTCCAGGCAGCTGAAACCTAATGCAGCATCTCTGACATGCTGTACATTCCACACAAATATAGTATATTCCCAAAGTAGGGCACCACTGCCACAGAAACCCACATGTCTTTCTCATGCTAATAGTCTGGTTGAAAGAGATCTGACAGCAGCTCAAAAAACCCCTGCTACTCAATACATTATTAGAAGGAGGTCTAGTGAGCTAAGCATCAACCCAAACTCCCATGGCCCAGGAGTTACCACTGTATTAGGGAGCTTAAGAGATGGCAAGTGATAGAATTCTTCAGAGAATCTTAGAGTTTAACTTACACTTAGGGAAGGTAAGATATTCAAACTTCAGTCCCAGGCAGTAAAATGAATATTATTGGATCACTGAATTAGTGAAAAGAAGTTCTCTTCTTCTTAAAGCATTTCTGGTCACTTTTTCACTTACTAAGGCTATGAGCTGGTGAATTCAATGAAGAGTAATGCTTGCCTGGGATATCATAGTAACACATATCAAGCAGGGTAAAAACCTGAAGAAAAAAAAAAGTAATATTTGGCTTTGGGAAGCAAAGCTGGTACTTTAGCACCTCTAATCTGCAAGTGAAACAGGCTAGCACATATTAAAAGGGAAAAGTCTATATTGTCTGTTCTGACTTCTCTGGGACTTTTATGATTAGAGACCTAGAGCAGAAAAGAGATCTTCAATTATGGACAGTGCTATTTACTTCCATCTTTCTTAGCAACACAAGATGGAGTATGAGTCCTAGTTATGTAGCTAACTCTATAAACCATCAACAGGTTAGATGTGTACACACTCCGGAAAACCTCAACTACCCCAGGGCAGTCACAATCAGCCTTCATTCCTACCTTAGATGAGGAAAGCAGGTACAGCTATATGCGTAGTAAGCTACTTTGAATAAAGGATGCATGGTGCCTCCCTTTGACAAAGGTGCAAGATATCTCTTAAGGGACTAACTTGGAAATCTGCATTTTTCCAAAGAACCAAGGGTTAGTTACACTGTGGGTTGCTAGATGAATGTCAGTAAAGGACACCCAAAATAAACACTCATGAACTGGTGGTAGCCAGGGTGATACGACCAAACGCACACTTGAGAAGTGTGGTTTGAACATTTTCTTGTTTCTAAGCAAAGGAACAAGCCAAGTTTTGAAACAAATTAGACATTTGAGACTTTTTTTTTTCTTGCAAGCAGCAGCCTCACCAACAGGCCACAAGTATGGATTAAATACATAGTTCAGCTGGTTCACAAACCACCTTCCCCTCCATTACTCCATGCTCATAAACCAAAGAGATTCATTTCTCCAATTTAAAGGGCTATCTACCTTTTACTTTCAGTCTCTTCCATATATGTTATCCCTATATTCTTCAGAGATAAAGCATAAAGGAAACTGATTTAGTTTCTTCATACACAATAACAAATAGGGATTCTTAACATATTTTGTGTTATGGTTCTCTTGGGCAATCTAGTGAAGCCTATGCATAGCTCGTATTTTTTAAATAATTAAATGAAATAACAATATCAGGAAAAGCTTAGTTTTAAAACTGTACTTTTTCCCATCCAAGTTCAAATCTTTTTACTGATCCCTTGCGGTAACTCCAGATTAAGATTCCTCCTCATAAAAGAAGCGATATATTTTACCTATCACTATACCAAAAGAGACACCATAATTCTACTTTATAGACCTGGGAGCATAAAGGCTAAATTGACCTAAGGGTCATAAATGGAAAAAGCTGAGAAGACATTAGAGATCCTCCAAAATCTGAGAAGACACTAGAGATACAAGCTGTTATAAGGATCGCCAATCGCGAGAACTGTTCAAGGAGTTGGTAGGAAAGAAACATAAAAATACCTCAAGAGAAATAAACTAAGCAACTAAACACCAGTAAGAGGTCTAGTTCTGGTTTTATTCATAATTAGTTATTTGTCTAAGTCAGCTAGATAGCACAGTAAATACAGCACTAGGGCTGCAGTCAGGAATATCCGAGTTCTAATTCAGCCTCAGATTGACAGTCTCTACCTGTGTGACCCTAAACAAGTCATTTAACCCTAGTTACTTCAGTTTGCTCATCTATTAAATGAACTGGAAAAGAAAATAACAAACTACTCCAGTATCTTTGCCAAGAAAACTCAAATGGAGTCAAGAAGAGTTGGACACAACTGAAACAAATGAACAACAAACTAAATGACACTAAACAAATAAGTTGAATTCTTTGTATCTAATTTCCCTTATGTGCAAAAACTAAAGGGCTTGGATGATCTAAAGCTTTCCAAATACAATATCCTAAAACACTGTGTGAGGAAAATAATCAACAACTGCTAAGCAGACCATGTACCTTAATTATAATGAAGGGATCAATCAACCAACAATAATCTACTGAGTACCTAGCACTGCACGAAGCACTACAAGAGAAGCAGAAGGCAATGTCTCATCCTTCAATGAGCTTACCATCTTGTGGGGGAAGGGCAGGAACGATGTATGGGTTAAAAACAACTTTAAACTCAGTGTTTGAGATGAATATTGCAAATGATCAAATATACTGTTTCAGGGGTGGGATGGGGGGCTATAGAAATTAAAACCTAGTGGTGATAAAGAAGAAATACCATACCCTATTCTATCTCCCAAACTGGAGACCTCCCTTGATCCTCAACCTTAACCCCCAAAGTAACCTGAGTCCCATCCCTTAAGAGATGGGAAAGAGAGAGAGGAAAGTGGGTGCTATCAACCTCAGGCAAGTGCCATCTCCCCATTACCACTCATATTGGGCAATGAGGATGAGGGTCTCCTATTTATCTCTTCTATCCTCCTCTCATAAGTCATTCTGCATAAAACAAAGTGAAAAGATCTGTGAGGTAACAAGCTCCAGTTTTGTTCTAGGGAATGAGTTTACAATCTAACATCAAAGAAACAATCCAACTAGAAGTTTCCAAAGAAAGGTTAAGGGAAAAAGACATGAATCTTTTTGCATTCATGTGTTATTTCTTTTCAGTGACTTTATATAACAGTTTCAACATGTGCTTTCAAGCCAAAAAATAGTTTAGTCCTTGGTGAACAATTAAGTTGCTCAGCAAGGCCCTAAGAACATGATTGGTACATGGTATAGAGCAGTGATGGGCAAACTACCGCTGGCAGGCCAGATGCAGCCCCCCTGAAATGTTCTATCCTGCTGGGGGACATTATCCCTAATCTGACGAATACAATGAGTAGGGTATAATACAATGAAACTTCAAAAGAGTTGCCTTAGAAACAGACTGATATATGAGCATTTCCTTTCCTTTGGCCCCCCTCTTTAAAAAGTTTGCCCATCACTGGTACAGAACATTGGAATAAATATTTCCTGTAACAATAACCAAGCATGAGTTTTTCTTAATGCCTAATTCTTAAAACTGAAAAGCTCCATGAGCAAAAAAAAAAAAAAAAAAAAAAAAAAAAGATAACTCCAAAAGAGACTTCTCCCTGCTCAAAAAAAAAAAATCACTACATGAGGTAATAGCATTTTTAGATTTTATTTTTATTGTCATGCAAAACACTTCCATATTAGTCATTGTTGTCTACAATTCATTCTCTAGAGGTGGATAGCTTTCCCCATCATAAGTTTTGTTTGTTTTTTTTTTAAACCCTTGTACTTCGGTGTATTGTCTCATAGGTGGAAGATTGGTAAGGATGGGCAATGGGGGTCAAGTGACTTGCCCAGGGTCACACAGCTGGGAAGTGTCTGAGGCCAGATTTGAACCTTGGACCTCCTGTCTCTAGGCCTTACTCTCACTCCACTGAGCTACCCAGCTGCCCCCACCATCATAAGTTTTTAAGAATTATCCCAGATCAGTGCATTACTGAGAGTAGCCAAGTTTTCACAGATAATCATCATACAATATTGCTATTACTGTGTACAGTATTCTCCCAATTTTACTTATTTCTCTCTGCATCAGTTCCTGTAGATCTTTCCAGTTTTTTTCTAAAATTGCTTATCATTTCTTATAGCACAATAGTAGTCCATCACCAGCATGTACCACAATTTGTTCAGCCATTCCACAATTGATGGACATCTCCTCAATTTCCAATTCTTTGCCACTACAAAAAGAGCTGCTATAAATATTTTTGTACAAGTAACTCATTTCCCCTTTTTTATTATCTCTTTGGGATACAGACCCAGTAGTGGTATTACCAGATGAAAAGGTGTGCACAGTTTTATAGACCTTTGGGCATAGTTCCAAATTGCCCTCCAGAATGCTTGGATCAGTGCAATAGCATTTTCAACAGAGATTCTGATATAGTAAGTTTCAGTTCAGAAGATTCAGCAAACAATCCCACTTCTTTGGGGAGAAAAAATATTCCAAGATGTGTCAAAATTCGTTAATGTCATTCACATATGCTGAGACCAAAAGAGTTAAATTCCCATCTTTAAGGTCAGATTAAGGTAATACGACAGCCTGGATTAAGCTGTCCATCAGGTTAGATAAATGTTTCCGGACAGTGGCTAGACTAAACATGGCCAAGAATGCCTAAGAAAAACATCACTTCTAACAGTGGGGGTCAGTGGAGAGGCCTGGCCCAGTGGGGAGATGCCTTGTAGCTGCAGATCTGGAAGACTACCCTGCAAATTCTCATCAGACGCTTAATCAATATCATGCCTTAGGACCTGAACTGCTACTATAAAATCAATATTGCCTCTATTTTAAGTAGCATGAGGAACAATGAGATTATCTTGTTCCTTACAAGTCTGCCATGGAAAATCTAGCTTATGGTGTCTCATCTTCTGCTTTTGGCTGCAGGGAACACATTTTTTTTTCCTTTTTGAAGCCATTCTCTATGTAGTACAATACTGAGAAATTGAAAGAGGTTAGAGTAGGAACATTTTGGCTGAGAAGAGACAGAGAACAACTGCTAGAAAATATCTATCCTGGAGAATGAATGAAAAGTTATATTTAGCCTTACTTACACATTTTGTTTTCACATCAACAATCTCATGAAGGAAGATCAGAGCAGTTACTATTAAGATCATTTTACAGATGATGAAACAGAAATTCAAGATGGTGAATTCACCTGTCCAAGGTTCACAGCCAAGACCAGCATTCAGTTCTTCCAATTCAACATAGAATTATGAAATGTCTACATATGTTAGGTATTGTGGGAGGGGGTGAAAGTTTTCTAACTTGAAATCTAAAACCTTTTTTTCCCCATAGAGAGGAAGTCTAATTGAAAATCTGATACTGCTGCTAAGCCAGGTGAGCAATGGGAAATAACGATATAGGGGCAGAAGATGACACAATGGAGGGAGGGCTGAACTTAGAGTCAGGAAGACCTAAGTTCAAATCCTGCTTTACTAGTTGAAATCCTGGCCAAGTCATTTGACCTCTGCTTCAATTTCCTTAATTGTAAAGGGGCAGTAATATGCCCCAGGAATAATAATACTTCTCAGGGCTTTGTGAGAGCAAAGTGAGACATGTGTAAAGTGTTTTACAAGCCTTAATTTGTTGTTCAGCTTGACCCCTTTGGGGTTTTCTTGGCAAAAAATACTGGAAGTGATTTGCCATTATCTTCTCCAATTCATCTTAGAGATGAGGAAACTGAGGCAAACAGAATTAAGTGACTTACCTGGGATTAAACAACTAGTGTCTGAAGCCAGATCTGAACTCAGGTCCTCCAGACTCCAGGCCTAGTGCCTACCCACTGAGTCATCTAGCTGCCCCTAAACGTTAAAGCACTGTATCAATGGTATAATTCTTTATTACTTTACCCCTCCACATGAGGACATAATCAAGTCCCTTTTTCTACTAAAAATATGTTAGAGCACCATAGGGGACAGGAGGTCGTATTGAATGGACCACTGTTTGGATACTCTCTATGACCAAATATTTCTAAGGTTTCATTCCAAGCAAATCAGACAAAAAAACATACTCTAATAAGAAGGTAGGAAGAAATCGGTGCTGAGTTTTATTGCCTAACACTAATGCTAGAAAGGATAAGCAGTCATGCGGGATAAACAGCTGAAGTCCTCAGGAACCCAGATCATCCTAGAAAGCCACATACTAGTACTAATCTGACCTGCCCCATTAGGGAAAATCCCACCATACACACAAATATTCTAATTCTTGCCACCATACACGCAAAAAGAAAATCTACATTTTCATCAACTATACCTCTCTACTCTAAAAGATTCTTCATTTCACCAGGACTGGCACACTTTCCTTCTACTACATTTTACTATATAACCTTCATGAGATACTGTGACAGAACAAAACATTTCCTGCTGGGAATGACTTCTCTAAATTTAACTGGACAAATTTTCGTATATGTCAGTGATGGGCAATTTGAGCTTGGTGTGTCAAAATTCGCCAAAAAAACTGAGCATAACTCGGGCAATGTGTCACTTTGTGAAAAAAAAAAACCATAATTTTGTGATATTTAGTTTAAATAACAAAAATGTATAACATATAACTATATTTAATAAACCAAAATAGGTAAATTAATATAGGTAGAATTGTCATCTATAGTGCACAGAGTGTCTACACTACACTACAACAAATGTTTCATCCTCGGCACGCAGCCCCATACTTCTCTGTATGTGGCCACATGTGGCCATGTGTCATTGAAAATGGCTACGTGTGTTGTGTGTCATAGGTTTGCCATCACCGGTATATGTAATATAGTATTATTTTTCCATAAAAAATCATGAAAGGGATAGTTTCAGAGAAACATGGGAAACTTGCTGGAATTGATGCCGTAGTATGAACAGAACCAGGATAGCAAGAACACTGTAAAGATAAACAACTCTGAAAGGCTGATTAAGGAAACTTTTGAATTTTGATCAGTGAAATAACCATACAGTATTCTCATTGAAGCATACTACTCACCTCTTGACAGAAAGGATGTGGCTAATGCGGGATGGAATTTGTTTTGTTTATCTACTAATTTGTTAAAAAGATTGTGTTTTCTTGGAAGAGGGGAAGATGAAAAGGATCACTGTAGGAACATCATCCCCTTCCTTCCCACTCAAACCCCCCACCCGAAAAAAAGGGCCAAAATCACAAGCAGGACAGCTTTAAAAGTTATATGTTGAAGTTATTATATACTTAAAATGAAAGGGAAGTGCTACATAAAAGAAGTTTGCAGTTCTACATTTAGCCCTCTACTGTTCTACAACATAAGAACATGTTAATCTTATTTAGTGTTTGTTAAATTCAGAACAAAAATAAATACAAAAAAAAAAAAAGAAAAACCCAGTATAACTCGTCTTAAAATAGCCTTGCAAAATAAAATAAACAAGTTACACAGTGAGTTTAAATCAAAATTAAGTAAGCATTTATTGGCTGTCTTACTATATGCAAAGCACATGCAGGATTCTAAAGATACAATAACAAAAATGCAAAGTTCCAGTCTTTAAAAACTTGAAATTCTCTGGAGGAACTCAGACAATTTGGTTCTAAAAATCTGATATTCAATTTCTGACTTAATTTTTTTCATAGATGATACAATTAGGTTACAAGATTATAGATTTATAAGTTGAAGGGGACCTTTGACTTGTCTAGAGATATAGTTTGCAAGAGGCCAGAATTAGTATTCTGACATAAAAACCAGTGCTCTTTCTACTAACCCTGGACATGTGAAATACTTGAGTGATGGACCAGACTTTTTCACAATGAATCATTCACACTACTCAGATATTTGTTGAATCTTAATTAAAATATGAAATAAAATTTCACTTTTATTAAATATACTTCATTTCCCAGAGATTGAGTGGCACAGTGTTTGGAGGGGACAGGATCTGGACTCAAGAAGATGTGGGTGAAACCTCTGTTCTTTGACATATTTATTGTTGCCTTTAGTTACTACAAATATCTTTTTGTGATAAACCCCCAAGAATATCTCCAGATATTGCTTTATTTTTTTTTAAGAAAACCATATAAAGGGGGAGGTGTTCAGCACTTGGTACAAACCAAACTGATAATAACCACACACAGTCTCTCCTCCACCAACAGGATGCTCTGTGGGTGTAAATATTTAATGGTATTACCATCATTCACTCAGTGCTTATATTGTCTGATCAAGCCTCTATTTCTGTCTCTTAGATACTCTGGAGGATAGCGTTTTTTCATGTCTGCTGCTCAGTCATATAAAGCCTCTGCTTCTCAAAGGTTCTTCAAAGTTCAATAATTTATTAAACACTGTGTGCTGGGGTCTGTAGCACTCACAGAGATGCATAACTACAGAATACATGCAACTGTTAAAGTGTCTCTTCAACAGAAAGGGTGAATTTAGATAAAATGACAGTATTGTTACATATTTGGGCCAGGCATACTATGAGTATGCAAGACTACACAGTATTAGAATGATATAGCCTATTAAAATATAAAAGATGGCCCATTTAAAGCTAAATGAGAAATTCATCTTAAAACAACTACAGTGTAGAGCTAGGATTTCTGTGGCCTTGACTCCCTTGCTGCTTAGCCTTCTGCAATTTGGTTTATAACTTCATCATTTAAATGAAACTATTCTCTCCATAGTTACCAGTAATCTCTTAAGTGCTTAATCTCAACCTTCTCAACCTCTCTGAAGCATTAAATACTGTTAATCACCTCTTTTCCTGGACACTTTCTATTCTCTGAGTTTTCATACCATTTCTCTCTTCTGGTTCTCCTATCCAAGTCTTCAGGCTCTTTTCCTGATCATACATATCATGGTGTCACTAAATTAGCTTAGGGACATTTTAAATAGGATGTCTAATATAGCATGCTAATCTCCGCATACACAAAGTATAATTTATTATCTTTTACCCAAAACATGTTATTACTCTTTCAAACTTCCTTATTTCTGTCAAAAATACCCTTCTTACCTAGATTTGCTACCTTGGATTCATTCCTCATTGGTCACTCACTCTTGGTGGTTCAGTAAATCAAACATTATCCTTGGATAATAGAAAATCTGAATTTGAGTCCTGTTTCTTACAGTTACTAGCTATGTGACACTTAGCAAGTTTACATAACCTCTCTTAGCTTGTTACCTTATCTGTAAAATGGACAATAATAGCATCGAAGTCCCAGGGAGGTTGTAAGGATCAAATCGTATATGGAAAGCATTCTGCAAACCTTAAAGCACTATATAAACACTTAGCTATAACTATCATCATTATTGTTGCTATTATATATATAATCAGTGGCAAAGTCTTGTCATTTCTTCTTCCTCTCTACTCAGAGCTACAACTTCCCTTTCAGGCCCTCATTGCCTCTAACCTGGAAAGCTGCTGTAATGACCTCCAAACTGGTCTTCCCACCTCAGGGTCTCCCACCCTCCTCAATTCATGCTCCACAAACTGCCAGAGGCATTTTCCTAATGAACAGATGTGACATCACTCCCTGGCTTACCTACTGCCAATGTCTCCCTCAGATCAAACACAAAATGGTTTAGCAATTATAGCCTTTCCAGACTTAGTATCTATTACTCTCCTTCCTACACTAATATAGTCTTGCCCAACTGGCCTTCTTTTATTCATCTAACACAGCTCTCCATCTTACACCTCCATGACTTTGCCTAAGTTGTCTTTCCTTCCTAGATTGCAATCCCTTCTCCCCTCCACCTCTCAGAATGCCTTAGTTTGTAAGATAAAACTAATCTTAGTTTCCTTCAAAGTTCAGCTCAAATCCCATGTTCTACATGAGGCTTTTCCTGATTCACCCAACTGCCTAGGGCCCCAAATTATCTTGTATTTGGGTTGTGTACATATTTTGTATACACTTATATATGCATCTCTTATCTGAAAGAATTTAAACTCTTTGAAGGCAAGAAATATTTTGCTTTTGTCTTTTTATCCCCTACTCCTGATGTTGGATCTAGAAAAAAGCAAGTGCTTAAGGAATGCTTATTCACTGACTGACTAATATCATCTTCCAAATTCTGGGCAATGGCACTATAATCCATTTAAACAAGGTAGATTCTACAATTTTGAAAACAGATTAAAAAAAAAAGACATGTACTTAAGGCAATCTATTAAAATCCTATTTCAATGTCTCATGGTGGTTAAGAGGTGATATTGGGTTCTTGCTAATTGTGACAGTATGTTGAGAGCAACTTCTAGTTAGTCCTACAAAGCCAAAAACGCTCTGAGCAAAGGCCCTGTGACTGACCAGGTAGTAAAGATCAGAGATACTTTCCACTGGAAAGTTGACTACCAAGTGACTTTTTTGATTTTTTTTAGCCATAGCCATAATATCTATCAAGAAGAAGTTAAAAATCTATGTTAGGTGTAAAACCCAGTGGAATTGTGCGTTGGCTACAGGGGGCTGGGGGTGGGCGGAGGGGATAGAACATGAAATATGTAACTATGGGAAATATTCAAAATAAAATTTAAATTAAAAAAATCTATGTTAGGTGATTAAATCATGGATTTTTTGATGCATAGAAATATGGATCCATTATGTTTTCAGACTCTAATTATACTTATGTGTGACACTGCACTATTTCTGAGATATAAACAATCATTCTTACCACTGATCCAGCACTAGCTAAAGAAAACACATTCAGAATTCATCCAAATGTAAATTCCATGAAAACCTATTACAAATGTCTATCTCTTTATAGAAACAACTCAAAAATGTTTAATAAATCCTTACTTTGTTACCATAACTAATAGAGACTAGAAAAAAAAATGAGAGAAGCCCCAGGGATCCGTGGTAGAAGCAGAAAGAATACTAGATTTGTAGTCAAAAGACTTATATTCAAATCATACCACTGCTATGAACTATCTCTGTGACCCTGGGCCTGTTGATTAATTTCTGAGACTTGGCCAACAAGGATTGTTGGCTTAGAAATCAAAGGCTTTATATTCAAGTCATACCACTGTTATGAACTATCTCTGTGACCCTGGGACTGTTAATTAATTTCTGAGGCTTGGCCAACAAGGATGTTGGCTTACAAATCAAAGGCTTTGAAATGAGGGTCCATGAATTTTTTTAATTTTAACTATATTTCAATATAATTGGTTTCTTTTGCAATCCTGTATATTCTATTTTCTGCATATAAAAATACTCTTCTGAGCAAAGGTCCATAGGCTTCACTGGACTGCCAAAGAAATCCAGGACAAAATGGAAAAGGTTAAGAACCCTTGGCCTAAATGATCTCCAAGTTCCTTCCAGCTCCTATTATCATAATTAGAATCTCTATGTTCAAGATCTCAAAACCCAGTTGGGAAAACTAAACATTAAGCAAATTAGGGAACAGCAGAAGTACATATATAATTTCTTAATTGTATGGTGGTAAAAAGAGTTTGTATTTATATTTAACAGTCTATATTCATATCATACTTTAAGATTTAGAAAGCATTTAAACTATATCACTTGAACATATATGGAAAGAGACTAAGAGTTATAAAAGTTCTTTAGTAAGTGAGAAATCAACGTGGGCTAGAATAAATGTGGAAGAGTCCAATCAAGACAAATTTATACATTCATGAAAAGTTACCATAAAATTAATTTTCCACACACTAAGTTTTATTTTCCAATAATTTATACTACAAAATCTGTGATATCTGGAAGTAAAATTTAGATGCTCCCACATTATACTCAAGAACCCAATAAACCTTTTGAAATCACAAAGTAATGGGTAACTGAGAATATTTCCAGATAAAATAATACATGATCAAAGAGAAATGAACATAAAAGTATCTAGGGTTATTTTTACATTTAGTACAATATCAAGTACAAAGAAACAATGATTATAACAATTCAAATTTTGTTAAGTGCATCCTTGGCTCCAAGATTTTAAAATTCTATTACAGGAGTTGTTTTGTATATCAAGATTTTGCAGCAATAAAGTATACCTGAACTAAGAAAAGAAAGAAGAGACAGTGGTATGAAATGCCTTTTATACCTGGAAGCCTAATTGAGAAAGGTTAGGGTGTGTGCCCCATACAAAAGAGAGGAGCCCTTTCCCAAAGGAAAATGAAATTTTTGATGGATTTGGTTGTGTCCAAAATTACCTATAGGTAGAAACAGAATATAGCTCCTACAAGACTTGAGGTCACCCCACTCTACTAGACTTAAAGGAACGATAAATTCAACATTCATCTAGGTACTGAGTGGTGTTATTAGAAGCATTATGGCCCCCTCACCAGGGGCACACATGCCAAAGCAAGACCCCAAGTTTTGCTACATGCAATACCATGAGGAAGCAGGAGTAAGGAAGCATGACTCTGTTTATCCCTGGAGGAAAAGGAAATGCCCCTAGAAGGTCATCATGTCACAAGTAGGGCCAGGCAACAATTACCGCCCTTCACAGGTAATAAGATAAGAGTTCTTCAAGTTTGGATTTAGAAAAAGGCATGAGGATACTAGTCTGTAGACTACACATGTATGTGCCAAATGAAAGCTAACTTAGGGTTAGAAGTGGCGCATTTCCTGCAGGTTTCTAGTATTAGATTAGAGCATATGCAAATGTTCTTTAAAAAATAAAATGATTACTGATTTTATAAATGTCCAGTAACATAATTTTAACAAGTTAAGAACATGGACTTTATTCTGCTTTAGTCTTAAAAGTCACATTAGCGGCTTTTACCTATAATATACTTTCTAGCCAAAAACAACATTTATACAAAACTTGTTTTCAGATTAACAGCCCTGTCATTTATCTTTTAAAAGTTTATCTCCTTTGGTCACAATTTTATTGTAGTTAAACAGCAACTAGTATGTAATGAAAAGCGTTCAAACTCTCTGGGTACACAGAGAACACATTATGTTTTCCAGCTGAGTGGATTTTTACTAAATGAACACAAGACAAGAACCTGGTATTCTTCCATGTGGATGAAAAGAATTGCAAGGGAACAAAAATCTCACTGAAAAGCTCTGTGTCTTACTCATAATGCTAATGAAGGCTGTGAAGTAAATAAGTGTCTGATTTTTTCCCCCTAACACTATCACTCAATTTAACAAAGTAATAAAAAAAATCATAAATTTGAAAATCTCTTAATAGAAGAGTTAACAATGATCTTCAAACCACAGTATTTACCAAAGAACTTGTCCCACATAATCATCCTAGTCAGCTGGCCAGTGGCCCAAATGAAATGGAAAAAGTAATACAGTAAATGAGACAGGAGGTGTGGAAAGTTTAGGGTTCTTTTTAAAAAATTTTTAATTTTTTCCTAATTATGTATAAAAATAGTTTTCAACATTTAAAAACTTTGAGTTCCCAAATTCTCTGACTTCCTCCTACCCTTCTTCTCCTACACCTTCCCCAAGGCAGTAAGCAATATGATATAAATTTTACATGTGCATCATGTAAAACATCATTCCATATTAGTCGATTTGTGAAAAAGGTCTTGAAAAAAAAAGAGGAAGTGAAATATAGTATGTCTTGACCTGCATTCAGATTCCATCAGTTCTTTTTCTGGAGACGGATGGCATTTTTCATCACAAGTCTTTGAGATTATCTTGGTTCACTGCATTGTTCCAAATAGCTAGGTCATTCACACTTGTTCATCAAATAATATTGTGTGTACTATGTACAATGCTCTTTGGTTCTGCTCATTTCATTTTACATCAGTTGATGTAAGTCTTTCCAGGCTTTTCTGAAATCATCCTGCTCATCATTTCTTATAGCACAATCATAAAAATTTAAGGGTTCTTCAGACTGGAAAGCCTGAAAAGGGAGCCACTATCTCATAAAGCAAACCAGGCCTAATCTTCAATTTTCTTTAATACTTTTAGGAGTGAAATTCACTGTCCCTCATGCATGGAATAAAATGTTCTACCGCCTCATCTTCATCTCCTGGCTCCCTAGCTTCCTTTAAGTTCCAACTAAAAGTCCATCTTTTCCAGGAAGACCTTCCCAACTCTCTTCAATTCTAATACTTTCTCTTTGATAATTATTTTCTTTTTATCCTGTTTTTAGTTATTTGCATATTAACTCTCCCACTAGATTATGAGTTCTGGGAGAGCAGACTGTCTTTGCCTCTTTTTTTTTTTTTTTTTTTGGATCCCCAGAGCTTACTTAGAATAGTCATAGGCACACAGCAGGTGCTTAATAAATATTTATTGACTGACTCATCTAATGTTATCAGGGTACTGCCCTGATAATGAGGAGGATTCTGAGACAAACCATTATAAAACTCCACCCTTCCTATGATCATCTAGTACAAAGTAAGGAGAGAGAAAAGAATGATAGAGAGAGCTGTGGATGGGGAGGGCAGATAATATCTATTAAGTGTTTATTAGGCACTGCAAATACAAGCAAACAAAAAAGTCCTCGTCTTCAAGAAACTAACATCCTAGTAAGCGAAACCAACACAAAAGGGGAAATGGTGAGGAGGAAGAAAGGACAATTAGAGGACACACATCTAATTAGAAGTTGCTGTAATTCACACCTGCTCTTTCCTCTTTCCCTCTCTGGCCCTCTTCTACCTTATATCCTCCTTTTATGAGGACAGTGAACAGGATAATATTTGGGACAGGGGAAAAGGAATTGCAGGATTTTTACTGTTTTCATTTCCTCTGTCTACAAATAGGGTAGAAATTTTATCAATGGATATAACAGTCACAATAAAAAATTAATTTCCAGAAGAAAGCTATCTATACTGAATGACTGAATGAAGAATTTATTAACTACTTACTATCTGGCAATCACTGTGCTAAATGCTAGAGATAACAAATGTAAAAGACAGTGAAAGACCCTATCTTAATAGAAGAGAACACATAAATACAAAGTTTTTGGCTGCAAGTCAGACAGAAAGGTCCTATGGTACAACAGGAAAGCAGATATTTTTAATATATCTTGTTTTATGTCGTTTCCACTGAAGCAACCATATCAATATCTGATGTTGAACCCTTTGTCAGTGCTAAAAACTCTGGTGGTGAGAACTTTCTTTTCTGAGTCACCCTCAAAACAGTGCTTGGCTGAACCCTTCTCTTATATCCTCTTACCCCCTTCAAGTACATATATCCAAAAGGTACTGACATCACAACTGCACTAGCAAAGTGATTGGTATCTTATTACTGTCACTCCTACACACACACACACACACACACACACACACACACACACACACACACACACAGAGTATTGTTTAGGTCATATCAACTGCCCAAATCTCTCAGACCTGAAGACCAATCATACCTCCCCATCATTAAGAGAGACCTTTCACCTCCTAGGGGGCAATAATCACATAAATGACATTCTGCTATTGCCCAAAGGTGATAGAGATGAGAGTGGGATAAATAAAGAATAATGTAGAAGCCAGTTGGGTCAGGCTTTCATTATAGGCCTTTCAGGAGCTATTAATCTTGGTCATAGTCAGTGGACTAAAAATAATTACATCTTCTAACTCACATTGCACACACAAGTACCAATAGGAACATGTCAGCACTGGTATCCAGGAAAAGGATTGGTTTTTCTCCCTTTTTAAAGTTAGTCACTTTTTAATGGTACTATTCAGTTGTCTTCAAAGTATATTCTTTCTGATCCTTGTTGCTACTGCTCCAATTCTTACTTCAAAGTTAGGAAGCTATAAGGCAGTTGTATTAACAAATTGTCAGCAATTCATTGAGGAAATAGACAAAAAGAATAAAGATGAGCAGAAATGTATTACTAGGAAGAGTAATCTCCCTTTCTTAAGATGAGTAGGAGGAGGAAGAGAATGAGAAGGAGAATAGAACTTAGAAACAGCAAGAACTGAGATTGAACTTTGACACTTCAAAGTTGTGTCAGCCTGAGGAAATCACTTTACATTTCAGAGAGTCTGTTTCTTCATCTGTGAAATGAAAGGGTTGGTCTGGAAGACTTTTAAAGTTCCTCCAGGTTCTAAATCTGAGATATTGAGATTTTACACTATCTGTCTCAAAGCTGATTCACAGACGCTCTCAAGACTTTGAATGTTGCAGGTGACCCACCCATGTTACCTGTGCTGATTTCCTGTGAGGAGGTAAGGCTCATCTTAAAATCCCTTTCAATTAAAACCAAAATCAAATACCCCAAATATGTATGTTTCACTTTTAAACATCCGACAGGAAAGCATACAAACTCACCAAATGAATAAACTAGAGTGTGATTGAAAAAAAGGGATTTTAAAAGAATACAAGAGGAATCCTTTAAGCATGAAATTACCCTAATACAATATTAAAAAATTCAATTTGCATGCAACTTTTTGTAATTATGTGTACTGCACACAAAACAAGTTGTCCCCAGTATGTGAACTGAGTTAATGGGGTAAAAGCAGACCCAAATTGCAAATGGGACAATAACAAAAGGGAAGAATGAAAAGAATGCAACATATTTTTTCCATGAAAATAATGGCCCTAAGAGTTGAGTTAGATTTCCTGAAGCAGGAAAAATAAGGTATGAAACTTAGCTATAACAGAGAGTGGGCAACTTCCAGACTAGAAAAACTGGGAAAGTGGAGAAAAATCATTACATTTTCAAGTTTGGGAAAACAATTGGTCAAGGTATTTCCTAAAGAAACATCTTTAAAGAAAGACTGGGCATGATCTCAAGGGCTTGAAAATAAGGGCTGCCTTTTACCTTAAAGGTGGCAGTCACCTTGTGTGTGGGCACACAGGAGGAATTAGAGTAATTAGGAAAGATG
This sequence comes from Gracilinanus agilis, assembly GCF_016433145.1. Taxonomy (NCBI): domain Eukaryota; kingdom Metazoa; phylum Chordata; class Mammalia; order Didelphimorphia; family Didelphidae; genus Gracilinanus; species Gracilinanus agilis. The sequence continues at coordinate 294,969,288 of NC_058131.1, forward strand.
CAAACTGAAAATGGCACCAAACACTAAAAAAAGTAAGAGTTACAGCCAGATTACGGGTTCTCCCGGGAGCAAAAAAATCCCTGCAAGCATTTTGTAAGTTATACGAAGCTAGTGACATGTGAAGGGAGCAACAGAGATCTAACACAGGGGAGAGAATATTCAAATCAGCAAAAATTGTCTAAGTTTCTAGAGCAGGAGCTATAAATCTCATTACATAGTCACACTTTGCACAACCTTATCAGAACAGATTATTTTAATCAGGGACCAAATTTAGGCACCAGTGAAAACAACCTGACCACCCAGCAGACTTAGATGAGCTTTACTTGAACAAATCTTGAAACCTCAGGAAACCAGGTTTATTTCTATTATAACCACAAACTTCATTTAGCATTTCGCAGGAGATAAATTAAGTAACTAATTTAAAGTAATTTAATTAAATCCAATTAATTAAAATAATAGTGGGCAGCTTGATCCTGTCTAGGCAAGCCTTGTTAGCAAGTTGAATTAGTGAATAATGCTGGAATTAATCTGGAACCACATACTTGCTGTAGCAATAGCAGCAAGTTATTTTATTTTAGAATGAGCTTTTAAACTACTATACAAATCCATATGACCTAGAATAGAGAATGGAAAGAACAAGTCAGGATGATTTTTTTTAACTTAAGTTTAAATCCAACATATCCATTCTGAAAGTCGGGGGGGTAGGAGGTGTGGAGAAAAGCCATAACTAAGATCCAAATGTTAGATTTTACAAAGATAAGGCTATACTGCATAAATGTCAACCATACAAGATAAGTAAGTCAGTTTATAAATATTGAAAGGTAGTCAACTGCTAAAATAAATCAATCATCAATCCAAAGGTGTGTGTTAAGGCTGGTCTTCTGGCTTGTTGGTGAAATTTTTAAAAAACGTTATTTAAACAAAGAAAACAAGGTTAAAAAGCTTACAAAATATAGAATGTATATTTTGATGGGGGTGGGAGGGAGAAGATGTGATTCCTTTATAATTCCTGACCCTGTTCTCTGCCAAGTTCCTTGCTACATATGGTGGAGGGTTGGGGAAGAAGAGGGTCTCTTGCATACTTCTTCAATACTACAAGACTCCCAGTTGAGCACACAGACACAAGCTATCTGGGAAGTGATTGGTCTCATCATCTTTTCATTCATAGATTCCTTTGATGACATTCTTACTCTGCTTCTTCATAATTCCTTATGTTATGTATTGCAACTTGTTCACATCTCTTCTTCACCTCCCCATTACCTTCCAAGTGGTGCTTAGTTTTAATTCTTCACAGACTGTAGCATTCCAATTCATAGTCATACAACATCACCATTAGAGTATTAGCATTAAACGGATAGATAGGCCTTATTCCTGGTAGAAGTTTGTGGTCATGAAAGAAGTTCAGATACAGAATGATTCTGGGGCAAGTTGTTATTTCACTAATCTTATTTGATGTCTGGTAGACTATTGTGTAAGTGGATTAAAAACAATTTTTTTTGTAACTGGATAAAAATTTTAGAGACTTCTCTAGAGATGGAGATGATATAGAAATGATCCTTTTCCCACATGATTTCAAATATTTCTGCTTCATCTCCATATTCTATGATCTCATTCTTTTACATAATTTGAAGACTATTATGGAAAAAATAAATAGGCCTGCATGAATGTGTAATAATAGAGCATTTATACACAGCATAGATCCCTATGTATCAAACATAATTAGTTTTCATAAGCAGTCCTGCAATTTGGAAAACTATATGTAAGGAAACTTTACAGTTTACAGTATAAGCTGAGTCTAGAGGAACATCTCTAAGATTCATAAAATTTTAGATTTTACCTAAAGAATTTAGATTCTCTACAAGATCATCAAAAATACACAATGAATTATCTACCAACTAATTCACTTATATGTTTATATAATAGGAGGGGAACAACGATTTCTAAGGACTCTTCCATCTCTAATATTCTATCAGTTTATAGTTCAGAACATGCTGAAAAAATAGAAACTAGTCTTTTTGATAACAGACCTCCAGCACCTTTCCTTTCATTCCACCATGCTTGTGAATCAGGTTATCAGGCATCACATATAAGATGAAGAACTTTGATTGGTTCAGAACAGGGCTTCTCCTTGCTCTGGTATTCTGGAAGGGAAGAGCTAGGACAGATAAAAAGGCATGTTCCAAATGGAATCAGGAGAACTTAGGAGGAGTGCAACACTAAAGTAGATTGCCAAGTTGAGCTTTGGCTCATAATGCCCCAAGGACACTGACAAATAGCTGATCTCAGAGTCTCAGAAGTCAGTTCATAGAGATGCTGTATAAAAGCCAAAGGGAATTATTTATTAGTAAGTGTGAATAACACTGTATACCACCAGCGGATTGTGTTTGGTTATGCTTAATTATTCATTAGCATTTGTGAGAAAGGCACACTCCAAGGGTGTTGAACCAATGCAGATTGATTGGTATTTGCTTTCCTTTTTTTTTTCTCCAAGTTTCCTTCAAGCTACAATACTTCTACTGAAACTTTATTTTTCCTAGTGGAAATCTGGTCAAACAAAAGGAAGGCAGGGAAAATCAGGAGTCAACTTACTTAGTAGGCATAATTAAATAATAGGCAGCAGAAGGAACTAATATATTCGTTTAGCTGTCCACAACTTACCTTCTTTATGTGCTGTATGGTCAATGACAGCAAGAGTTACAGGATGAGATTCACAAGTAGGGACAAACTCCCTACATTCCCATCACAAAGCAGATGCAAATTTAATTGCAGCATATTAAGCTTTCCAACTAGTCTGGATGCCCTTGGAAGGCAACTGTAAACAAGCACCACTAGGCAATCAGGTGTCAGGGACTCATTTGATCTACCACGAAATGTGTCACAAATCACTGGCAGAAAGTGGGTCGGCAAGGAGAACAAAGAAAAGAACTGTCAGCACAGTAGGCAGATCATGTGAGCAGGCCTGTTAGTGCACTGGGTCTCTCCTGCTCCTGTCTCAGGCTACCCACATAAAGTGCTCCCTGTCTGACAAGGTACTCTCATCTCACATTTGTTATACATTTTCCTGTGGTCGGCAAAAATCACTGACACAACTGGGAAGTCAACTGGAGGATATACTAAGCTCATTTAAATTATTCTACTAGTAAAGAAAATCCACCATGTGCTGATTGGTTTTTAAGCCAATTAAGGAAATCTTAAAATTAATACAGGATCAAAACTCAGAGAAAAGAGCTCAGCACTTATCTTCCAGCAGTCTCAGAAGGCACTAAACATGTCTGCCTCCCCATCTTTCATTCTGCAGCGCTAATTGAATAAGGTACTGTATTCCATTGTACCAAACTCCCAGTTTGTCTCTGAACTGTCAAGTGTTGCGTTAGGCACTATGATAAAGGATTCTACCTTTTGTTGGCTACTGAAAGAAAGTGATCCATCCCTCTGAGTATGCAGTTTGTAATTCTGCAAAGTGCCTCTAGACTGGCAAAATGGGAATCTCAGTCTATTATACAGATGTGGAGTTGCAGAAGACAACAGCATACAATATTCTTTTGTACTTCTCCATACTTCTGAAGATCTTTTCAAGTAGCATTTCTCAAAAGTTCCTCATTAAACATTGTCTCTTCTTTCCCTTCATTCTTCCAACTTAACCCATCCTAATGACTCTCCCACCCCCACCAAAAAAGCAAGAAGCAAAAAAATTCCTTATGTAATTTTCTATCTTGTGCCATTAATGGTCTTAGATTGACAACTTTTATCAAAATGGCGCTTTACTAATTCAGAATATGAGATCAGTGAGCAGTTACACTGCCCATTTTTAAAGAAGAACAAGAAATATCACATTCCCTGGCTAAGAACCATAAACATTTCTCTAATTTTGTCAAGAAGTTATGTCACAAAGATGATAAAAGATGGGAATAATCAATATTGGAGGGGTTTGGAAAGGTAGACAGAGTAGTGAATTGTTGGAGGAACTATAAAATCAGCACGATCGTTTTGGAAAACAACTGAGAAATATGTTCAAAAAAGTGACTAAAATGGCCATACTTTTTGACTTAAGAGGTTTTATTGGGAGTTATATAACAAGGAGGCCACTGATAAATCTCCAAATGCCACAATATTTAGAGCAGCATTTTTTTTTTGTGGTAACAGAAGTGGGAGGGGGAAAAAAGTAGATGCTCATCAACAAAAGAATGGCTAAACAAATCGTGCTACATGAATGTAATGGAATCTGACTGTGCTGTAAGAAATGATGAATGTGATGAAGATAGAGAAGCAAGGAAAGATTTTCATGAATTGATGCCCAGCGAAATTAGCAGAGCCAAGAAAACAATATACACAGTGATTACAATATTATAATTGGAAAGAATAACATAAAGTGAATGTTTATAATTTATAAAGAACAAATACTGCTAAAAAAATGAGAGATGAGAAGACACTCTTATTCCAGCTCCTTTGCAAAGGTAGTTAAGACCAGAAGCACTGTACATTGCATACATTTTCAAATTTTTCATATTGATCAAATATATTCATTTTCTTTTCTTGTCTTTAAAAGTTATGTTTATGTTGGACGGCTTTCTGAGTTGGGGAGGGATACAGGGAAAACAATAGTGATATAAAAAATCAAGAATTTATTTTTTTTTAATTAAGTTATGTTATATAATACTAGCCAACAGAATAAACAAGGTGCAGAAGGATATCTCCAACTCTAAACAATGGGGTTACAAAAAGGAGAGTGGAAAAAGTACAAGGTAACTAGAATGACACCAAAGTAGCATTCATGCTGAGGGAGTAGCATTTTCTTCCTTCAATGTTTTTATAAAGGCTTTCATAGACTATGATATGGGAAAAAAATTAACACACCAACCACAAGAACACTGTATTTAGAGTCAAAGGAACTTGGTTCAAATTCTGGCTTTTCTATTTATTGACTATGCCACCTCCGGCAAGTTCCTTAATCTAATTGAGCTTCAATTTTCTCATTTTTAAAAAAGAAGTTGGATTAGATGTTCCTAGGTCCTGTGATAGTGACTCAACAACCTGGTTTATGACAGATAGCATTGATTTATGTTGTTTACAACTAAAATAAAGCTCATACTGCCTTCAGTATGGTTGATAACAGGACAGTTTTTAAAGATTTCAAATATTTTTTTAAAAAATCCTTCAATATGGCAGGACTTGTGATTCCATCAATGTAGGTATACTTCCTTTACTATTTCCATAGTGATCTCCTTCTATTGGTTTGTATATGGTCTTCAAGAATTGTGTTAATTATTAATCAATTACTTGATTAATTATTAATATCCATTTAACTAAAACTAGATAGGGCCAAGATCTGCATTTTCTTTCTGTAGGGAACTTCCAGATGAGGAAACTCCTTCTATCAATGCAGGTTAGCACCTTCTTGTCTACTAAAAGTCTTATAAAGTTGCCTAAGGCACTGAGAAGTTAAGCAGTTTCACCAGTCACACAGCCAGGATGTATCAGAGGGAGGACATGAGCCCAAGTCTTCTGGCTATGAAACTGGTTCTCTATCTACTACACCAGGGGTCGGCAACCTTCTTGGCCGTGAGAGCCATAAATGCCACATTTTTTAAAATGTAATTTCGTGAGAGCCGTACAGTGCTCACAGTGCGCTCCTATAACAGCACCTGAAAAAAAATCGACTTTATGGCTCCTGCAGAAAGAGCCATATCTGGTCCTCAAAAGAGCCAGGATTTCATCTACCAAGATGCATAGTAATTATGTTAATATAGCTAAAAATGTTTCTACAAAAATAAATATAATTAATTGTAAAAATATTGTCTGCTTATAATTAGGCCATGCCAGTAGAATAAAAATGGCAATATTGCCTAAAATAATTTGCAGATTTGGTAGCATATCAATATAACTATCAAAGGATTATATAACTAAAAAAAATAACAACAATGACAAGATTTTTCTGGAGGAACAAAAGATAAAGAATTTTAAGGAAAACTATAAAAACAATAAAAAGAAGTGCTAAGCCCCTAACAGTACCAGACCTCAAAATATCCTTCAAAAAATAATCTTTAAGGGGCAGCTGGGTGGCTCAGTGGATTGAAAGCCAGGCCTAGAGACTGAAAGTCCTAGGTTCAAATCTGGCCTCAGATATTTCCTAGCTATGTAACCCTGGAAAAGTCACTTAATGCCCACTGCCTAGCCCTCACCACTCTTCTGCCTTGGAACCAATACATAGTATTGATCCTAAGACAGAAGGTAAGGATTATTTTTAAAAAATCATCATAAAAATAACTTGGATATGTATAAATAAGTTGATTAGTGGACCAGATTGGACTCCAGTTACAGGAGTAAAGACTTATTATTCAACAAAAAATGTTTTTTTCTGTACAAATCAGATTTAGAACAGTAAATCATTCCTTAGAGTACCTTTTTTCCTTTCAGATATAGCTTAAACATTATCCTCTGCAAGAAGCCCTTCCTGATTCCCTCACTCAATAGTGCTCTCTCCAAAACTATTATACATATATTTTTTTCATTAAATTTGTATTCTGATATATGTATTCTTGTCTCAACCATGAGAATATAATTCTAATGGGATTGTTTCATTCTTCATACTTGTATCCCCATTATAAAGTACCTGGTATATAACAAAATCATTAATTGACTAAAATGAGCTCCAAATGGATACATGAACTAGACAGAAAAGATCATATCGTAAACAAAATAGAGAAACAAGATGATAGATTCCTTTCACAACTATGCATAAGGGAAATTTTCATGAATGAACAAGGGATAGAGAGGATCAAAGGACATAAAAATGACAATTTTGATTATATAAAATTGAAAAATATTTATGCAAACAAATTCAATGCAGTTAGAATTAAAAGGTAAATAACTAACTGGGGAAAAACTTTTGCAGCAAATTTCTCTGATAAAAATCTGATGTCTAAGGAAGAATGGAACAAAAGCAAAAACAAGGGCCATTCCCCATTACATAAATTGTCACAGGATATGAACAGGCAGTTATTAAAATTAGAAAAAAACCATATGAAATATGTTTAAAATCACAAATAACAAGAGAAATACAAATAAAGTAACTGAGTTATACTTTATGCTCAACAATTAACAAAGCCTTAATTAATTAATTAATTTAGTTTTTAGGGTTAATCAAATAAATTAAATAATTAATTTGGTTGTAGGAATACAACAAAGGTTTAGGGGAGGCTGCCAGAAGGCATACATACTAATAAACTATTCATACAGCAGTAAATTGGTCCAGCTATTCTAGAAAGCAATTTGTAACTATACTTAAAACAATCACTAATCTTCATATATCTTTTGGCCCAGTGATACCACTTCTAAGCACATACCCTAAAAATATAAAAGAAAGAGGAACCTATAGTCACAAAACATAAATAACCTTTTTCTTGTAGCAAAGAACCAAAAAAAAAAAAAAAAAAGGAATTCTCCTCAATTGGGAAATGTTTGAACCAGACCTCCAAGAATTTTAAAAAGGGGAGTGGGGGGGGGGGAGGGTTAGGCACAGTTCAATAATAACAACAATGCCACTCAAGGTTCAGACTTACACAGAATTTTGGACAAAGAGGTGATATGGGACTATTAGGAGACAGTTCCATAACCCCTGAGGCAAGGCAGTGAGATCCTTTACACTCCTGGAGGTTCCCTCAATCATCTCTTGCCTAATAAGAAATGAGTGATGAGGAACTGGGACCCAGGAAACTTAACTCTGCTACAGTAGGTGGAAGGCAAGATGGTTCAATCTCCAGATCAGTCTAGGGCTCTACCAGTCAAACTTGTTTTTTTCACCAGCTCACACTAGTCCACTCCCTCATTTCACAGATGAGAAAACTGCTGTCCAAGGGCTGAAGTGACTTGTACCTTTTCACACACATGGTTCCTACCCTGGTGGTTAATGTTATGTATTATGATTGGAGGGTCTTTGGATTCCACTCCTGAAACAGACATTTTATAGACACCACAGAGAGGATAACCATTTTCAGTTACATTCTACAAATCCAATGTCTGTACCTATTATAGGCATTACTATTGCTCACTGGATTTATCTTTAAGTGTTTTACTTACTTACCACATCCTCTGATAACATCTATCAATCATCTTCCTCCATTTTGATGAGGAAGTGTTAAGACTTCCAAAGTTGCCTTAATGTGATGGGGCTCCATATATTATCAATATCAAGAGTTTTTGTTGGGATATTGCCCAAATCTGTTATGGTCCATTTTACAGTTCCAAATGTTTATGTTATGATACTGAATAGGTGCTCATAAGTGCTTTAAACAGGAACTTCCCTTTAAGTTTTGATTATAAGATTGCAATAAGCCTCTTGACATATACAGTCCCAGATATCTCCTTGGCAGTTCTATGCTTATGTGTCTTGTGTCTTGCTTGGAGGAGGATCAAGCTATCCTAAGTAATATCTCTGTTCATCTGTTTAATTTGATCTCCAAATTTAAGCACAAAATTTAAGTCACTATCTTCTTGGTAATATTAAGAAGTTTATATTTATCAAGTCCAAGTGACATATTTCTAACACAGGAGAAAGACTGCATAAGATAAAGAAGATATTTAATGTGCCTTTAGTATATCTATATAACTTGATGCCATCCATGTACAGCAGGTAATTAATTCAATGCTTTGGTTTAATCCCATTTTTAACTTGGAAATCATACCAAGTTTCACTATTAAAAATCATTCTTCAGACATTGTTAGGAGTTCAAATACAAATGATTCTAGAACAAGTCACTAAGTAAATATTATTCTTTGTAATTAGTAGTCCAAATACTAAATTGCACAGGGGAGTAAAATAATTCCTCTTCAGTAGCTGAATAAAAAGTATTAGGATATAAACTCATTTTCTGTAGGTTCACTGAAATTCACTCCCACTCTGATAACAGATGGTTTGAATAAGTTAATATGTGCCTCATCCTGTTCCCAAATGATTTTGATGTCTTTTACTAGATTTCTATAATTTGAAAGCTTTTTGTTTCATACATACTGTGGATTATGAGTGTTTGAAAGGCACTATCTATTGCAAATGTTGTTCTTTAGTTTTCTATAAATTAGTGTTATAACCTAGTGATTATGGGTAACAGTTTGGTCAGTGACAATGCTCTAGTTTCAATACAGTTTATTGACTGAGTCCTCAAGGATATTTTGAATTCTACATTTTTTAATATTTTCCATCTATTGGTTCATAAAGATAAAGATATATAATTCTAACTACCAAATCCTTTCTTCTTAAATCTTCACAAGGTGCTAAAAGACTGTAGCCTATAGTGCATGTTGCACAATTTCTAACATTTCCTTTCACAATTCACATTGTCTTAAGTTCAAGCTGAAATAGTACCATGCAGATCTTTCCCATGGAGGATCTGATCCTGCTGTGGTACCTAAGTTCTTTTACAGATATGACCCAGAGGTAAACCACTTTCATGTAATAAATCGAGGGGCTTGGGCTCTTTTCTAATGTTCAGTGATGTGATATCTGCTTATTCCAAAAATATTTCTGTAACTTATGAGTTAATGATGACGTGCTCTAAAAATCCTTCTTTTTGGTTAAAAAAATGTTAATCATTCTGTAGATACCTTAGAGAAGTAGGTCTTGTGCATTATTAATATTGTTTAAGTTCTTGTTAAGATACTTTCAAATCTGGCATAAAATATCTTCATACATTATGATAAGCATTGCATAGGTGTTGTTTTAAGTCTCTTGTTCATTTACAGCTTATACTTCTTTGGTCAATGTGTCATTTCCGAAAGAAAACAATGAATTTTTTAAGTATCGACTCTGTCAATAGGTTGAATTTGATCTACAAATGCTAGGAGTGTTCTATATCTAGCTTTCCTTGACATACACTAAGAAAGTTATATTTATCATGTTCAAATGACATTCTGACATCATTAGAGAAAGATTCCATGAGATGAAGTAGCAGTTTAATGTGTATTTCAGTGAAGTCAATATAGCTTGATGACATCAATGTACATCAAGTGATTAATAAGATATTTGGGGTTTATTCCTTCTCAATTTGGAAATTAAACTTCACTTTTAAAATGATGATGGATTTATGGCTAAACAGAAGCTTAGTGGGCTTAAATTATCTCCCTAAAAAGATGTCACACTTCATTTAAGTTTTTCTTGACATTAGTGTGCTGGTGGCATGATTTAAATAATTGGTTTTCTATGTGGGCATCAAATACTCTAGTGTTCTAAATATATTTGGGTCTACTTTATATATTTGTAGAATATTAATAAGTCATTAATGAGAACTGAGTCAAAGCTTTGTGATGATCAACAAAGGTAATACTCTTATATTATTTTCAGGAAACTTGTTCAAGAATTAGAGTCAATAAATTGTTCTTTACAAATCTAGTGTTTTCAGACACATTTTGCTCATCAATTTTGTTCATCAGCTAGTACAGTAATATAAGTTGCAAATGTTTTGTATAAAGTACATAAACATTATTCTGTCATCATTCCTATTATTATAACATTATATTTATCTGTGATGCATAATACACACATAAGAAAAACATCAGCTCCTTGAAATCAAGGACTGCTTCATTTTTATTTCTGTATCCCTTTTACCTCTTACAATGCCTGAAACATACTGGAACACTGAATGGCCTCCAAATGATTCTTCAAATTGAAGAGCTATTTTATCATCTTTAAGTGGATATATTTTTCTGCACATGGAGAAGTTATGTTTCCCCTCTCCAAAGGTAAGAACAGATATAAATATTTAAGTTAAAACCATAACAGAAATGTAAGGGGAAGATAAACAGATGAGCTTTCTGCAGGTATTTCCTCACTCATACAGGTGCTATTATTTATATGGTTGAGCAATGTCTGCATTTTTCATTACATAGGAAGCTACCTTTTTAATTTTCAGAAAATACTTGCTTATAATAATAATAACTAGAATTCATATAATGCTAACAAATTGCTTTCCTCACACCAATGTTTGAGGTAAGTAGTGAAAGTATTATCATCACCATTTTGTAAATGATGAAACTGAGGCTATGAGAAAATATTAGAGGGAGATGAGCATAGTAAAATGTTGACTTTGGAGTTAGAAAGACTTGGATTCAAATCTGCATATAATACTTATTAATTATGAGACTAGGGCAAGTCACTTAAAATTAGTTTTCTCATCTATAAAACAGAGGAACTAATATTTATAATACTTTGAGAATTAGGAGGATCAAATGAAATTGTTACATGTTTTGAAAACCTTAAAGCATTTTATAAAAACTACTGATTATTATTATAAAAATTACCAGTTATTATTATTATCAAGGGACTTGCTTATAATCCTACAACAAGTAAATAACATAACCAGGTCTGAAACCCAAGTCTTCTCAGTCAAATTCGGGGATTTTTTTTCTTTACAGAATATACTACAGCAATGAAAAAATGTTAATTAGCTATTCTTCCTCAAAATTAAGCCATGGAACAGAAGACATTTGAGTTTACCTCCAAAAATCATAACACATACTGTACTACCTCAAGTATCTATGTATGTAACATCCAGTTATAATGTCATTAATCCATTCTAGCTGTTGGCATCTCAAAAAAAACCAACAACAAAAGAGGAAAATGCTTTAAAATTTCATGATGTTTCTTATTAACATATACAGAAACTGTAATACAAAGGTTAGAGACGACACTGATAAATGTTCATGTCAAAATAGCAAAGGAGTTTTGTAAAAACTTTTAGTTTCTGAGTAAAATACCTACATTTTACATGGAATTGTCAAGGCACGCACCAGTTTTAACAACTCTTATTTTGCTTATTTTGAGAAGGAATACAGTATAATTAACGAACAGCTGGTCTTGGAACCAAGAAGACTTGGGTTCAGTCTCTACCCTTGATATATACTATAAACCAAGTCAAGTCAATTATCCTCTCGGTGGTATTGGAAATTCTAGAGGAGGTTTCCCATATCAATGAAATCACACAACCATTTCCTAGTCTCTACTTCGTACTACTCTACTTACTACGTAAGACAATTTAGTAAGCTTTCTGGCCTTGAAAGTTTTTATACTTCTTGCTCTTTGAGTGTCCTCATTAATTTTCTACCTCAAAAAAAAGTGTGATTAACATATATTTTTATATATTAACAGTGTTATTTCGATGTATGATGAGACATGCCCAACCTAAGCTAAACTGGAAGAACAGAGGCAATCCCTTGTAGAGAAGATCCTCTAGGGTCTCATCTATCTCTAAATCCTATAATCCAAAGAGGATACTTGAACCATTTAGTAAATTCATGAATTAGACATTTTTATTAATTTTATGAAGGTTAACTTTGCATTCTCTGAATGACAGATACAGGACTAGATGACAGATACAGTAAATGAAAATAGTGAATTATGATAGAGGAATGCAGAGTTCAGTCCTAATATGTTTCTGAGATTCAAACCAATAAAATTCACTGAATGGCATTGACAATAAAGAAGATCTTGATTTGGATTAGCAAAATGTTGGAATTGACTACAATATAAATAAGACCTTAATTAATGAATTTCTAACCTTTTCCTTATCGTGGATGTTAGATCAAAATTTTAGTTGTAATATATTATAATATGTAGCAAAGCTAAGTAATTCCACCTTTAGTTTATAAACTTCACGAAGAGAGAAAATAGTGCACTATTTTCCTACAGTGTACTATAGTGTTTAATACATAGTCATGATATACCTAACAGGAAACATTTCCAGTATAATTTTAGAAATAATTTAAAAGACAATGTTGTAAAAAACCTAAAAGTACAAACAAATATTAAGAGAGAGAATAAGCAACAATTTAGGTCTTTACAGAAACAGCATCATCATACTTTACAATCATACTTTGACATTTTATTGTGATTACTGTCTCCAAAGATGCATAATAAACTGGAAATGCCCTGAAGAGAGCAAGGAGACACGTAGAGGGCCTTCCTCAAATTCTCTTGCTTTATGTGGATTTCAATGGAATGCAGAGACTGCCCCTCAGATATTCCTTGCTCTTGTCATCTAATTATTTCACCTTTATTTCCTCTCCTATGTCTCTGTAATGAGATAATATCGTTTATGCTACTTCTCTTTTAAAATTCATGGCTAAAAAAGTATTGTAACCTACTCATATCCATTTGTCTGACCTTCATTGTTCTTTGGGTGATATATAAACTTAATTCTTCTAAAATTCAAAGCTATAATACAGCATAAGAATGTTACCAGACGAAAGGCTTTTCTTTCAGGAAAAAACAACAACTTGGGGTTATTAAAACTGTGCAATTTTCCAAAAGCAATCCAACCCATTAGCCTTCTACCATTCAATTCTAGGATCAGCTTATTGCTCATTTGCAACCACTATCATGGACCAACTTTATAGGTTGACTATCCAACTTCATAGTCTTGGGCAGATAGTCCCATCAAACTCTTCTGAATGATTATCAGTTTCATTTATGAGGCACTACATTACTAATGAACTCAGCACAATATTATCTGATTAACAGGAATATCAGAACTTTTGCTTCCATAGGGGATCCCTCCACAATTTCTTGGCTGGACATCCTCCACAACAGTGGCAAATACCTTTAATGAATATGTCTCCGTATTTTATGTCTCACCTGATGTTAATAATCAGAGGGTTGCATGTATAACCAGTGGAATTGCTTGTCAGCTCCAGGAGTGGGAGAGAGAAGATGAGAGGGAGAGAATATGAATCATGTAAGCATGGAAAAATACTTTATAAATAAATAATTGTTTAAAAAGTAATCTGGGTTGAACAGATTTATCTCTGTTGCTCTTTCAAGGAACTTTTATATAATTTCAATAAATGCAAAGGTAATTTCCATGCTTTTTTTGGCATCCTTGTTATGGCAAATTATATCACCATTGGACTGATTAAACTTTCTTAGTAAATGATAATAGTCTTAGACAACTTTCTTCTTTTATCCATTTCCTATTTTTTAGCATTGATAGTTTATCTTAATAGTCAAGCTGAAGCTGCCTTAATTGAATTCCATACCCTGTCATTTTCAATCATTCCTTTAGTTTTAACTGATTTTGATCTTTGCTTTAATGTGTTAGTGGCTTGACTACACAGACAAATAAATAAGTCCCACATTAGTAATTAATCTGTTAAATATAATAAATTTAATTTTTAAAAGATGTTACTATGTGCTTCCCAAGTCCAATACTTCTTAATTTTCTTCTCAAAGAAATTATTCATGATAGATAAGTATTGGGCTTCTATTTACATTGCAAGTCTTTGGTCTTTCTCATTTTGACTCTTAAACCATTTTTCCAACATCTTTCACTATTCTGATCTTTGTACCAAGTCCTTAAGTATTTGATGACATGTTGATTTAATCTGGAGCAGTTTTAACCTAAATCTTCATAGAATTTCTCTATTTTCTCAACCTCTGCAACAGATGTTGAAACATAAACTGCAACTATTTTCATAGTAGATATGTTTATCATGTGCATTGCAATATAGAGTGAACAAATGTACCATAACATTACATTTCTTGTTGTCCTTGGATACATGATAAAACCAACTTCATGAACCCTTTGTGATTTGTCTTTCAGAGGATAACCTGTGAGTCATCCGTCTATTTAGCTATAACTTCATTCTGTCTTCTGATTTGGTTTATATCAAGAATGTCAAGATTGATAGGATTCATTTCCTTTAGTACAATGTTGTCTCTAGGGTCACGGAACAAGGATCTCACATTTAGATTATCAATAGATTATTTAACATTTGCAGATGGTCTAAAAATCTGTGATTCTTAGCACTCATCTTTCTCCTTAACTCCAATTCTGTCACTGTAACCATGGAATTGGAAGGAGACAACACAAGGTCTGAGGGATATTTTTCATTTTTTGTTTATTTCATGAATTCAAAGAATTTATCACCAAGTAGCCTGCCTATGGAAGAGGAGCCTTTCCATATTCAGCTAGATTTGCTTTCTAAAAGCAAATCTATCTACTTGCTGAGACAGTACTCAAAAGTCTTTTTGGTAACTGAGAACCTATCAAAACTTGTGTTCTGCTGGCATAGCCTTCAAGGACTCAGTATCAGGGCAGCTCAGTGGATAGAGAGCCAGGCCTGGAGATGGGAGATCCTGGGTTCAAATCTGGTCTCGGATATCTCCTACCTGTATTATCTTGGGCAAGGCACCTGACCCCAATTGCTTAGCCCTTACTTCTCTTCTGCCTTGGAACCAATATTTTGTATCAACTCTAAAATAGAAGGAAAGGGTTTAAAAAATAATAATTCAATGTCACCTTAACACCACCACAAGGTATTAGAAGACTTTGTCAGTTTCCACACATAAAAACAGAGAATACAATAATCCCATTAGTAGGATACGCATGATGCGCTAAGGAGACAACTTTAAATTCCAGAAAAATTTAAAGCTGACAGATGTTAGATGCAATCTTAGATATTATTCACTTACTTTACCCTAGGTTCATAGATTTAAAATGCGATGAGAACCAAGACTTCATCAAGTCCAACCTCCTCCTCCTTTTATAAATGAGGTAATTGAGACATGGAAAGAAAATGATATCCAGGAACAAAAAGCTAATAAATATCTGAGTCAGGAATTCACATCCAGGACTTCCTAACTCACAATCCAGGAGTCCTAGTCACTCTGTCATACTACCTCATTTACCAAGGCTCCAAGAGAAGTGATTTGCTGAAATGAGTGCCAAAATCTTCTGGATACAAGAAAGTGATCTTTCAACCACTAAAAATAGTAACTTCTATTTATATGGTACTTTAAAGTAAGGTGCACAGTACATTCCTCAAAGCACCTCTCTAGATGGTACAAGCAATTTACCACCATTTTATAGATAAAGAACCTGTTGGGCCCAAGGTTACATAGCTAATCAGCAGCAAAGCTAAAATTCTAAACCGAGTCCTCTAATTTAACAGGTTCCTACACAGCTAGATCAGGAAAATGCTAAAGGTACAAATAAATATAAGTAAGGATTTGACAAAATCTGTCAAGCTTCTCTTGTGGACAAGGAAGAGATATAAATTAGAAAGTGATAGTATTAGGCAGATCTGGATCTGGTTGAATGACGAAAACCAAAAGGGTAATTGGTAATAGTTTGATATCACCAAAGAAGGTCTATAGTGGATCCTACAAGTATAATAACCCAAAGTTAGTATGGGTAACCTAAAGTCAGGGGAAACTAGTATGTTGGATGACAGAGTCAGGATCCAAAATGAAATGTTCTTGACTTGCTGGAATATTGTATCAAACCAATAAAAGGAAATTCAACAGGAGCATAAGTCTCACACTCGGGTTTTAAAAAATCAACAAAAGATCATTTTAGGGTCATTGTAAAATGGACTGCTATGTATTGTGAGTTCCCCCTCACTGGATGTTCACTCATTGAGTATATTGTAGAGGGGCTGAAACTGTTCATAAATGCCTCTCAGGTGCCTTTGGGTTGGTTGTGAGATTGCATACTCTTTCCACTACATCAATTAGACACTACAGACAACCAAAAGCATAAAGAAGCATGCAAATGATAAGTGTAGAGACCAAGATTCATACCCAGGTCTCCTCACTACTAGACTATGTCCTTTCCACATTACCATGATTTCTACTTTATAGCATACATCAAATAAGAGTTGTTTCTCTTTACTGACGAAGGCAGCAGACACTATGAACTCAAAGCAAAGCTGTAAATTCTATTCATATCTCTTCTGTTCTAAAGACTTGCGGAGCATAAAAGTTTAACACCTAGGCCTGTCTGAAGTTGCAGACTAAAAATTTCTATCTGTTCATCTGGCAGTTATACAAAGTCATAAAAGAGACCAATAAGCAACAATTGTTAATTCAAGCCAATCACCACAGCTTGGGATACACACACACACACACACACACACACACACACACACACACACACACACACACACATCTAAGTATACTATCAGGTAAGAACCTGTGCTTTTTTACTCTGAAAAGAATGAGCTCCCATTTTGGCAACTTATCCCATTGTGTGA
Source organism: Gracilinanus agilis (assembly GCF_016433145.1). NCBI lineage: Eukaryota > Metazoa > Chordata > Mammalia > Didelphimorphia > Didelphidae > Gracilinanus > Gracilinanus agilis. The sequence continues at coordinate 294,986,307 of NC_058131.1, forward strand.
CTTTATTATGTATGATGCTTACCAATTTTTGGTTTTTGCTTAAAAGGGCATAGTAGTATTCCTGTAAATAAACAAAATTCATGCTCATAGAAATTTAGAGATTAACTGGTTGGATAAGGCAAATATGAAATCAATAAAATAGAGAATCATAACATCAGGTTGAAGAAAAATTTGGCATAAAAACTATGCTCTTGAATTTGAAATGTTTATTAATTTAGGGAGATGAACCTTTAAATAAATATGTATTGCTTTCAAACTGTAATCTCTTGCATTTTCTATCACTTAAAAACTTTGCTAGCAGATAGGCACATGGTAGTCCATTTCATTTTTTAAAAATAGTCTTGGTTAGGAAATGCTCTGTTGTCATACTACAACTAATAACAGTATTATCTTACCCTTTTCCCCCACTGAGTACATTTTTAAAAATTATTTTCTCATGTAAGTAGGTTCTGATGAGTAATTTTAATATTTCCTCAAATACTCCAAAATAAAAAATTATGCACTTTATTGTTCATTACAAGATCACAGAACAATAGAATTAAAGCCATAAGGGTCCTCAGAGGCATATGGTATAACTCCCTCTATTTCACAAATGAGGAACTATGGCTAAGAAACTAAGAGACTTGTCCCAAGTCATCAAGTGACTTGGTAGTAGAAAAACTGGAATTTGATGTCAGGTCTTCTAATTCCAAATTCAGCACTTTCTACTATGATGCCATGCTCCTTATTTTTGTATAGTCTTAGCCTCCTTTGAAAGTAATTCTTTCCTGGTGAATTTTCCATTAAATTAAAACTTCTCATTTGGCTAAGGCAGACACTGATTTTTGATACCTTATTCTGAGATGCTCTGAGCTGTCACTTAGAACATTTTCTGAAGCTCTTCCCAAAGATTCATGTTTTACAATCTTTAAGTGAATCCATGCAATTACCTTTTCAAAAGCCCTAAATTCTATAGCAGCTGAAAATAACCCCAACTCACCTCTCCTTTACTTGCAAAGGTTTTCTTTTCTGTTCTCAGATGCAACTGAGTCTGTAATGCTGAGGAGGAAAGCCTCCTGCTTTGAGGTATGACTTGTGTCTCCTACTTTCTAAGGCTAGATTCACAGCACATAAATTCCACAAGCAGCTTTGATCTCAGATTACACTTTAGAGAATACTGCCATGTCACAGTTAAACTCTAGCTAGGTCAAGAATCTTGACTCCAAGAGACTAGGGAGTAGAGATAGACTGAAAGAGATAACATCTCTCCACTCTGAGGCCACAGGGCACTAGCAGAAGGGTCTCCTTCCTCTTATACCAGGCACTCAAACAGTAAGTACAGCTCTGAAATGTCTTCAGATCTCTCATTTGGAAGCTATGTTCCTGCTTCCTTCCTCCCTCCCTTTTTTCCTCCCATTAGCACTCCCCCATCCCAGTACATTTTATCAGGAGTCAGAAATGTCAAACATTTCTATGGTAAATAGATATAGGCTGATCTTTTTTTTATTTTCATACCTGCTGATACTATGAGAGGTGACAATGTAATCTGCCTCAGGCACCTCTCTCTCCATCCAAACAAGGCAGGTCATTTTCTTTTTATCAAAAAGGAGAGTAGGTCATCACATTTTAGTGCATGTTGACACCATCACTAGTAAAAGCAAGATAAGAAATCATTGCCCTTAAGGTGCCTTAACCTCTACTTTGCTTAATACAGATATTTTACAACTACTACACTGAAGTCAAAATAGAGAAGAGGTTTGAATCCACACTTGTAAACCATAGGGATCTCAGTCAGATAAACTATATTCAAAGTGCAGAATAGGAGTAACTTGGTCTTTTTAAAAATATATATAGCTATGGGTATATAGATATAGATATATATGCATACATGTATACTCTATATCTGGCATTTGTTTTTTCAGCAGTCATTTACCATTAAGTAAATCAACCTCTACTGAGAATAAACAACATTTCATACCCATAGTTATCTCCCCAATTTCTTGGAGGCCAAGACTGAGCATTAAAATTACATAATATTTCATTTTATTTTATTATTCTTTTCATTAACATTGTTGTAGTCAAAATTACCACCTGTTTCAATTTGGCTAAAATACCTGTTTCACTTGCAAAGAAGTAGCATATGAAATATGGCCCAAAAATTTCTCAACCATCATTCTCAACATATATATATTATCTCATTTGATCCTCATACCAACTCTACAAAGTATATACAAATATTATTCCCCTTCTTCTGGATAAGGAAACTAAGGCAGACAGTATGACTTGCCTATGAACACACAGCTAGTAAGGCTGGTATATGGACCTGGGTCTTCCAGACTTCATGCCCAGAGCTTTATCTACTGTGCTACCAGTTGCTTCTAATGTGCCCTGACTAATGACTCATTTGATCCTCCAAAAGCATGAAGCTTTTTTAAATTTCTTAAATCTTCATAGGCCATCTTTCCTCTGCCCTATTCTGAGTTGAAGAATCCTACATTTCTCTGGTTTTATATCTCTCCCACCCCTGAAAATTCAAATTATATTTATTTAGCCAACCTGAAAGAATTAAAGGTACTCTACTTCAGAAGTTAAGCAGCACTGTATTACAAGGGGCTATGAATAATGAACACCCCAAATCACTGTTCCACCTTATCTCTCCATTTCCATCAGTCAGAGTACAGGAAATAAAGCTTCAAATTTACCTACCTCAATATGAATGAAGTAAAAGCAGAATCAATTTGTACCTAAAAAGTGTGCTGTTGAAACTGACTCAAAAACATTATTAGGAGTTCTCAAAGGAAATAAAATTTTTATCATAAAATATTTATTAAAGGAATAAAGTTCTGTTATTGTTCAGTCATGTCCAACTTGATGTGACTACCATTTGGGGTTTTCTTGGCAAAGATATTGGAGTGATTTGCCTTTTCCTTCTCCAGCTCATTTAAAGATGAAAAACTAAGGCAAACAGGGTTTGGTATCTTACTTGCCAAGCATTACACAACTAGTAAGTGCACAATGCTGGATTTGAACTAAGGAAGGATGAGTCTTCCTGACTTTAGGCCTGGTACTCTATCCACTAAACCACTTAGCTGCTTAGCACAAAATTCCCTGATTAAGTACCTATCACCATAGATACTACCTCACTGAGTTATTGGAAGAATCAGTGAAACATTTGCCTGGGATGTGGGCAGGCTCATACTTTGGACAGATATAAGATTACGTGACTTCTGATATACCTTTCAGGTCTGGCATTCTGCCACCCTACCTATGATAGACAAGAAAATATAGGAATAAATAATTTAACTATACTAATCAGAGCCAAGAACAGATCTACTGGGTATGTAGAATTACAGGTAGGTGTAAGGAAATATATCATTAAAACCACCAGGAATTAAGAGCAGTAGAAAAACCACCCAGGTCTACCAGAAAATATAATTTTGATAGAGTAATATCTACATGATTTCTACAATGAAATTCTTGAGTGAAGAAAGGGGAGGGGAGGGGAGGGCAAAGGAGGGGAGGGAAAAGAAAACTTTCCCTAATAGAACATCAAGAAAAAATTAAAGGAATTCATGAGAGTACCAGTGTTTTTATTTCTCCTCTCCTTTCCCCAATTTCTCTCTCCACTGCCACCACCACAAAATCCATAACACAGATGAATGCATAACAAGGATGGTGATATTACAATACTCTGGGTTACTCAGTCTTATCACCTCAGCGTCCTCTTCAACTCCTCACACACATTTCTCCACTCTAACCAACAGCTTCCAAGTCCTATCAATTCAACCTTTACAATAAACATCATTTACATCCCTTTATCTCCAGTCATGCAGCCCCAGTCTAGGTGCAGAGCCTCATCACCTCACAGCTAACTAGTACAATAGCTGCTTATTGGTTTGCCTACCACAGTTCTCTACCACTCCAGTTAATCCTCTACTCAGTAGCCAAAGAGAACTTCCTAAAAGGAAGACCTAACCATCTCACCACTTTACTCAATAAACTCCAGTGCTTCTCTATTATTTCCAGCACCAAACATAAAAATCCTCTTTGGATATTAAAGCCTTTTGCAACTCAGCCCCTTCCTACCTTTACAGTCCTCTTATGCCTTATATTCTCCATGTATTCTACCATCTAGTGACACTGGCCTTCATAGTGCTCCTCACATCTCCCAGTGTCTCTGATGTCTGGAATTTTCTCCTCCCTCTCTGTCTCCACCTCTTGAGGCTTCCTTGCTTTCATTTATGACTTGGTTCAAGGACCTTCTGCAAGAGGTCCTTCCTGATGTCTTCCCCCTACATCTTCATTCTCTCTTCTCTTCCTCCTACTGCTAATGTCTCCTCTCTCATTTACACACTGTGTGTGCACAAGTGTAATATGTACCAAGGTACTTGCAAGGTATCTAGAACAGAACATGAGTATTTTTAGTGTAGAAGCCATGTTTCTGCCTTACTTTTTATTCCTGGTACTTAGCACAGGGCCTGACACATAGGGAACATTTAATGAGTACTTACTAATGATGAGATGAACAATGAAGAGCTGAATTTAGATGACTTTTATTTTAAGTTTTCTAATTCTAAAACAAATATCTGGATAATTGAGTCAAAGTTTTTAATAACAGCTTATTTCCCTTTCTAAATTCTAATATTTAATAAAAATTCATTCTACCACTTTTCCTGGATAATTTAACATTATAGGCCTTTATTTACCATATATTTATTTCAAGTGAACAAGTGACACTAATAAATATTAAATCAGGCAGAGTACCAGGCCTGGAGACAGGAGGTCCTGGGTTCAAATTTGACTTCAGATACTTTCTACCTGATACGATGACCCTGGGCAAGTCATTTAATTCCCATTGCCAGCTTTTACCACTCTTATTCCTTAGAACTAATACTCAGTACTGATTCTAAGACTAAAGGTGAGGGTTTTAAAAAATAAAATAAAATAATAAATGTGATATTGGTCCACAAGTAACCATCTTGGCAACTATTACTATGTAATAAGATTACTTAGTTTACTTCAATGATCTGATTAAATTCTCTAAAATCTTTTAACCTAATCATTTCCATTAGGAAAATTTATATAACAACTTTACACTTAAATCTATTGTAATTAGAGGCATAAAGAGTTCTGGGCTCAAAGTCAAAGGGTACCTTGTTTGAATTCCACCTCTGCCACTTGCTGCGTGACACTGGTCAAATCACTAGCCTCTTTGAGCTTCAGTCTGATTATATGAAAAAAATGGAAATCATCATTCCTCTAGTATCTACCTCACAAGATTGCTAAAAGGATTAAATGAGATGACACATATAAAACATTTTGTGATCTATATGTCAGCTCTTAACGGTATATCCTCAATGAAAGTGGAGAAAACTGACTAGAACCCTTCAAGCAGTTGAAGACTAGTATTATTGTTACACTCTACTTTTTTTTTTCAAGAGCTATGATATTTATGTTGAGGTTTAGAAGTAGGCAAAAGCATGAATATCATCCTATATTTTCCTAGATCTGAATAATCCATACCATACCATCAAACCACATCTGAAACAACAATGATTTTTATAACTGTCAATTAAGCTTTCTCTTTCTCTGGGGAACAAAAATAACCTGAAATAAGGCAATAATCACAGGCACCCCTTGTTTTAGTCATGTTAAAATTTCCTCCTGGTTCACAAATCACATACTGACCTCCCTTCTCTTATGTTACATTACATAAATTACAAAATGAACATTCCTTCTTGACAGCTAACCTCAGGCACCACTGGTCTAGCATCTAGTCACTTACCTCACTGGTTGAAAGCTGATAGGATATGCAAGACAAGCCTGAGAGTTTAACTGGCAGAGCTGTTCAGATCTAAATTGTGCTATTTGAAACTTGTACCACAGGAGACAACAGTTCACTTTTTTCACCCTGGCAACAGATTCAACCTCTTGGCCCTAGGAAAGTCATCTGAATATATTTAACAACAAAAAAATGTAAAAAGAGAAAAAAGAGGAAAAAATGTTTTCCTATCTCTTGATTGAAGATATATTCAGCTCTGATTTTTTTTATGCACATTTGATCATCCTGTTGACAGCCTAGGAAGTTAAGTAATATGGGCTGCTGCACATAGGTTTCAAGCCTTGATGGAAGCCAATGGCAGGCTCCTTTTGACAGTCAAATAATGACAAGCACGTTGCAGGCCAATGCCCGTCATTCATGAACATCTTCAACCTGCTCCAACTGCAGCACAGCGACTAAGTAGAGGGTCAAAGGTTAAGTTCCAAGAAGACAGCAATGAAGGGCAACTGTCATGCACCACTGCATAGTATAAGGCAGCAAGGAGTGGTTGTCTCCTGAAGAACATGCAAAATGTTCTCATTCTGTCCAGGCAGAGACATATCTGAAGGTCCTAAATGAGACCATTGCCAATTCATGAAGAGCCAAACTGACAGCATGCCATTCAAACTGTCTCGTATTTTACTTTTTTTCTGTTTCAAATCACAAATGCATGCAAAGTATACAGTTAAAGCATAACTCTTCAGCTACTGTGTTTAAGTATGCTATCCCTAGACACATATGTACTAAGACCTACAGGAAGAAAAAAATGTTAAAGAAGTTTAATCAGCTTATCACCATCTGTAATAAAGCATACAAGATATGGGATTGCATTTTCTAGATAAGAACTATTTTTCTAAAGTAGCAAAACCAAAGAATTAAGTCATGAAAAAATGGGACTAAAATTTGGATTTATTTTCACATTCATATTATGCAAAAGAACATAAATAACACTACTGTAGATATATTTGATACATTTTAAAGAGCCTTTTAAAAATGGTTCATCCAAAATGTCAGAGTAGTCATTAAATCAGAGAGAGTAGGTGCTGGAAAGGACCTTGGAAATAATTTACTTTGACACCTTCATTTTATCATTTTCTGATAATTTTTAATGTTGCCATTTTACTGACTAAGAAGTGAAGTTTAGAGGTGAAATGACTTGTCCACAGTCACAAACCTATAAAACATCAGCCCTAGGAAACATCCTCAGCTTTCCTGACTTAAATCCAATGATGTCTTCACACTTCTTAATGTCCTTATTTCTGTGGAAGGTGCCACCACTCTTCTAGTCACCCAGGCATTCAAATGTGGAATCACCCTTGACTCTTTTCTCTCCTTTACCTCCTCTTTACCTTACTCTCCTTCACTAATTATTTCCCAAATCTTGTAAATTAGGCCTTCATATTTCTCATCTCATTCCTCTTTTCTCCACTCAAATGACTAACACCTGAGTTTAGGCTCTCATTAAACTCTAGGGTTTCTCTCAGTGAAATGGCTTCCTAAGTGGTCTTCATGCCTCTGACTTCTCCCCTCTCCAATTCATCCTCCACACAGCTACCATAAAACTCAAGTACAGACCATGTTGTTACCTCATTTAAGAACAGGATACTCTAAAAGAAAATCCCAACTCTTTCCTCTGCTTTTTAAAGCTCTTCACATTCTAGTTCCCACTGATCTTTTTAATTGCTGACACATTACTACCATCTACACCAGTGGTTCCCAAACTTTTTTGGCCTAACGCCCCCTTTCCAGAAACAATTTCCCTGGAAATTAGTTTTTTTTTTATTTTAATAGCAATTAATAGGAATGATAAATGCACCTGTGGCCATCACCGCTTGCAGTACCCACCAGGAGGCAGTAGCGCCCACTTTGAGAATCACTGCTCTACACACTCTATGTTCTAACCAAACTGATTTACTCACTGTTCATTATATTGCCCTTTACTCCAAGCTCTGATGAAAAGGGAAACCTTCCTGATAAAGCCAATACTTCTATATGTGTCCATTACCCCATCCCCTTCTGTCTGTAGACTCTATCCCCTACTGTCCAGTAGACTATCCACATTTTTATCTCCACTCTCTAAATTCAATTTCTCCCTATTTACTGGTTAATACTCCACTTCTACAAACTCATCCAAGTCTCCCAATGATTTTTTTAAAAAGCTATTGCTAAATCCTACCAACACCACTAGCCACTGTCCTAAAGTTTTCTACTCTCATTGCCTTTCTTTCCTCTCCTCTCATTCTCTTCTAAAACTTTTGCAATCTGAATTCTGGTTGCATCTTTCAACTGAAATTGCTTTCTCCAAAGTAACTCATGAACTCTTAATTGCCATTTCTAATAGTCTTTTCTCAGTTCTCAATCTTAGTGACTTCTCTGAAGCATATGACAGTTGATCACCTTCTCTTCTTGGATACTCTTTCTTCTCTAATGTTCATAACACTGCTATCTCATGATTCTCTATCTGTCTGACCATTCATTCTCAGTCTTCTTTGCTGGTTCTTCAGGTCATGCCTACTAACCATGTATGTCATTTAAGGCTCTACTTTTTCCCTATATATATATATATTACATTACATGATATGATATGATATACTATTATATGGTGATCTCAGCTCACAAAGGTTTCAATTATCATCTCTAAGCATATGATTCCCAGATATATGGCCAGCCCTAGTATCTCTTCTGAACCAGGGTCACATATTTCTAACTGCTTTTAGGCACCCTGAATTAGATTTAAGTAGGTGCCTCATTTTACATACCAGCAAGGTTAAGCTTAAGATTCTTCAAGCTAGGCTTCAACAATATGTGAGCTGAAAATTACCGGAAGAGTAGACAAAGTATTGGAACTAAAGACAAAATTGCCAGTATTCTCCGGATTATGGAGAAAGCAAGGGAATCCCAGAAAAACATCTACATCTGCTTTACTTAGTATACTAAAGCTTTGAGTGTGTGACTCACAAGAAAATGTGTCAAGTCTTCAAAGAGATGGGAGTACCAGATTATCTTACTTATCGACTTAAAAACCTGCATATAGGCCAAGAAGCAATAGTTAGAACTGACAATGGAACAACTGATTGGTGTAAGATTGGAAAAGCAGTACAACTAGATTATGTGCTGTCACCTTAAATTTATATTCAAAATACATCACGTGAAATACGAGGCAGGATGAATCAAAAGCCAGAATTAAGGTTGCCAAGAGAAATATCAACAATTTAGATAGGCAGACAATAACATTCAGATGGCAGAAGGGGAAAAGAATTAAGCAGCCTCTTGATGAAGGTGCAAGAATAGTATAAAAGCTGGCTTGATGCTTAACATTAAAAAAAATCCAAGATCTTGGCAACTTGTCCTATCATTTCCTGACAAACAGAGGGAGAAGAAATGGAAGCAGTGGCAGATTTTATATTCTAGGGCTAAAAGATCACTGCAGATGGCAACTGCAGCCATGAAATTAAAAGACACTTGCTCCCTAGAAGGAAAGCTAAATTTTCACAGTATGCTAAAAACCAGACACATCACTTTGTTGACAAAGGTCTGTATTGTCAAAGCTATGTTTTTTCAGTAGCAAAGTGAAGTTGTTAAAGTTGGTCTATAAAAAAAGATAAGCTCTGCAGAATGACATTTTCAAATTGTGGTGGTAAAGATAACTTTTGGGTCTCTTGGAAATCAAGCAGATCAAATCAATCAAAACTAAAAGAAATTAATTCAGATTATTCACTCAGAGATCAAATATTGAAACTGAAGCCAAAAAATGTTGGCAACATAAGAAGACAAGACTCAATGGAAAAGACCTTGATGTTGGGAAAGATTGAAAGCAAAAGGAGAAGGGAGGATAAGACAGAGAGACAATGTCATGGAAATAATGAATATGAACTTTGGCAGACTGAGAGAAAGTGGAGGACAGAAGTAACTGGCATGCTATGGTCCAAGGAGTCATGAAGAGTCCAACACAACCAAACAACAACAAAGGGAACCTCATACTCAACACATTCAAAAAAGAACTTCTTATTTTTCCTTTCACCCTATCACTTCTTCCAAACTTCACCATCACTGTCAAAAGTATGATCTTTCCAATGGACTAGGCTCACCACCTTTTTGTTATGCTATATTCCTTACTCTTATTCACTCCACTTATCCAATCTGTTTCCAGATTTTGTCATTTCAACCTTCCCATCTCTCTTCTCTCATGACCACCACCCTCATTCAGGCCTTCAACACCTGGCCTTCTACAATAAATAGCACTCTAAAATACAGTGAGACTGGCTATTCTTTTCACACAATATTCCATCTCTCAGCTTCACACTTTTCTATTGGCTTTCCTTCCACCTGGAAGTTTCATTGGCATTCTTCAAAACTCAGTTCAAGTTCCACCTTCTATAGGAGTCCTTTCCTGGTCCCCAAGGTACTAGTCAACTCTCTTCCCATGCTACCTTCCATCTAACTTTTGCTATACCTTGATATACCTGGTTATTTACATGTTTCTCCCGGTTAGAAATGTTAGCCCTGGGGGCAGCTGGGTAGCTCAGTGGAGTGAGAGTCAGGCCTGGAGACCGGAGGTCCTAGGTTCAAACCCGGCCTCAGCCACTTCCCAGCTGTGTGACCCTGGGCAAGTCACTTGACCCCCATTGTCCACCCTTACCAGTCTTCCACCTATGAGACAATACACCAAAGTACAAGGGTTTAAAAAAAAAAAAAGAAATGTTAGCCCTTTGAAGACAGAAACTATTTTTATTCTTCTTTGGATATCTATGCCTAAGCCCAATGCCGACATGGTGAAAGATTAATAAGTGTTTACTGATAGAATGTTTGACAAATGCCACCTACACAAGGCTTTTCCTAATTTTCTATCTTTACTCTAGCTCCCTATAGCCTCATACCAGAATTTTCTTTATATTTACTTTTTAAAAATTTTTATTTATTTAGATGTGTACATGTTTCTTCCTAATAAATACAAGTTCCTTGAGCACAAATACTGTTTCATTCTTGTTTCTGTATCTCCTGCCTTCAGCACTCTCCTAATATATTATATGCTTAATATATTATTGTTTAATAATTATTAATACTATGTTTTATATATTATATATTTAATTAATAATTATATGATTAATGATTTGTATTATATATATAATTAATATAATAAAGTGCTTAGTAAATTATTATTAAATTGAACTGAAATATCATGCCTCCTTTTTGAGCTAAATGTGGATCTTTGCTTTAAAAAGATGATTTTGGCTGCTACCTAGTGGGTGGATTAGAAAATAAAGAAACTAGGAGAAAGAGACCAATAAGGAAACTATTAAAATAGTTCTACCAGGTGAGAAGTAGGGTTGATCTAGAGTAGGGCTGCAATGTGATTCAAAAGAAGGGAAGAGGTTCATAAGATACATCAATTACAGAATTGAGGAGATTTAATAGGTGAGTATAAGCGGGGGATGAAGGAGAGTAATGAGAAATGGATGATGCAAAAGTTATGAACTGTGTGACTGGGAGCTTGATGGTGCTCTCTGAAGATACTAGGAAGACAGAAATGGGATGGGTTAAAGGATAGATATGAGATCAATATGAAGCACAATGAGTTTTAAATGCAGACATATCAGTTAAGATGGCAGATGACAGGACTGTAAGCTCCATAAAAGCAAGGACCACATGTTGACTTCTTTTTTAAAAATCTTCCCTACTGTCTAACTTACAGCTTTCCACATGGTAATGTCTTTAAAATGTTTGCTGCTATTTTCTAATAACTCTTTTTTTAAACCAAGACCTCATACATAGGCAATTAGCTACAATCTTTAGTAGCTTGTTGCTTACTGGATTCAACAGAGGCATAACACAAGGCTCATATCAATTTCTACAGTTTTTAGAGTTCTCTTTAAGTCTCAATCACTCTATCATACATTCCTCCTTTGACAAGCACAGAAAAGAGAAAAGCCAGTTACTACTTCATTAAGTCATATTCAATTATAGATTGACAATACAAATTAATACAAAATATATGGATTATGATACTTAACTTATTTTGATTAATTATGATTTTCTAAGTTCATTTGCAGACAACAAAATGAAAGCTATTTTAAATAACTTACTGATTTAAAGCAATTATCTACTCCGATGTAAAGCTACAGTGAAATATCAAATGCAATTCTGGTCACTAAAATTTGAAAAAGATATAATTATGACATATGTGAATAGGGTTAACGTAAATTTATTTACCAAACCCTGGTATATAACAGAGAGCACTTTTTCCACCTTGAAACTGAGAGGTGAATTCAGAGAGGTATATTTTGGAACAAATAAATGGAAGTGCAATTTTTAAAAAGTTTTCTTATTGATACCGTCTGTTTTTATGTCACTTTTATATCCACATATATTCATCTCCCTCTTGCTACCCTCCCCCATCCCTTGTACCTCCACAAGAGCCATCCCTTACACCAAAAAGCTAAAATGGAAAAAAAGAGAAAAAAGCAATTCAGCAAAGCTAAACAAAATATTAACTAAATTGGATAGCATATTCAAAGTTCCACACTTATAGCCCTAACTCTGCTAAGGGAGAGAGGTGCATTTCCTCTTCTCTTCTTCAAGAGTCAAGCTTTTTTGTTACATTGTTGTAGCCATTGTTTTTTCTGATTCTGATTCCTATATTTTGTGCATCAGTTCTCTGTATTATTCATTCTCTGTATTATTCAAATGCTATTTTATTCAACATCTGGTAAACCTGAGGCAATTGTTATAGGTAATAAAGGGAATAAATGTTAACAATGTACATATGAGAACCAATACTTTGTCTTATCATTCTTTCTCCCCTATGAGCTTATTATTGTAGATAATTATTTTTGTTGCTTGTTAACTCCAAAAAACATATTTAGAGATCAGTGACATACTTCTCATTACAGTTTTAGAAATAGGAAACTAAGGGTCAGAGGAGTGATTTGAGGTGCTAATAAGCAATGCTACAATTCAAATTCAGGTGCTCTGATTCCTAATCCATTATTCTTTTCAGCATACCTAACTACCACTGTCAACTAACATTTGTTAAAGGTAGCAAAGGAAATAAAGAGTAACAATTGTTAAAAATAAATTGGAGGCTGATCAGGTAATATGAAAGGGCTGCTAAGCCTCACTTGGGCCTATTAAGCCAAGTCTGCCAAGCTGGCTCTGGATCCACTGGTGATAGATGGACCTAGGCTAAGTGAGAGATGTGTTTGCCTGGATGATTATCCAATGTGCTAGTAATCCCAGGACTTATGAAATTCAACTTAGCCAAGTCTATGCCTCTTCAACAGTGCCCAAGCCAAGGTAGCCAGTGAGGAGTTGTATGTGTGTTAACAACTTCTCTAGCTTCCTGGCTTGGGGTTGGGATTGCTGGTAAAGGCTGGTTGGGCTGGTGAAGATGTGCTAAACGAATAACACTGTTCTGACTGAGGTATGACAAATCCCTTCCCCTAATTAGCTGTAGATGTTCACTAATTAGGAAAGGAACACACCAATCTTCTTTTGGATTAAACTACAACAGGATTTATTGCTTATCTAAAGGGTTAGGAACAAGAAATAAGGATAGAGGTTTAGGAATGCTAAGCTAATCTAATTGAATTAAAGTAATTTAAGTCTGTAGATGATGAGTTAATAACAGGCTGGAATTTCTTCTCCCTCTCTCAACTCCTGGCTTGACCCAGCCATGGTACAAACCAGAGGATAGGGAAGGCTAATGGTGTTCTTCTTAATAGCTGTGGTATTGTTCTCTCTCAGCTCTATTAATAGCAGGTAGAATAACTTCCTATGGCACTCAGGTATGGATGCTGGATTGCAGGTCTATGGTCTATCCTCCCTTCCACCACCCTCCTCCCAAAATTCCCAAGACTAAGACCTCGTGTGCTATAATAGTCCAAGGGTATTTATAAGGGTGGTTCCAACTGTCTTTTGGCCCTGGCTCACGCCACCTGGGTACATTCCAAAGTCTTTAACCGACAATCCTGTCACTCAAGATGTTCTCCATTTTGTCCCAGAAGTTCCTTATTACACAATGTACATGTATACTATGAGGCAAATACATTTTATTGTCACTCTTTTTTTCCCTAAAAGCCTAACATAGTAGTTTCTTATTCCCTTAATTAAAATTGCTAGAGTATAATTCCTAATCTCTAAAGGATGATGCCATAAAGGACAAAGACGTCCTCCCAAAAATCAGATCTTGGTACCTTTATCAGAGAATAAACACTAACCTGGATAAATAATTGGTGTGATTAGATTGCATTTCTTACATCTAATAGTGCCTGATTCATAGGACTCCAGGCATAGGCTGGCAAGGAGTTTGCTGCCTTCACCATATGCCCAGACTGCTAATATATCATATTCTATATTTTGTTATAATTATATCTGTTCGACATCAAAAAAGTCCAACAAAATTCCAACAATGGTATACCCCCAAGAGTTATATTCCAAACACCCAAAAAGGAAGAAGTATAAATAAGACAGTTTATTACAGTACTGGGTATTAGATTTAGAGTCAGAAGACCCAGGATTTGAAAATCCTAACTCTACTACTTGATAACTTGGTATATATGACTTTGGGAAATTATTTAATCTCTTACAAGTCTCAAAGCCTTTTTTGCAAAAGGCAATGGTTGAAGTAGGTTGAAGTGGGCTCTAAGGCTCTATCTAAACTCAAATCTAAGCTTTTATGATCTTAGGTAGTGGTGAACTTATTTCTATTTTCACAAATGGTCCCAGGGAAAAGCTATAGCCCAGGAACTAGCCCTTAAGCCACTGAAAAATGAGCCTTCTTCCTCCATGAGAATGTTCCCAACTACCAATCTAGATAGCTGTATCCTAGGTGCTGAAGCTAGATAAGAGATTATCAGATTTAAATAACAGTTTTCTCTTGCCTTGGCATTTCTATAATGTATTAAAAACAGCAATATATTCACACAACAGTTTAATTTAAAACAATGATAATAACAATCAGATAAAATCATCATATGTTCCATGTTAAATATTCCAAATAATCTCAGAAAAGCTCACTGCACACTCCTCTGGAAAGAGAAGCTAGAAAGGGCAAAGTTCTTCAATACATTACATCTTATAAGGTGAATACTAAACTACTACTAAAAGACTTCATTCATATGCCTAAGTGCTTTGAGATCAGTTGAAAGTTTCTTATGCTTTCACTCATAGAAGAACAAAAGCAAGTCAAGTTCATTTTACCATATTCATTGTGTACTCACCTATTCAACACAGAGAGTATCAGTTGCCTTCGGGTCATGAAATAATACTAAAAACTTTATAATCATTCATTGATTTAGTTTTCAGCATAGTATATCATTTGAATCCAATGGGAGCATAAAGAGCTATTTGTGAGGTCAACCACAGTACAGACAGATGCTGACATGCTATCGATGGCAAGGTGGAAAGAAATTGCTAAATACAGCAGATCAATACCTCGTTTCACTGTTACAGCCTTCTGCAGACATAAAATATATATCTTTACAGCTACGAAAATAATAATAATGAAAGTGGGAGATAAATGCTTCCCTCAAGGTAAACTATTTGATTAGCTGAGGGCAAAGGTGACAGCAGCAGTTACACTAAAGTAACTTTACAGTCTTAAATAAAAACAGGAAGGAAGAACAGCAGATGAAATGGCAAAATGAATCTGGTCAAATAGATATAACTCTTTTAGAAAACCAAGAGATGAGTAGAAAGCGACAAAAATTCAAGATTTTTCTGAAGACTACACAGCATTCGTGACTTCCAATCTGCTATATGGGTTTCATCCTAGCATCTTCCAAACAAAAGATTTTGATACTTTGTACTGCAGAGCAAAAGATTATGAATAAGCAATTTAAATCTAAAGTGGCTAAACCCCAAAACCTTACCACCAATTTGTTAATGAAACAAGTAATTCCTAAATCCATGTGTCTAGCAAACACTGTGCTAGGCACTGTAAGAAATATTTAAAAAGAACATGACATGTTTTTAAGTAGCTTTCACATCTTAGACAGACAAATTTGTCAAAATCATTATAGAACCTGAAAGTGAATATAATAGTGACGTGCTAGTTTAAATACACTGAAGAGATATTCTTGTCAACTTCTACAGCTTCAAATATCAATTCAACTTCTACAACTTCAAATATCAAATCTAAGAGTATGACATCCGAATATAAAGTCCTTAAGCAAAACTCTCTTTAAAGTACCAGTTTCACAGGAGTGGAAACACAGAAGAAAAACAACTGCTTGAACACATGGGTTGATGAGGACATGATTTGGGATGTAGACTCTTAATGACCACCCTAGTACAATTATCAATAATATGGAAATAAGGAGGCAGCTGGATGGCTCAGTGGATTGAGAGCCAGGCCTAGAGACGGGAGGTCCTAGGTTCAAACCTGACCACAGACACTTCCCAGCTGTGTGACCCTGGGCAAGTCACTTGACTCCCATTGCCTACCCTTACCTCTTCTGCCTTGGAGCCAATACACAGTATTGACTCCAAGATGGAAAGTAAGGGTTTTTAAAAAAAATAATAATATGGAAATAAGTCTTGATTGATGACACATGAAGAAACCAGTGGAAATGCGCATTGGCTACGGGGCAGGGGTGGGGGTTGGGGGGGTAGGGAGGAAGAGAGCAAGAACATGCATCATGTAACCATGGAAAAAAATTTTCTAAAAATTTTAAAAAATTAAAAAAAAACTGATAAAGTACCAATTTCACACGTTTAACTGCATACTATAAACCAACTTTGCCTAACTTCCTTCTTTCTAATGGAACCACCAGTTTCACAAGCTACTCAGGCCTGACTCCTTCAAGTCATTTTTGACTCCTCTCTTCCCCTCCCCCATATCCAATTAGTTGCCAAGTCCCCTAAATAAGTGATAGTGAACCATTTAGGGATGGGAGTTCCAGGTTCCACCCCAACTCCACTCCCCCACCCTCGACCCAGTGCTGTCTGTCCCCCCCCACCAAAATGCTCCCCCCACTTACCCCACACAGGGAAGGGAGAAAGCACTCCCATTGGGCTGCTAGGTAGAGGGATGGGGCATGTAAAAAAATGTCATCAGGCATGGTGGAGAGGAGTCCCTCTGCCTTTCTAGTAACAAACTCTGGGGGATGGGGGATGCAGAGTGGGGTGGCTGCGTGCTCACAGAGAGAACTCTGCATGCCATCTTTGGCACCCATGCCATAATTTTGCCATCACTGTCCTAGATTCACCTTTTGTAAAATCTCTTCTAAAATATATGTACCTTATTTTCCATTCCAGCTGCTCTCATCCTAGTTTAGACTCCCATTACTATACTTGTAGACCACTACAGAAACCTGTTATCCAATCCCTGGGCCTCCAATCTCTTGTGCCCACTCTAATCCAATGCATGCAGTGCTCCCAGATCCACTTTACTAAAGCCCAACTAACTCTGATCATGACATTCTCTGCTCAACTTTCCCTATCATCTAGTCCAAACTATTTTTCTCTCTATTTTTCTCTACTTATACTCTATCATACAATGAAAATGAACTACTCACATCTCCTTGAACAGAGTCTGGGCTTTTCTGCTTTCAAGGTTGTGCTCATACTGTTCCTTCCACCTGAGCTGAGTTCAAATGATATCTCCTCCAGAAAGTCTATTATAATTCAACCACAAGTGAATGTGGCATCTTCTTTTTCTAAATTCTCTGGTATACTCTCTTCTCTGATCTAACACTTTGTTCCTCCCCACCTGTCAGATAATAAGTTGTTTGAGAGAAAGGAAGCCTTCTTACTCATTTATATACATCCAAAAGCACTGAAGATATAGATACCTGACACCTAGCCAGTATTCGATAAATATTTATTTCAATGAATTAAACCACACAGTCTCTTGACTCTTTCTTTTTATTTGGATGGCCTAAAGAGAATACTCTCAGAATGAAGTCTAGTTACTGGAAAACTTTTAAATGTAAATGTAAATCTAAGACCTGAATTGGGAGATCCTCAATATAAGAAATATATGTGCAACTTTAAGTGAAAATACTTGAAATTTTTGCTTCACTATCATTTTTTAGCGATTTGGATGTTAATACTTCAGGATGGAACATATAGAAAACAAACCAAAGGCAACTATGTAGTATTCATTAAGAATGGTCAACAGTGGAACATGTATCCCTGTAGCAATTTCTTAATAAAAGGACACAAGAGTAAGTACATAGGATTACTTCTATGCCTGGGGGAGCACAAGAAATTTGCTGTGAGGTGGTTCTCGAAGATGAGGGAGACTGGGCACTCTGGTCATCTTGACAGAACTGAACAAAGCACTTCCCAAAATCATTCTTACTCTGACTCTTATCTTTAATCTCCCTCTATTCACAGCTTCTTTCCTTCTAGCCTACAACTATGACCAAGTCTTCCTCATCCCTTCAAGCTGCCACCAAATATCTCTCCCCCTTTTCACAGCCAAACTCCCAGAAGAAGCTCTGTCTTCTCTCATTGCTTCACTCTCACCACTCAGCTCTGAAATCTGGCTTCCAATTTTATCACTGAAATGAAACTGTACTTTCAATTACCAAATCTGATGGCCTTTTCTCAATCTTCATATTTCTTGATCACTCTATAGCATGTAGCACTCAACCACCTTTTCTTCCTAGTCATTCTTCTCTTAAGGTTTTCATAACACTGTTCTCTCTTGGTTCTCTTCTTTCTCAGTCTCCTTTGCTACATCTTCATCCATGTCATGCCTCTAAAAGTAAGCATACCCTAATGCTCTATCCTTATCCATCTTTTCTTGTCTCTACATTTTCTCTCAGTGACTTCAGCAGTGACCATGAGCTTTATTGTTATTTCTATGTTCCAAAATGGCTTAAAAGAGAAATAAGAATTGTGAGAGTAAATGAAAAGTAGTCTCAGAAGAAGGGTACTACTAACTGAGTACTCAGAAAGATTTCCTGAACAAAGTAGTACTTGAGCTAAATCTTGAAGGAAACTGGAATTTCTAAGAAGTAAAGATGAAGAGGATAAGCTTTCTAGGCATGGAGACAGCAAGGACAAAGGCAAATAGAAGGAAGACAACCTATTATGTGTGAGGAACAGCAAGTAGGCCAGTATATAGACTATAGAGCATGTGAAAGTGAGTAGTATGTAAGAAAACAATAATGAGTAGGGTGAGGATGATATGGTCAGACCTACCCTTTAGGAAAATCACATTGGCCACTGTGTGAAAAATGAAAGAAAGTCTTGAAGCAAGGAGAAAATTAGGCTATTATAGTAATGTAGGTGAAGGGTAATAAGGATCTCAAATCTAGGGTAGTGGCTATGCAAGTGGAACTAAAAGAGCATATGTAAGAGATGTTATTCAAGAGAAAATTATAAGATTTGGCAACTCATTAGATATACGGGATGAAACAATGAAGAGTAAGGCTGATTTTGTGGTTGTGAACCTAGGGGCCTGGAAGGATAGTGGTACCCTTGATAGACTCAGTAAAGTTTATAATAAGCTCTGTGTTGGACATTGAGTTGGACCTGTCTATAGGACATATAGTTCACCCAGATGATACAAGTTGGGAGCTCAGGAGAGAAACAAGGGTGGGATGTAACACATATGGTAATCATCTGCATATAGATGATAATTGAATAGATGGTAGCTAATGAGAGCATCAAGTAAGAGTATGGAGAGAGCAGGGAAAGGCCAAGACAGAGCCTTAGAGGTTAGTCACAATTATTATATGAGATAGACTCACTAAGAAGATGAAGAAAGAAAAGTCCCATAGGTAGTAGAAGAACCAGCAGAGAGCAGTTACAAAAGCCCAGAGAGAGGAGAGAATATCCACAGGAAAAAGTCTCCTGTGCTGCAGACATCAGAAATAGATAAGATGAGATTTGCAATGAAGGGGACATTGGTAATTCTGGAAGAATTAGTTTCAGTTGAATAATGCAGATGTAATCCAAACTGAAGAAAGTTTAGAAGAGACTGAAAGAAAAGGAATTAGAGACAGTGTCAGGAGATAACTTTTTCAACTAGTTTTGCTGAAAAGAGGAAGAGAGAGAGAGAGAGAGAAAAAGAGAGAGAGAGAGGGAGGGAGGGAGAGAGAGAGAGAGAGAGAATATGTGATTGTGAAATGGATAGGGAGATGTGTGTTTGTAGTAGCACCAGTAGCAAGGGATAAACTGAAGATCAGAGAGAGTATGGTGATGGCTGTGCGAATGATCTGCTTGGAGAAAACGAAACTTGTCAGCAGGTTGTAAACACAGGTACTTTGTAGAAGTGTTAGCTTTGTCAAGAAAGACTGCTTCTTTGTCAGACTGTAATGAAGGAGGAGATAGCAAGAGATATCTGAGTAATGGGAGATGAGGAAGAAAGGATAAGAAAGCTCCTGGCAAAAGGCATTATTATTATTATTATTATTATTATTATTATTATTATTGCAAAGTATGAAGTGAGATATTCAGCTAAACGTGGGGTCAGGGCTGTTAATAGGAGGCTTCTACATAGCTGCAAAAGTGATTTTCCTAAAATACAGGCAAGCCATTTCACTCCCTTACTCAGTCAACTCCAGCAGTTCTCTATTAACTCTAGGATTAAATAAAAATACTAACTCTGGGATTAAACAAAAATATTTGGCATTGAAAGTCTTCTATAACATATCTCCCAACTTAAGTTTTTCCAGTCTTATAACAAGTTACTTCCATTCATGAATGCTATAATCCAACTACAACAGCCTTGTTATTTCTCATATATATGACACTCCATCTCCTAGATCCTTGCCTAGGTACCTGGAATGTAAATCACCTCAATGCCACTCCTTAGACTCTCATTTTCTTCAATTTCAGGTCAGGTACCACATTCTATATGATTTATTTACTGATTCCCCAGGTACTACTTTATATTTCATACATACTTGTATATCTATATATATGCTATTTCCTCCAGAAGAATATAAGTTTTTCTAGAGCAAGGGCAGTTTTGTTTTTGTCTCTGTATCCTCAGTGGTTAGCACAGTATGTCCGTCACATGGTAGGAAATTTAAGAAAAGCTATTGGTTGTCTGGTTGTGTGTCTTTTTCTCAGCTACTAAACTAGACTCTCACAATGTCAAAACAAGTCAACTAAAAAGAAATCTGCAGTACCTTTTTCAAAATTGAATTTTGCAATGAGATGCTAATGGCATGAAATCTTAAAAAAAAAACACAACTCCTTAAAGATAATATTTTGCTAATAGAAAACACCTGGAACTCAGATTGATTTCCATGACCAATCTTGACCCCAAAAAACACAAGATGAAACACACTTCCCTCCTCTGGTAAAGATATAGAGAACTATGGAAATGGCGTGTTACATATACTATTGAACTCAATTTTTTGAGTTTTCAGTTTTGAACTGGTAGGTTTTTCTTAACTATTTTTCTTTGTTATAAGAGAAGGTCCATTTGGTGAAAATAGGAAAGAGGTGATGTTGGCCTGTGGTGTCAAACTCCAAAAGAAACGGTGGTCACTAACCCATATATGAGGATCTCTGTGGGCCACATAATAGGCTTAGGTTTTGAAATGTGATGTTATCTATTCTTTATTGTATTTTTATTTATTTTGTTAAATATTTTCCAATTACATCTTAATCTGGCTCAGGCTACATTCAGGGGGTGCAGGCTGCATGCAATCTGGTTTCATGTTTGAGAACTCTGATGCAAGGTATATTGGTAAGGATAACTACAAAAAGTGAAAGACATCAATGAAGTTTTTAAAAAGATAACATTGTTCTGCAGAATAATACTAATGTTAAACATCTGGATGATGATTGGGTTTCTTGGTTACTTATCACTGATCTTAGAGGTGGATATTATTCCCATATACTTTTCAGTTCTCAAAAAGGCAACAAAGATACAATGTAATAGCACAACTATGAATGTGTATTCTGTAACCTTTCCATATGACAATATTCTCCCTCTAACAAGACCTGAAACATTCTTTAAGGAAATGCTATGTACTGCTTTTATATCCCTCACAGTATTTAGTACAATCTAATATTGATTCTTAATTTTTTTTATTTCTTAGTGGTTTTCTTCTATTCATTCCCAGTTCATCAATCAACAACAACAAAAGGAAATATGGCATAAATTCACACCTAAGTCAATTTATAAAGGGCAAAAGGCCTGTGGAGTACAACTTTAATGCAAACAAGTAACTTGAAAGGTAATTAATTAATAACATAGTACTTACTAGGACAGATCTTCCTGAATAACAGAGAATATCAACAAGTGAATTTAATATTCACAAAATAATAAAAAGACAGTAAAGGATACTTTGATGAAACTAGGTCCCTTTGCATGATCACACTCTAAAACTAATAAACTGTATCATGTTTATTTTTCAGGAGATAGTATTGAAGAAATCAAGCAATGAAAAAAAAATAAGTTCAAGTCAACATTTACCTCAGTTTCAATTATATGATATCTGCACATATTAACATGTCACACTTTTAAGCATTCTCATTTCCTGCTAACTTGTAAAGTTGTTCAAGGACAGGGATCAAAACTGATCTTTTGTAAAAAATTTTTTTATTCCTAAAAACGACTGGTGGTGGTGTCTAGTCCTCAGAGGCTATGCAAAGAAATGGAATGTGGACTCAAAAACCTTTCTATTTTCACCAGGCCTTCTTCTTCCATTTCCTTTAACATTCCTTGACAGCTTCATATTTAATATCAAGCCTGTGATATTTGGGCAATTTCTCAACACTTCTTTTTTCAATAATTTCTCCAACACTGTTATGTTTAGGCCGTCAACATTACATTCAAGAATGCCTATAGTTCTATTCAAGTTGCATGTTACTCCTGTAGTCAAAAGCTGAAAAGTTGTAAACAAAACAATAGAAAGCTTTAAGACCAAATATTCACATGTATTTTTGATCTAGTTACAAAGTAAAGAAATTGATTTCTAACTCATACATGAAAATTATTCTCTATTTTGTAGTCATTAATGTGTAACTGGAAACACATAAACTAATATGCCTGGATTCTTTGTTTGAACAAACTCTTTGAATAAACATAATCAATGTTATAAAGGAAGTATTTTTCTTAATAAACAGTCAGCATCATAGCTAGCAATTATGATGCCACAGAAAAGCAGATTGTTTCAGCACGAAAAAGGTAGACTATGCTAAGACTTTTTCCTTTAAGGTAAGAGGCATTATGGGCAAGTGTGAACAGAAAAGGTAGAAAATGTTACTGGACATATTTGAGAAAGATATTACATGGCCATTATACTTAATTAGACTAAACCATTCATGTGCCCTTAAGACAGTTTATATTGTACAGTTAGAATAAAATTTAGATTGAGTCATCAAGGTATTGGGGAACTATTACATTACCTGGGTTTCCTAGGGAGAAACTTCCCTGACACAGTCATATCTTTCTTTCTCCTGGTAGACTAACCAACAGAGAATCAGACAGAGGAGAATATATGTGTTTCATTTTTCTTTCCTTGGTATCTGACAGCAGTTCCTGGTACTATCCCCATGTGGTAAGGGATTTATAAATGTCCCAGTACGGGCTGAGCATATGAAGAGGTCTTTCAGAAATGCTTCAAGTACAATTTTGGCATCATGACAATTCTGAAATGCAGCTTATTCAGACCTATTGTTTTGTTTTTAAGAGTCCAAAAATAACACATATGTTAAAATGGACACTGTCCCCCTTCAAAGTTATCTTGGGAAGTCATATATTTTATTCCAGGAGGCCAAATGAATATTGTCCCCGACAAATATTCTTCTTGGAAGACCACACACTTATTCCAATGACACTGCCATTGCTCAAAACAATTTTGGAACTCCTATAGACCCAAAGGCACATTCTTTTGAATCTTCTCAAGAGTGGCAAATCCCTTAGCAAATTCTCAATCTTATGAATGGATTTTGATATCTTGAAATATCCAGAAACTATTGAAAGCAAAATCTGGCAAAAAGAGATTGCATTTAAAATGTGGAATATCATTTTTGGTCCAAAATGACTGTAATTACAAATCAATATGACTGAATATCTTATATAGTCAAACTGCCTATCATAGATTATAGAACGTTTCAGCCTAGAAAACCTTGAAGAGCAATTATTCCGACTCCTTCATTTTCAGATGAAAAAACTGAGGCTTAGGAACAGCAGACAGCTAACTAGAGTTGTAACTAGAACCTAGATCTCCTAACTACCAATTAAGTGATCCTTCCACTATGCTAGCTGCTGAAGATGATTTGAAAATAATAGTTCGAAGCAATTTGAAACTAAGAAAGAAAAATTACTTGACTATATTCTCTGCAATATGGCAATTTCACAACTGAGTTAATACACTAAGGAAGTTAGTTACAGAAAGGAAGGACTCAAATGTACCAAAATATTCAAAAGAGAACTGTACAAAATGCTAGAAATAAACTATGCACCCAACAATTGGAGAACGGCTAAACCCAAGTGTGGCAAATAGATGTAATGGAATATTATTGCACCATAAGGAATGATGAAATTGAAGAATTCAGAAAAAGAAGGGAAGATTTGTATGAGCTGCAGTGACAGTCAACAGGCATTGATTAAATGCTTGCTATGCACTCAGCCAATGTTAAGCAATGGAGATTCAAAGAAAGGCAAAAAAAAAAAAAAAACCACCATCACTGCCCTCAAGAAATTCCCATTCTAGCATTCTAACTTTTCAAAGCATAGAGTGAAGAAAATATAACCAAAAGAATAATATATGCAATGGTTTCAATAATGCAATAAAAACAAAACTGAAAGACAAAAGAATTCAGGCCAGGTACAATGGTCAATATTGCTTCCAAATAATTGAGATTAAAACATACTTCCTTTCTATTAAGAAATGGTAACTTTTAAGAGTGGTAAGTTATATTGGTTGTCATAATTAAATTGAACACCCAAAAAAAAAGTAACATTGGATAGTCTTCTTAAACTTTCTTTTATGGCATTTGATTGTTGTTAATGCAGTGTGATTAACACAAAATATCACAATAAAAATATAAAAATAGTTCTAAGTTATGTTTTAAGCAATGGCAAGTAAGTATATAGCTTCCCAAGTTGTCTAACAGCCATAATAAGAATTATATATGAAATCTGGAGTATTTTTAACAACATATTACTTTTTAGTCATAAAACATGTAGGCACATTAAGTGTATATATTAAATACAGAAGAAAAGTAAATTTATCCTACTAGTTTTGAGAAGTAGGACCAATTTGGTACACAAAAACAGGAAACCAGTGAGGATTCCTAACATTCTTAATTTTGAATGCAGATAAAGGGAATGGACATATAGTTTTCTTAGAAACTAACTATTTTCTCATTCCAGGCATTGTAACTAACAACAACCAAAAAAAAACAAAAAACATGTTAAGCTTTGTTATTAAACTGAATAAATGTAGGTCCAGCATATAGAATTAATCATAAGTTTTCCCAGATAACAATGAGAAAAAAAAAAAAGAAAATCCACCCCTACTACTTCTAAGATAGGTTCAATCGACAAAGCACTACCTGGTGCCTAAAATATAAATCAAAGTATCTCACATCCCTGGTACTTATTGACATTTGGTACCTTCGAATTTCTAATATGTGCAAGAAGTGCCTATTTTTATTTACAGCACAAACCACAGGCTGAATGTAAAACAAGATGCTTAATAAATCTAGAGGAACATAAAACACTGGCATAACTCAGACAGCAAGACAGACACTCACTCCTTAATTAAGTGGGTGATGTTCTGTTTAAAACAAAAAGACAACCCTGGGCTATAGCTAAGATTAAGCACTCAGTGTTGCGAAGGAAGCTCCAACCATTTTCAGGGCAAAGGCTTTAAATCATGAAAAATAAACCATCTAATAGTCTGTATTCAATAGTAAGTAGACAGTCAGGACACAGACTGATTTGGATTAACACATTTTCAGTTATAACAAGTAATTTTACAGAGGATTAGTATCTTGATGGTCTGATCAATACTAGGCACCGCTGCTATTACAGATGAAGAGAAAATTGCCCCTCTGGTAATAAAGTGTGCGTGTCTTCGTTCTCCTTCATTTGCTGAGTCCATTACTGTAATGGTTCCAGCATTAACAGCTGGGGCAATTTAAGCAGCAGGGGTCTGATGAATTTAAAAGCTGGAAACATTCACTAGTCATCCTTTCCTCTATTTCAGTCTGCATATGCAAGTCCTCTGCCCGGCTGGTTCCAATATAAGGATCATGTTTTATGAGAACAATGACTATTATTTCTCAATTATTGTGTCATTAATAGTGTTACCAGCCAATAATGTGACTAAAACAAAAATTGCTGGCAGCATACTGGCTGCTGATTCAGCTAAAAATTACACACTGTTTACCTAAATAACAAGCTTGACATGACAACAGGCTTAACTCCACATAACCTGTAATGCTTGTATTCATTTGTCCAGTTCTATTCACTAGTGAGAGAGCATTTCTACTAACATAAATATGTGTGTATATCTGTAGATATATATATATATATGTACATATGTACACACATATATACATACACACATGAATATATACACACATAAAACCCCACATATATACAAATATATAATAGCACATTTTGCCATCTCTTTCTGTTTTTAAAGGCAATATATAGGTCAACAGTGAGTTAATGGATTGCTGTATATGGAAGAAGGAAATTCATATTAATGCAGTATTGAGATTTTAATCACACCCAATTCAACAGATTGAGCTAAGGTTTTACCATCAGCCCACTTTACACTACAGGAAAAAATGTTGGTTCTTGTGCTTCAACAATCCTATGATCTGATCACTAAATGAAGATGTCAAAGGGCAGGTTGAAAGGTAATAGGTGAACTATGAATTTCCAGGCCTTCATCTGATCAGAAACGGTTCTTATAGCATTCTTTCTACTAACATGAAATTCTAAGACAAAGCAAAATTAGCCATCATTCTCTGGTTATTACATTTTAGATTGTATACTATTTCAACCAGGCATAAAGGCTTTGATTCCTTCCTTTCTACCTAGCAGTTCTTCTATTAGTGTGAAGCTATTGTGGACATTTCATTAGTGGGCCATTTTCAAAGCCAACAGCTGAGAGTCACCAATAAGGCAATATGGTACGTGTTTATGGAACTAATGAGATGCCTTTAGCATTTGCTCAAGGCTCTATTCACTATACTTATAAATGGGGAGAACCAGCAGACTTACACTGGGGTACATGCTGGTCTCAGGTGTTTGCAAACTGAGTCCTACTATTACAAATGTCTATCTTCTCAGTCTGACCTACTTTTACCTCCTCAGGGAGATATCTTTGTATCTCTTCTCCAAGCCATGAAATTCAACAGTACACTAAAGTTATAAGATGATTTCTTAAAACTCATGTTTCTATTTGAAGACTTGACGGAACATATCTAACTGGCCTCTTTTATTCACTATCTCTATAACATGTCTTTCCCATGAGTTCCAAAAGATAAATAACAATGACATTCTCTTAAATAAGAAATTTTCTTTTGCTCCAAATGTCAAGCATATGTTATAAATGGCATGTATACATTGTTTTTTATATGACTCCTCTTTAAGAAATTTATCATTACTCACAAGCAGGATAATGTATTAGATATGGAGAGTAAATATTATTGATGAGCTGAAAAGTAGCACTAGAAAAATATTTTTTCCATGGTGACAAACAAGGGGTTAAATGGTAAATCAATTTTTAAAACTAACAAACTAATGCAATGTATTGGGAATTGTACAGTAAAGCAATCTGAAATCCATAAACACAATGAATCATTTCATTACATTCCTGATCATGTTCCATCTCTCAGTATGAGATGATCTACTAAAAAACAATAATAAATTTTATTCTTTACCCCCCAAAAGCACTGTTAAATAAAGGCATGTACACACGTACTTAATAAGGGGTTTGAAAAGCCATCGTACTTGATTTATTAGTGTCCATCAAAAGGACCAGTCACAATAAGAAACATGATACAATTGCAAGTGCTGAAGGCTTTTGACCACATGCAATATCACTGACCTGTCAGAGCCCCCTAATCCTCTGATTTCTCCATATACTCTAAACTATTTCCAAAGACTTTCACTCTCATTGTCCTAAAAGGAAGATTAAGACAAGATAATGTGTAAAAAGAACTCTGAAAACCTTAAAGGGATACATAATTGTTAGCTATGATAATTATTAGTATCATCAATGAGCCTTCCAGGCTCCCATTTTACCTTGCGGCCTTCAATCTTGGTCTAAGAACCCCAGACTACATGCCTCAAAATCTTAGATTCCCTGCCATTTCACCAATTTAACGAAATACAGGCATCTTCTAGCAATAGCCAGCATACTCACAGATAATAGATTCTCAAGGGGACTAGTAATAAAAGATAGGGATACAAAGACAAAAGGGATCGAAACTTCCCTCAAAAAGCTTGCCTTCCAGCAACAACATGAACACAATTCAGCAAATACATATTGTATACATCAGGGGTCGGCAACGTATGGCTCTCGAGCCATATCTGGCTCTTTTGAGGGCCAGATATGGCTCTTTCTGCAGGCGCCATAAAGTCAATTTTTTTTCAGGCACTGTTACAGGAGCTCACTGTGAGCATTGTACGGCTCTCACAAAATTACATTTTAAAAAATGTGGCGTTTATGGCTCTCACGGCCAAAAAGGTTGCCAACCCCTGGTATACATGATGTACAAAAATGTTGGGGGTGGGAGTCATTAGCAATCAGATCAGAAAGACCTTCAAGAAAGAGGCAGCACCTGAGCTGAGCCCTAGAAACTCAAAAAGGCAGAGGGAAATAAGCATGAGTGCATACCAGGCATGGAAGACAGCCTGGGCCTTGGGAATGGTCACAGATGATGAAAAGCTGTATGTGTGAGGGTATAGCAAACAGGCCGCCTGGTCTAGAAAGTAAAGAGTATAAAAAGTAGTAATGTGTAATAAGCCAGAAGAAGGGCTGCAACATGATTGAAAAGGGCTTGAAATGCCAGAGAGGAGTTTGTATTTTATCCTAGAAGCAACTAGTAGCCACTGGAACTTATCAAACAGGATGATACTGTGGGGACAAGAAATTTTTGATTGTGATATAAAAATCAATTTCATTGTTGCTATTATTGTTATTCTTAAATGCATTAAATGTCAATGCAAATCTTTAACTTTATGATAACAGTAGCAGGGTAGAATGGAAAGAGTATAGGATTCAGAGATTCCAGGGCTGCCTCTTCTACTTACTACTTGGTATGGCCTTGGGCAAGTCATTTAACCTCTCTGGACCTAAGTTTTCTTGACTGTAAAATGAGGGAAGTTGGATTAAGTCCCCTAGCCCTAAATCAGGTATTTTTAACCTGGTATCCATAAATTTCCTTTTAAAATACCTTGATAACTGTATTTCAACGCAATTGGTTTCCTTTATAATATTATGTATTTTATTTCATTCATTTAAAATATTCTAAGAAGAGGTCTATGGGCTTTCCTAGTTTGACAAAGAAGTCTCTGACACAACGAGGGTTAAGAGCCCCTGCACTAGACCTATGATCTTACAGAAAAATTCTTATATGTCTACTTGCATTATTTTACTCTTAGTGTTACATATGATTGTTGAGGCGGCTGATGTCATTGATTAGAGTGGCTTGAGAGTCAGAAAGCCCTGTGTTCAAATCCCTGGCTTAACATTTACTACCATGTCACTTAATTAGGTATAAAGTTCCTCCATTCTATATCACACTTATTCCAGGTACCTTGCTTTTCTCATTTCTCAAAGGAGGGATCTGGAGTAGATAGAAACTCTCTAGGGCTTATCTACTAAATCACCAGAATCTGCTTTCATAGAAAGAGTTCAAATGCAGGGAGTTTGTCAGTTTAATGAAATTAAATATCCTATTAATATTCATTTTATCTGAGAACACTGGATTTGGAGTTGGACAATTTGGGTTGAAATCTCTGCTCTATTATTTCTTATCTATTTGGCCTTGAGTAAGAGGCAACCTCTCTGGGCCTTAGTTTCCTCAACTACAAAATAAAGGGAACTAGATAATCTGTGAAGTCCCTTTCAATCCTGAAGCCCATTTTTTTTAAACCCTTAACTTCTGTGTATTGGCTCCTAGGTGGAAGAGTGGTAAGGGTGGGCAATGGGGGTCAAGTGACTTGCCCAGGGTCACACAGCTGGGAAGTGCCTGAGGCCAGATTTGAACCTAGGACCTCCTGTCTTTAGGCCTGACTCTCAATCCACTGAGCTACCCAGATACCTCACTGAAGCCCATTTTTTCATAATTCATAGTTAATCATTGTATAGTAAAACATAATAATATTAGTTTTTATTGGGTTTTTTTCCTCACTTTGGGAAAATTTCAAAGCTATTCACTCCCTGTGCTATTTGCTGAACTGTGAGATCTGAGTTACTTTTTTAAAGATTAAGTAGAATCAAGTATAAACACATATATAAATCAATATCTATGATGTGCCAGGCACTGTTATGGCCACTACAAAATTATACATTCCTTTCCTTTAAGGAGTTTACATTTAATCAAGAGAAAAAAGATGTACATATTTAAGCATATATGAGTTTTGTTGTGGTGCTTGTGGTGGTTATGATGGTGGTGGTATAGTGATTTTATTAGACCTATGCTTCATCAGCAAAGTGAACTTCTCAGTGAAGAAACTTCCTCTACTAACACCAATCTGTATATCCTCTTGTTTGTAAGGATGGTTTCATTCTTTGTATTTGTATCTCCAGGGTCTGGCAGAGACCCTGGATACTTAATAAATGTTGACTGATTCAGAGTGTTAGGAGCAGGCAGAGGCCATCATGTCTCAGAGGCAGGACATAAACTCAAATCCTTCTGGCTCCAAAACTGACTCTCTATTCCATGCAGACTTTCAAGGGAGATTAGGAAGAAGGACATGACACATTAGCCAAATTTTGAAGAAAACTAGGCATAGGTAACAAACAGCCTGTTCAAAGACTCAGACATGGAGGATGGAGTGGAGGTCATTTTTGAAGGGCAGTAAGAAGGTCTGTTTGGGTGAAACTGAGTACAATGCCCCTTCTTTTACCTTCCCATTGTTCTTAGATGTTACTCCCTCCTCCACTTTGCAAAACAGTCATGCTACAAGTCACCCTGTAGCCTTACCCTACTGACTACTCCCCACAGAGGCCATTCCAACTGCTGCCACCATGCTATACATCCCTCATTTTTAGTATGTACACCCTCCTTGTCTCCACTTCTTGATATGCCAAGTTGTCTTCTTGACTAAGCTCAAGAGCCACCTTTTCTGATCTTTCTGGATGATAATTAATATAGATCTCCAACTCCCAGAAATTGCTTTGCATTCATTTTGTATATGTATTTGTATACATTTTCATGTCTCCTCCATCAGAGTGAATGTACCTTGAACTCAGAGACTTTCATTTCTGTTTTTTTATTCCCTGAAATCTGGCATACAATAAACAGCAAACACTTCATAGGGGTCTGTTGCTTATTTAATTGCACAATAGGCTGAAGAGGTATTCTGAAGCCAAATTATGAAGGGCTTTACAAATGCTGAACAGAGGAGATATTTATTTGCTTCTAGAGATAAAAAGGAACCAGTGTAGTCACTGAGTGGAGAAGTAATAAGGTAAACTTCTTCAACAAATATCTTGCTCCCAGTTCTACAGCCTATGATCCAATGAATCCTAAATGTCACTAACAAAATATGTGACCCTGGATAAGTCACTTCCCTTCCTCTTGTTATTCTTCAGTTTTTCAATTATATCCAATTTTCATGACCTGTGGGCACTATCTCATTAATACTGTCCATAGGATTTTCTTGGCAAAGATAATGGAGTAGTTTGCCATTTTCTTCTCCAGGGGGTTAAAGGAAAGAAAAGTTAGATGAAATGACCAGGTTTACACAACTAACAAGGAAAGCTGGATTTGAACAAGGATCTTCCTGACTCCAGGCCCTGCATTGTCTCTACTGGTGCACATAATGAGTTGTCTCAAAGCTTCACTTTCTGTATCTATAAAACAAGAGTTGGATAAGATGTCCACTAAAGTCCATTTCAAATCTAAAACTCAATATCATTCCATGAGTACAAATGAACATGAGCATAGGAATTGAGATCTAACCCTTTAAAAACCCTCTTTTATTAAATGCAATTCATTCATTTCAGCTTGTGGAGATATTTTGGATCACAACTCTGTCATCTAAATGAAACTTGATAGGTTCTGGAAAGCTATACTAGTGAAGCTTAAACTCTGGCAGCTAAAAAGGTTTCAAAAGTATGGATCCAGTGATGGATTGTGTGCCTGTTTTATGAAGATCAGCCTAGATTAGCTCATAAAGTCTATCACCAGAACAATATTTTTAGACACAGAAACTCATAAAGATCATCTGCCAGACCATTCCGGGGGTGGAGCCAAGATGGCAGGGCAATCCTTAGTAGCTCTGTACCACCATAAGAATCCTCTATATAAAAGATAAAAATATTTCCACAAAACAAAGACAGGAGTGGAAGAATAAACAAGGAGACAGAGTAAAACAACTTTCAAGAAAAGAAAAACCCAAAAGGTAGGCAATGAGTACCTAAGGCACTGGGGTGAGAGGAGAGCAGACCCAGGAAGAAACTATTGCAGGAAGGGAAAAGCAAGCCAAGAATGAGCCACACCCCCCCACCTCATATCTGCTGTCCAAGGCTTGGGAACCTATGCCCAAACTAATATCCAGACCCTGAAACCCTGCCTGAGCAAATAGAGGAACAAACTAACCCATACCCCTTGAAATTTCAAACCTGTGGGAAAGTCTGGAGCCTTAGCCCAGGGAATTCTAGTATGGGCTTGGGACAAGGACCTAATGCACACTTTGGGGTAGATGATAGTACTAATACTACTAATCATTTTGCCTAAAGCTCAGGGCAGAGCTCCAAGACAGGACAATCAAGGGCATACCTAATTGGATCAAGTACACAGTGAGACCAAAAACTTGAGCCTAAGACTGGGGCTAGGATTTGATCAGCCACTGAGTGATCAAGATCAGAGTGAAATCAAAAGCTTACACCTAAGCCTGAGGCAAGTCTTTAAACTATCAGCATCACAAGGGCCAATTGAATCAGCAGGGTAAGGGGGTTCTCAGAGCTCTAAACCCTCAGATCATCACATCATCCCCCCAAGCCTACCTATAATTAGATGGGGAAAATGAGCAAGCAACAAAAAAAAAAGCACCTAACTAAAGAATCTTTATGGAGACAAAGAGCAAGGTACAGACACAGAAGGGACAGTGAAAGCAAAGGAAACATACCCAAAGTCCAAAAGAAAAATATAAATTGGTCACAGATTCTGGAAGAACTCAAAAAGGACTTTAAAAACCAATTAAGAGAGGCAGAGGTAAAGTGGGAAAGAGAAATGAAAGTGATACAAAGAGAAAAGAAATGAAAGTAATGCAAGGAAAAAGGAAAGTAATGCCAGAAGAAATGGGCCAACTGAAAAAGGAGAACCAAAAACTGACATTGGAAAATCAGGCCATAAAAATCAGAACTGACCATCTAGAAACTAATGATTTCATGAAAAATCAAGAAACAATAAAGCAAAATCAAAGGAATTAAAAAATAGAGGAAAATATGAAACAGCTTATTGAAAAAACAACTGATCTAGAAAATAGACCTAGGAGAGACAATTTGAGAATTATTGGAATACCTGAAAGCCATGATCAAGAAAAGACCTTAGATATCATATTACAAGAAATTATTGAAGAAAACTGCCCAGAGATCCTCAAACAAGAAAATAAAATTGAAATTAAAATTATTCACAGACCACCTCCAGAAAAAATTCTCAAGTGACAACTTCCAGGAATATAATAGCTAAATTCAAGAGTGTATGAATTTAAATTTAGGTTTTCTGCTAAATATGAGAATTCTAAAGTAATATTGTGGTTGCCAATTTAAAATATTACAACTTAAATCAAAATGACTTTTAGCAGCTTTATTTACAAAGAGGTGGAAAGAGTGAAAGTGGAAATTGTAAGAAGAAGGTAGATAATTGTTTGTTCCAGTGATGGGCAAACTATTCCCCATGGGCCAGACCCAGGCTGTAGTTTGCCCTTCACTGCCTTAAGCAATTCTGCGATTAGGGAATTGCTTAAGGCAGTGATGGGAAAACTATGGCCTGGATCTGGCCCATGGGGAATAGTTTACCTATCACTGGTCTAGACTACCACCGTAAGTGCTGCTCTGGTATCTGGCTCAACCCTAGCAAGGCTTCCCCAAGTCCAATCTCCATGTGGGTGTCCCAGTAATTCTCAGCAAGATGTCCTTGTGATGTCTTGGGTCAGATTTTCACCAACGCAGCCTCGTCGAAAGCCAAAGCAGTAATCTCAGCCAATCACACAGGAAGCCAACTCACAATCCAGGGGAAAGGTGTCCTCCAAGCCAAGGCAGGGATGTCAACTACTCACTCTAAACACCAGGAAGGAAATGAATCTCCAGAACCAATCTCTCTAGAAGCCAGGAAAGGAATACCTCTAGATCAGTGACTGGCAAACTTTTTAAAGAGGGGGCCAAAGGAAAGGAAATGCTCATCTCTCAGTCTGTTTCTAAGGCAACTCTTTCGAAGTTTCATCCTACTAGATCCTACTCATTGTATTCATCAGATTAGGAATAATGTCACAAGGCCTGACAAAACATTTCAGGGGGCTGCATCTGGCCCATGGGCTATATTTTGCCTATCACTGCTCAAGATCATATTGGTCTCTTCTTTTTATGCTCTTTTTATCCATTTCACTTCCTGTCACTTCCTGTCACTTCCTGTCAATCCCCCTTCTTAACAGAAACCAATTGCAGCCTTTCAATTTGCCTAGCACTGTCCAAGGAGGGGGCAGTATGTGAGATTACTCTAGTGACTCATGAACTCTCATACTTAATGGTAAGTAGGGGTACTTTAAGTTCTTGATTTGATTAGCAAAAAATAGAAAAGGGGAGAGTTAATCCTATCTTCAAAATAGCCACCAAGCCAAGGAAAAACTACTTCAAACAGCCAGAAAAAAAAACAAAACATTCAAATACCACGGTGTTACAATCAGGATCCCTCAGGACTTATCAGCCTCTACATTAAAGGACTGAAAGGCATGTAATATGATATTCAGGAAGGCAAAAGATTGGTTTTACAACCCAGAGTCACCTATCCAGCAAAAACGAGTAAATCCTTTTAGGGGGGAAATGGACATTCAATAAGATAGAAGATTTCCAAGCATTCCTGAGGAATAAGCCAGACCTAAACAAAAACTCTGAAGTCCAACCATGAGACATAAGAGAAGCCCAAAAAAGCCCATAAATAAGAAAGAGAAAGTTTAAGGGACTCATCAAGGTCAAAATGTTTATATGTCTACATGGAAAGAGGATTTCTGTAACTCTCAAAAATTACTCTTAATACTAGAGAATATGGAAGGAATTTACTCAGGAGGGTGAAGAAGTAAGCTGATTATGATGACATGATATATACATATATATATATATATTTAAATATGATGATATGGAATGATTTATATGTATGATATGATATGTATGCATATGAATAATATCCAAAAAATCAATTAAGGGCTGAGAGGATTGCACTGAGAGAAAAGGGAAGGGAGAGATATAATCTGGTAAATTATATAACATAAAGAGGCATGAAAAATCATTATAGAGAGGGGAGTATAAGAGTGGTGACAGATAATCCTTAAGCTTTACTCTCATCATAAAGGGCTCAGAAAAGATAAAACAAGTATACTCAGTGGAGTTTAGAATTCTATCTTATCCCACAGAAAAGAAGAAGTGGAATGAGACAAGGAAAAAGGGAGGTAATTAGAGGAAGGAGGAAGGGGGGGTTTAAAAAAGCAAAACACTGGTGAAGAGGAACAGAGAGAAAGGGAATAGAGACGAATTTAAAGGGGATACTATGATGGAGAACAACAGACATCAAGATGAATGTGAATGGAATGAACTCGTCCATTGAACAGAAGCACATAGCAAAGTGGATTAAAAACCAGAATTCTACTACATATTGTTTACAAGAAACACATTTGAGGCAGGGTGACATACACAGATTCAAGATAAAAGCCTAGAGCAGAATTTATGATGTGTTATCTAAAGTAAAAAAAAGGCTAAAGTAGAAATTGATCTGATTAAAAGAGATAAGGAAGGAAATTACATTCTGTTAAAGGGTACTACAAACAATGAAGCAATATCATTACTAAACATGTATGTACCAAATGGCATAGCATCTAGATTTCTAAAGGAAAAATTAAAGGAGCTCAAGGAGGAAATATATAGTAAAACCATATTACGGGGAGATTTCAACCTTCCCCTTTCAGAACTAGACAAATTGAACTGAAAAATCAATAAGAAGTAAGAGAAGTGAATGAAATGCTAGAAAAATTAGAGTTAATAGACATCTGGAGAAAACTGAATAGGAATAAAAAGGTATGAACCTTCTATGCAGTAAATGGTATATATGCAAAAATTGACAATGTATTAAGGCATAGAAATATTGCAAATAAATGCAGAAAAGCAGAAATATTAAATACAAATTTTTCAGATCATAATGCAATAAAAAACTGGTGGGTCAAAAAGGAAAACATAGAAACTATTATGGACTTCATTAAAGAGAATGACAATGAGGAGACATCATATCAAAACCTATGGGATACAGCCAAAGCAGTACTGGGGGAGGGGGGGGGATTTATATCTCTGAGTGCATGTAACAACAAAATCAAGAAAGAAGAGATCAATGAATTGGGTTTGTGATTTTAAAAATTAGGAAAAGAACAAATTAAAAATTACAGATGAAAACTAATAAAATAAAAATACAGATAAAAACGGGGTACAGAAAAAGCCTTTGACAAAATACAACACACATTCCTATTAAAAACACTAGAAAGTATAGGAATAGGAGGGCCTTTCCTCAAAATAATAAACAATATATATTTAAAACCATCAGCATGTATCATCTGCAATGAGGACGAGTTAGAAGCCTCTCCAATAAGATCAGGAGTGAAGGCAAGGATGCCCATTATCAACTCTATTTTTCAATGATGTACTAGAAACACTAGCAATAGCAATTAGAGAAGAAAAAAGAATTTGAAGGGATTGAAGTAGGCAAAGAGGAAACTAAACTATCAATTTTTGCAGATGATATGATGAAATACTTAAAGAATGCTAGAAAATCAATTAAAAGACTAGTGGAAATAATTAACAACTATGGCAAAGTTGCAAGGTATAAGATAAACCCACATAAATCATAAGAATTTCTATATATTTCCAACTAAATTCAGTATCAGGAATTAGAAAGAGAAACTCCATTTAAAATCACCCTTGACAATATGAAATATTTAGGAATTTATCCACCAAGACAAACACAGGAATTATATGAACACAACTACAAAACACTTTTCACACAATTAAGATAGATCTAAATAACTGGAAAAACATTAATTGCTCATGGGCAGGATGAGCTAACATAATAAAAATGACAATCTTACCCAAATTAATCAACTTATTCAGTGCCATATCTATCAAACTATCAAAAAAAACTTTTATATAGAATTAGAAAAGAATATAACAAAGATCATCTGGAAGAACAATAGCTCAAGAATACCAAGGGAAATAATGAAAAAAAAATTTCAATGATGGGGACCTAGTAGTATCAGATCTTAAACTGTACTATAAAGCAGTGATCATCAAAACAATATGGTACTGGCTAAGAGACAGAAGAGTGAATCAATGGAATACACTAGGGGTAAATAACCTTAGCAAGCTAGGGTTCGATAAACCCAAAGATCCCAGCATTTAGAACAAGAACTAGCTATTTGACAAAAACTGCTGGGAAAATTAGAAAATGGTATGGGGAAATATTTGGTTTAGATCAACATCTTACACCCTATATCAAGATAAATACAAAATGGGTATATGACTTAAATATAAAGAGTAAAATCATAAATAAATTAGGTGAATATAGAATAGTATACCTGTCAGATCTATAGGAAAGGAAGGAATTTAAGACCAAGCAAGAGATAGAGAACATTACAAAAGTAAAATGAATGACTTTGATTATATCAAATTAAAAAGGGTTTGTACAAACAAAATCAAACCAACCAAAATTAGAAGGAAAGCAACAAACTGGGAGAACATTTTTAGTCCAAATTCTCTGACAAAGGTTTAATTTATATATAAGGATTATATTATATATATAATTCCAAATATATAAGGAATTAAGTCAAATTTACAAAAAATTAAGCCATTCCCCAATCAACAAATGGTTGAGGGACATTGTTGTGAGGGTTATTTAGCAATTAATTTAGTATTAGTGTTGGACCTAGCAGGAAGGGCTGGAGGATTCCACGATGGAATGAAGGAGCAGGAAGTGGGGCTTGGACTCTGAGACCTGCAGAGCAGCCCGCTGTCCACTTGCTAAAGCCTTCGCCTCTCAGGATCCCAGGAAATCTGGATGCAGTTTTTCCCTAACTCTGAGATCTCAAAGGGTTAGCAACAGTTATGTCCCCAACCACTAATGGAGTCTCTCTCAACATCCAAGCCCCACTTCCTGCTCCTTCATTCCATCTTGGAATCCTCCAGCCCTTCCTGCTAGGTCCAACACTAATACTAAATTAATTGCTAAATAACCCTCACAACAACATGAATAGGCAGCTTTCACATGATGAAATCAAAACTATCAATAAGCACATGTTAGTGTTCTAAATCCCTCCTTATTAGAGAAATGCAAATTAAAACTCCGAGGTATCACCTTATACCTATCAGACTGGATATTATAGCAGCAAAAGAAAGTGATAAATGTTGGAGGGGATGTGGCAAAATTAGGACACTAATACACTGCTGGTGGAGTGGTGAATTGTTACAACCATTCTGGAGAACAATTTGGAATTATGCCCAAAGGGCCTTAAAAGAATGCCTGCTCTTTGATCCAGCCATATTACTATTGGATTTGTACCCCAAAAAGATAATAAGGGAAAAGACTTGTACAAAAATATTTATAGCCATGCTCTTTGTGGAATCAAAAAATTGGAAAATGAGGTGATGGAATATTACTGTGCTGAAAGGTATAATGAACTGGAGGAATTTCATTTGAACTGGAAGGACCTCCAGGAATTGATGCAGAGGGAAAGGAGCAGAACCAGGAGAACACTGTACACAAAGACTGATACATTATGGCACAATCGAATGTAATCAACTTTTCTACTAGCAGCAATGCAATGACCCAGGACAATTCAGAGGAATTTATAAGAAAGAATGCTATCCACATCCAGAGAAGGAACTATGGGAACAGAAACATAGAAGAAAAACATATGATCGATCATGTGGTTTGATAGGGATATGATTAGGGTTTTAATGTTAAAATATCACTCTACTGCAAATATGAATAACATGAAAATAGGTTTTGAACAAAGATACATAACCCAATGGAATTGCTTGTCAGCCCTGAAAGGGGGGAGGAAACAGGGGAGAAGGGGTATCATGAATCATGTAACCATGGAAAAATATTCTAAATTTTTAAAAAAAGAGAAAATAAATTAATAAAGATCATCTTCCAAAAAAAGAGGGAAACCTTCCATTTTTATCAGTGGAGAGTGATATACCTGCATAAATGGAATAATAAACCAATGCTTTAAGTACTAAAATACAAAATGTTTACCATTTTAATCAATACAAAAAACAAAATTGCAGAATTTTTTTGTTTTCAGCTTTCTCTCATTTGTACTGAAGAGATAGTCTCCTTTATTTTATATAATCTACACATAAGTGAAAATTTTAAATTATGCTACTAATATATTTTATCACAAATTTTAACTTACTGATAAAGTTTTCCTTAAAATTTTACATGACTAGCCCAGATACTTGTCTGCAATAATGGGTTTTAAATGGAAAGGGCCATTAGAGATTATCTAGTCCAACCCTTTGGTTTACAAATGAGGAAACTGAAATCCAAGGTAAATTAAGTGACTTATCCCAAGTCAAATATTTTAGCAAAGATTGGATGCCTGACCACAGGCAGTCTATCCACTTCAAACAAGGACCAATTCCAGAAAAAAACCTCAAAATCTACACTAGTCTAAAGGATGATTAAAAAATCTAATGAGAAATTTGAGTGACTTCTTCCATTCAAGAAGTATACAAAATCAATAGAAGTTCAAAGAAAATAGGAAAGGAGGTTTCTATGGTTCCTAAAAAATGCTCCAAATCATATCCATCAATTGGATAATGGTGAACGAATTGTGGTATATGAACAAAAAATGATGGAATACCATTGTGTATAATTAGAAAATCTTAAACACTTGGACTTCATCTCCCAGAATCCTTTTCCCATCGTTCGATAACATCCTTATGTATTGTAAATAAGTTAGCTGTAACCCTGCCCTCTCGCTCTCTTCTCTCATGACCACAGCTGGGATAACTCCCTCTTTACTCTAGCTTTTTATTTTCCTTTATTTCAGGTTATTATTAATCAATGTTATTAAATATAATACTTGAAGAAACTGGATATTAGTTTTTAATCTTACATATTTGGCTACTACTTCAGGATAGAATTCTCAAAAAAATTTTAAGCCTTTGAAAAAAGAATTAGAGAGTAGATAAACTTTGTAAGACATGTTTTCTCTCCTGCCACTTCTCATGCCCATCTGCTTGAGCCAGCATTCCTCACTGCTGCTCCGACTGCTGCTGCTGCTACGACTGCTGCTGCTGCTGCTGCTGCTGCCATGGCCCACAAAGAAGGAAGACCCAGACCCCATGCTGTGAGCCTGCCATCCATGCCACTTTTTTCCCATGGGAGGGTGAGATCTTCAATACTTATTTTTTATATTTATACCACCTCCCTTCCCACCCCAAGTGGGTTTTCAAGCTTACACCAGCCATTTTTCAGCAGAAGAACACAGCATGGAAAAGCAAAACTTGCGCTACTCAGCCTCACCCCTCCTAGTTTCTAAGCCAAATTCTTAAGCTGACCCTGGGCTCCTGGCTGAAAGAGTTGCAACTCAGGATTTTTCACAGGAAGGGGACTCCCCTACCATTTTTTTCCACCCCACAACCCAACATAACAGGGAAGGCAGATAACCCAAATCAGTGGAATTGAAGTCAGAGTTTTGGGGAATTAGCTTCTGATATTTTTGTGCTTTTTCTCCTGACCCAAAAACACTAAGAGAAGCCAGTCTCATATGCAAATATACTATTGTTCTCCCTCAGAGTTTTGCCTTCAGGGAAGAGGGCACAGGACAATAGCTTTTAGAGGCCATTTAGCAAACACCTGAAAGGGTTCTTTACCTTCTAAATAGGATCTTTTTGCTTTAGCTGTAAATGAAATCCATTCAGTCTTTTTTTTTTTGAGGAATAATACTGTTACAAAGCATGCTTGAAACTCTGAAAGAACTGTTTGAATTGATAGAGCTAAAGAGCTAAAGATTGGCTCAGCTCAATTATTTTACTGGCAATTATTTTCACTGGATATTTCCCGTTTTATTTACTTCTCTTCAAGAATATGCAGCAACAAGCTAGGCTGCTTGAATTACAGGCAAACTGGAATATTTTGACAAAGTTTTGAAAATCTTAAATACTCTCAACATGCAGAATGTAGATTGTGTCCAGTGTGTGTATGAGGAACTCCAGAGGCATGACCAAAGAAATGCAAATGGATGATAATACTGGGGAAGGGAAGGAACCTTAAAGAGATCTGGAAGTTTATTGATGTTAGCTTTTTTAATTTTATTTCCCCTCCAAAACAGTGAACAAGTCTTTTTTGGAATTTGAAAGGACTTTTGAATTCAATGCCTTTAACCTGTCATGCTTATTGTATTTTGCTGACTGTTTGCTTTAAGGTTTAATTTTTTTAAGTTCATATATTAATCTAATCAATATCTTTCTGTCACACTAAATCATTTTCAGCTACTGTGTTTTGGCTATTAGATATATTCAGTTACATTATCTTTATTTGAACCTTTCCCCATGACTGTATTGAAGAACGTATCATTATGAAAGCCTATAAATACCTTGCACAAACCCTTTTCTGTGTCAAAACCATAACTCCTTATGTATGCTGGGTTTGTCACCAGATCCATTGAGATCATATGTTGCCTTAACAGCCTTTTCTTCCTTTCTGCCTTTGTTGATTGTCACATTGGACTCCATCAAAACTGGTTACAACCTTTGGAGAATTTAATGAGCTAAATATCTAAATTGATTTTAAGGGGTCTTCAGAAATGATTTTTAGATATCTAGTAGCTTCTAAATGATATATATATTCAACATTCTTTTTAATAGATATATATTCAACATTCAATATATATATTCAACATATATGTAATTCAACATTCTTTTTAATAGATATATATCTATTAAAAAGAATGTTGAATTAAAAGTAGAGAACAAAACAGAAGTTCCTGCCACAAAAGTTTTATATAAAGCATAAAGCCTAAGTAGCTTATGCATGACTTTTTAACTCTTCAGCTTAATTCTACCCTTCAACCAGAATGATCTAGATTCTTGGCGATGTTTTAAACCCAAAAGTTTTTCATCAGCAGTACAGAGAGGTGTTTTTTGTTTTGTTTTTTTCTAGTCTCCTCTGCCAAATTTTGGAATGATGGCAGTAACAGACTTAGTTAAAAATATCTTTGCCAAGGTGGAAAGATTGGCTAGATCTGTAGAACCTGTGACAAGTTTCCATGAGTTCATAGGCTTTTAAATGTCACATGGCGACTCAGGTGAATCCTACATGATAGAGGTTTGTTTGCTATTGTCATTAAATGGGCTATTGTGAATTTTGGCAATTTTGGTACTTTTTTTAATGTGCATTACCTGCTGTATTACTGTTTTATAAAACTGTTACTATGTGAAAATCATTTGCACTCACACTGTAGATCATGGCCAAGTTAAAAAGGAAATGGATGTCATTTTGGATGAGAAACTTTGTATTCTACCTCTCATTGGCTGACACAAAGGTGTCACTGATTGTAAGCTATATTTTTGATTTTTAAAACATTTTTATTATTGTTTTTTTCCTTGCATGTGCAATACAGTATTTGAGTTTTCTTTTTTCTTTTATTTTTTTAACTTAAAGCACATGTTACTAGTATTAAGAAGTTGTGTTGTTTTTTTTAATTTTGCACTAGGGTAAGTTTAACAAAATCCTTTAACCCTAATGTCAATGCATACACAAAAAGCTTTAGTCTATAGAAATAATGTCATTGATTGTCTTTAAAAAAAGTTGTTATGGGACTTTGCTTAATGATTCTGTCTGATTCCAGGAGAAGGGAATACAAAAAGAGACATTGCACAGTGCCAAAGAAGCACAAAGCTAACCTGCATGGTGCCTATCGAGCACAAGGTCAAAGAGACCAATCCTAGTGGGATTGATGAGATTTAGAGCCAAGACAAGAAGACTTGAACTTGTTTAAGGTTTGAGGTTTAAGTTATTTTAACATATGTCAGAGGTAGGT
This sequence comes from Gracilinanus agilis, assembly GCF_016433145.1. Classification (NCBI taxonomy): domain Eukaryota; kingdom Metazoa; phylum Chordata; class Mammalia; order Didelphimorphia; family Didelphidae; genus Gracilinanus; species Gracilinanus agilis. Next base: position 295,029,527 of record NC_058131.1, read on the forward strand.
CTTCCCTGAGCCATATTCTACCAAGCACCTCACTTTGGCTGCCATCCTGGCTCCAATATCCCTGAGTAAAAAGTTAAAATCAGACCAAGGAAATGCTATTTCCCAATTTCCTGCTGAAATCTAGTCCTTTTTTTTCTTTCTTTCATAGTGTGGCAAACTTTCTGTGGTCCTGGCTACTGATTGGGTAAGTGCATAATTACGTAAATCACTTCAATTGGGCCCTGATTCAAGGACCTTTTATAGGATTATTTTTCCTTTGCTTAGATTTTTTAGACATAAGACTTTGATATTTTATATTTCATCCGCAAATTACTTTTTTCTCCTTTATTTGGAATTTTAAAATGTTTTTTATTCTCTTTTGCCAATTAATTCATATACCTCATAACTCAGCCATGTTTCCCTGTATCATCCCTTTGTTTGTCAATATCCTCCTCAGGGGGGAATGGATTATTATCCTATAATGCAAAATTTAAATTCTTTTGAGAGTAATTTTAGTATAAAAAATTTGCCACCTCCCCGAATCCAGAAAGTGAACTTTTTGGAGAAGACACTGTAAAGATGCCTGCAGAAACCACACACTGCACCAAAAAATCCAGAGTGAACTTTGGGACGTGCTGAATTTGAACTATAGGGGGTTGAATGCATTCATTTTGAATGTAGACTCTTATGCCAAAGGAGACTGCCCCTAATTGGCTTTTTGTCAATGTACCTAACATTGGATTGGTTTTGTTCTTTTTCTCTTTTATTTCCCTTTATCCCCAAATTATTGTAATTTCCCTTTAGATACTGCAATATTATTTTAAAATCTCTCAAGTTTTAAGTTGATTATGTTTAAAATGATCCTTTGGGGAGACTGGTCTACCAAAGAATCACAGGGGGGAATGTATAATTAGAAAATCTTGAACCCTTGCACTTTATCTCCCAGAATCCTTTTCCCGTCATCCACGTAGCATCCTTATGTATTGTAAATAAGTTAGCTGTAACCCCACCCTCTTGCTCTCTTCTCTCGCAACCTCGGCTTGGTTAGCTCCCTTTTTACTCTAGCTTTTTATTTTCCTTTACTTCACATTATTATTAATAAATCTTATTAAATGTAATACTTGGAGAAATTGGATATTAATTTTTAATCTTACCATTGTACTAAAGAATGATGAACAGGATGATTTCTGAAAGAGTTTTAAGATTTATATGAACTGTTGCAGAAGGAAAAAAGCAGAACCAGGAGAATATTACACACAATAACTGCAATATCATGGAATGATCAAATGTGATACATGTTGTTACTAAAAGCAATACAATGATGCAGGTCACTTCTGAAGGACTTATGGAAAAGAATGCTATCTATCTCAAGAGAAAGAATTCTTGAAGAATCAATCATAAATATCACCTCCTCAGAATGAACTGAAAAATGGAAACATGAAAGACATAATTGATATATATGAATATGTGTCCCAGATAATGCCTTCCATGATAGAGAAAGGGAAAGAGGGACTGTGACACTTATGTATAGATTCTATTAATTTTTTCTAAAAATTAATACTATTTTAAAAAAAGAAAAGAGAAGAAAATATAACCATAAGTGTCAAAAAGGAAAAAAGGAAATTCACAAAAATAAAAATGAAATAAATTATTTCCATAATTACATCAAGCAAAAAAAATGCATACAGATTTAGCAATTGTTCAAAATTAGAGAAAAACTCTGTAACTTCAAATAGAGGCTCATAGGAAAATGGACTTTTCCCACAAGACATTACAAAATAGAAAACAATAGCTAGATGAGATAGCAATTGAAATATTAGGAAATCAAAATTTCAAACATAACTATATTCAATTATAATCAATATTAGGAAGAACATAAAAGAAAATGAAAAATCTATGATATCCAAAATAAGTGAACTAGAAAACAAGGAAAGATAATTAAAGAATTATTTGACTGACTGGGAAAGTTGGTGGCACAGCAGATAGAGTGCTGGACCAGTAGTCTGGAGACTTAAGTTCAAATCTGGACTCAGACACTTACCAGTTATGTAGCCCTGGACAAAAATAACTTTACCTCTGTTTGGCTGAGTTTCCTCAACTACAAAATGGGGACAATAATAGTACTTACAGTCTCTAGGATTTTGAAGATCAAATGAGAGGTTTGTAAAAAGCATAGAATCTAGCATATAGTAGGTGTTATAAAAATGCATATTTTCTCACTCCCTGAAAACCACAATTAAAAAAAAAAGCCAAAACATTCCACTTCAAGAAATCATACATGAAAACTGCTAGACTATTAGAACCAGAGGGTAAAATGAAAATAGAAAAAATCCACTTATCAAAGAAAGTCTCAGTATTGACACAGTCAGAATCCAAATTTCTCACATCAAAGAAAAAATACCATAAACATTCAGAAAGAAGAAATTAAATTAAAAAGACACCATAGTCGGGATTATACAAGACCTAACAGTTTCTACCATAAATGAAAAGACCTAGGAATACAATATTTCAAAAAGAAAAAGACAGAGGCAACCAAAAATAACTTACCGTGAAAAGGCAAGTATAATCTCACAAGTGGGAAAAATGGATATTTAATAGAATAGAAAATTTTAATAATTTCTAATAAAAAGAGCAGAGCTGAATAAGAACTCTGAAATGCAATCAAGATAAACCTTGAAAGTTACATCTACTTGCCACAAACAGAAGTTATATAATGATATAGTACAGGAAAGAAAGTACAAGAGTCAATACAGAATCTTAATGTCTTCAAAAGGTATAAATAAGAAATATATAGGACATGAATGTGAATTGGTTCTGTTCTAAAGAGTTTAAGAGAGTAAAGGAAAGGGAGGACGAAAAAGAATATATTAGTAGAGAAAAAAGGAAAAAGGGGGTTCATATTTTTCATAACTGGAAATATGAAAAGAGACTACAAATACAGATGAAGAGATGAAAGGAGCACACATCAGAAAAACCTCACTTTTATCTGCAACAAAGGAAGGCTAAATACACATGCACAAAGACAGAGGTATACACATGCACATTCAATTCAATAGGAAAATAAGCAGGGATGGGGTGGGTTAAGGAGAACAGCGAAAAGGAGGAAATATTAACTAGGAAAATAAACTCTAATTCTAAAAGGAACATTTAAATGAGGGGAAAAACTAAAATTTAAAAGACCACCCACCAATTGGGGAGTGGCTAAAGAAACTGTGGTACATTAATGTAATGGAATATTGTGCCAAAAAAAAAAGGACAAAATGTATGATTTCAGAGAATCTTGGGTAGTATCAACTGATGCAGAATGAAATGAATAAAACAAGAAGAACAAATTATATTAGGACAACCACGCTGTAAAGAAAACCAACTTAGCAAAATGCAATAACCAATCATTTCTCCAGAGGACTTTCTTACCCATTTCCTGAGACAATGACTCTAATAAGCAAAAGGGGTATACAATTTTGGACAGGGTCATTATGTGCATTCAATTTATTTAATGATGCTTGCTAAGAGGCTTCTTTTTTTTTTCTTTTGGTTTTCTTAATGGACTATCATTGTGGGGAAGCAGGGTTAACAATAATGATCCCCAAAAAGGGCCACTGAAACTTTCTTAATTCACAGAAGAGAACAGAAAGGCTTGGAAGTGGAACTGGACTACCTTTGACATCCCTTTCAATCCTAAATATATATATGTGTAATGATTAAAATTGGTTTGGTCACCAAATGTAATCGTTAAAAATTTGGTTTGACAGAAATAATAATGTTTAAAAAAAGAATTGTGGTCACCACATACAAAATTAACTTAAGTGAAAATTTTGTTAGTAGTTCTTAATTATTTAATTTAATATAAATATAGTAAAAGGAGGGAAATAGAAAATATTTCCTAGTCTATCACCCTAGGGCTCCGTGGAGATTAAAATTAATATGCAAAATACTAAATAATATATTTATGAATATTTTATTAATAATAAACTAACAGAGATCTAACTAAGAGGTTTACTAACCAGCCTGCTTCCAGGAACAAAAAAAAAAACAGGGAGGAGTTACAGCCAAATATAAAACAATAACATGACCACACAAACATGGAGGCACAGGAGAGATTAAAGGGAATTTTGAGAAAACTAAGGGATTTGTGGGGGATGAAGTCCAAGGTTCAAAATCTCCACTTATACCAAAATCTCCACTTATACAGCTCCTATCTGAAGAAATTCAGCTTGCTCCCCAAGAAAGTTTCAATATTCACATGGAAGTCCAGGAGCCTCTTCAACAAGGGCCTCACCAAAGTAACCCTCTTCCTTCAGCTCAAGTCACATCTATACAGTGGAGAATGCTTCTTCAGCCCAACTCACCAATGCCAAATGTATCTTCGCAAAGTGCCTAGCAGAATGAATCACAGAAAAAGCCTGATTCCTCCTAATATGCCTCCTCAGGAGCCCTTGGGCTGGCTTTTTATAAGCAGTTTCTCCATGTCACTTACCCTCTCTCTCTCACTTAATCACAGCCTCCCAATTTGCCTGACACTGCCCAGGGTCTTTGGGGATGTGTACTTTTTGTAGTAAAAGGCTCTTACTAAGTGTGAAAGGAGGGGTATTTCAAATTCTTGATTAACTTAAAATAAGAGAGTTTTTAATTCTCTTTCACATAAGTAAAGACAGAACTTTGCACACCTTAAAGATATACACACACACATAAACATACATGAAGTATGTTAGCAATTAATTTAGGATTATGGGATTTATAGAATGTAGTTATAGCTCCATGGCTTTAGAGCACTTATAGTCTAATAGAAAGTCATTAGAGAGAAGCAGAACAGTGGAAAGGATATTAGACCTAGAGTTAGATAAGAGTTCAAAATCAGCTTTGGACAATTATTAACTCCATGATCCTAGGCAAGTCATTTAACTTTTGCCTGCCTAAGTTTTCTCATCAGGGAAATGGGGATGATAATAATAGCACCTACCTCCACAGGGTTGTTATGAAAATAAAATGAGATGATATTTGTAAAGCATTCTATAAGCCTCAAAGTACTATATAAATGCTAACTATTATAATTATGTTCAGAGTCATAACTTATACAAAGAATATCCCATATTAACAAAAGTTTAGTAATAGATGATGACATTTAGGAGAAGAGAAAGAGTTCAAAAGTATCGTGGTATAGGAAACAAGTGGCAAAGGGTCTAAGAAAATGTAACTGAGCTCTGCTTCACTATACAAAATGAAGTTATGATAGTTTGAATTATCTCTCTCTCCAGACCTTGGCATCTTTCAATGGCTGCAGGAAATCTATTCAACCTAATATTCAAATTTTGGCATAATTTCAATGTACCCTCATTACTACAAAGTATTTACAAGGGCAGCTAGGTGGCTGGCTCCATGGTTCAAATCCATCCTTAGATGCTTCCTAGAAGTGTGACCCTGGGCAAGTCACTTAACCCTCACTGCTTTGTCTTCATTGTTCTTCTGCCTTAGAACCAATACGCAGTATTGATCTTAAAACGGAAGGTAAAGGTGTTTTTTTTTAATTTTAACAGATGCTTACTTAAGTAGAACATTGTCAAAGACACTCTACCTTTAATGCCTATAGAGCTGACTTCATTACAAAGCAGATTCATAAATACCTTAGCATAAAATAATCTTAGATGAAATGTAGCCTCAGAGCAAAGACAGCATCAAAGGTAAGCTATATATTCATACTATGATGGGTGAATATAAAAGATTTACACAAAAGAGCTTTCTTAATTAACAATATCAACATCAAAGTACACAAATGCTTCCAGGACTGCCAGAGGAATTTAGGCTGAGTGCTGACATCCTCCAATATCCTGACACATAAGCCTTGCTGTCCTCCCACAGGACTTTTTCTTAACTCTGTGCCTATTCATTGACTGTTCTTCTGAACCTGGAAAGCTTTTCCTCCTCACCTCTACCTATGGGCTTTTCTGGCTTTCCTACTTTATGCAGGAAGCATTTCCAGGTCTCACTACATCCTTCCCTATAAGATTACTTTACATCTTCTCTGCCTATATTTTGCATGTACAGTTTTTTTTTTTTTTGTTTTTTTTTTTACAAAGTCTCTCCAATAGACTGTGAGCTCTTTAAGGGTAGAGACTTGGCTTTTCCCCTCCTTTGTATACCCAGTGTTTATTTAGCACAGTGCCTGACTGACTGGACTCTTTGGCCAAGACACATTCCTTCCTTCTCTGGATCTCATTTTCTCCATCTGTAAAATGGGGCGGAAGAGGGGTAGACTTGAGAATTTCTAAAGTTCCTTCCTGCCCTAAAATCTGCACAATGTGTATTTTTCACAGACTTTAAGGCAAAGACCGACTTTACCGTTTTGTTTTGTCTTTTATCTTCATTAAGATTTCATCGAGATTGTCAGAGTGTGAAAGATGACAAGGTGGGTGCTATTAAAGTTACCGGACAGAAGAGATACTGAGGCAGGAATGCCTACCCCCCTGCCCAAGTTCCCATGGACAGCTGCCGAACCAGAAGCCACGTGTTTGTACTCCCAGCGCGGTGGTCGAAGACGGGGAGCTTCTCCACCGAGAACCAAACGTTAGCTCAAGCCAACATCATCCCCTCCCAGGTCCGCGCCCCCACCCTACCCCCGACCTGGTCCTGATCCCGCTCCTTCTCCTCATGGCTGCGCAACCCTGTCCTAAAAACACTGACCCTCCCCTCGCCCCCAACCTGGCTCTTCAGTCCCAGCTCCTGGCCCGGTCCTAAACCCCGCCCTCGACCCAGGCAAGAGTCCCTACCTTTGCTTCCCGCTCTGGGTCACAGGTGCTTTCGCTTCGTTTCATGCTTCAGCAGCCTCCGCTGCAGCGGTCTGGTTTGCTTCTCTTCCCGGTCGCCCCGCCTCCCTAGTAGTTCTCTCCGCATCGTCCTCTTGCCAGGTGTCGCTTTCAACCGGAGCCAAGAGAACTACGATTCCCAGGATACATCACTTCGCGATCAGAAGCGAGCATTATAGGAAGAGCAGCGGAAACGCCTACTACTGTAATGTTGGGCAATGTAGTTCACTTTCCGTAGTATGTCAGAGGAGAGAGGCTTGGCAAAAACTACATTTCCCAGCAGGCATGTGAAAAGGACCCTTTCTCTTGTTTCCTTTGGGTTCCTCTAGCCATCTAGCGGAAACGATGTGGGCGCTATAGCAACGGTAGCTGGCGGCCTTGGCGCCTGAGAGAGAGCTGGGGTGAGTACTGGGTGCTGGGAGAGGGGAGGCCTGTTGGCGTCACTCCACTAGGGATGAGTGCACGAAGGATTGGGGTCACTCTCCCCATTTAGAGAAGGCCTCTATCCAACTCCTTAGTCCGATACAGCCATTCTAGGCCTCCTCAGCATCCTTGCCTCTGGGAGCAATTTCACCCCTCCCGCTCCCTATTCTCTTCTGGAGGACTGGTACCCTCTCCCTCTCTGGACTGGGATCTAGAATCCCATGGATAAGTGATACTGATGTTGGTATTCATTACTTGGGTTCATCCATGGCAAAATATAGTTCAGGACCTCATCATGTCTTGCCCAAATTAATTGCTCTCTCTGCATCCACCTCTGACCCCAATCCATTCTTCACACAACTTCCAAATTGTTCATCCTAAAGCACAGGTCTAGCCATTTAAACCCCCTTCAAGACTCTTCAGTGACTTCCTATTGTCTATAGGATGAAATATAGACTACTCTGACATTTAAAACCCATCACCGGTTAGCTCTAGAATGACTGCACTTTACTTCCCTCAGAAACATTATTTCTCCCTTCAAAAAATTGGTCTACTGGCTGTTTCCATACAGGGTATTCAATAAACTGCCTCTTCTAACTTTGCATAAGCTTTCCTCCATGCATGGAATGCTCTTTTATCTTCACCTCCATTTCCTGAACTGAATCTCAGTAGAGACTCCAGGCTTAGCTCTATTTCTGCATTCTTCAAGAAGCCTTTCCTGATTTCCCCAATTATTCATACCCTGCCTCCATTTACTTTGTATTTATTTTTTATTTATCTTGTACTTACTTATCTATGTACCTGCTGTTTCCTCTTAATACAGTGAGTTCCTTGAGAACAGGAGCTGTATCCAAAGTGCTTAAAACACAATGCCTGACCCAAAGTTTATATTTAATAATCAGCTTGTCTGCTGATTGTTTTATCTGGCCCAACCAAGGCTTAGACAAAAATTCTCTTTAAAACATACCAGATAGTCATCCAGCTTTTACTTGAACACCTCTGGTGAGAGGGAACCCCAACTAATTAACTCCTTTCACATTTACATGGCTCCAATAAGTTATTCCTTAAATTGAATCTAAATATACCTCTCAGAAAAATCTACCCATTACTCTCAGTTCTGCCCTCTGAGACTAAGAAGCACAAGTCTGATCTTTATTGCCCCTCAACAACTTTAAAATGCTCTCATGTCCTTTGTAAGTCTTCTGTAAACAAAACATCCTCAATTCTTTCAACTGATCCCCAACTGACATGTGTTTGAGGTCTTTCACTCTCCTAGCTACTGAATTCCTTCCTAAATAAAATATAGTGCCCAGAACTGAGCACAGTACTCCAGATATGGTTTTACCAATGCAAAATGCTATATCACTCTTGCCCTCTGTATTCCAGATACTTATTACAGTATTCCAGATGCCTAAAATCAAATTGGGTTTTAAGTGACTATTATTGTTAATCCTTTTGCTAATTCAACAATGTTAATGTTAAGTATTTACTGTATTCAGAGGGTTATATGAGGTGCTTCAGAGTGATACAAAGTTTAGATAAGATTTGGTATTTCAAAAGAGCTTAAATTTTAATAAAGTATTAAGTTGTAAACACATAACTATAAAACAATTAAATTAGAGAACTGCGGGGAGGAAAAGGAACACTTTGTGAAGTCTCAGGAAATGTACATTTGAGAAAGGGCACATCATGAGAGAGGTAGCATTTGAGCTCTGTGTTCATGGATGTTCAAGGGTTTAACAGGAAAAGAGTGGAGAAGACATTCCAGGCATAAGGAATACCTTGAACAAAGACACTAAGACTGGAAAGAAGAGTGTATTCAAATGTAGAGTAATCCAATGAGTAAAGAATGCTTGGAAGGGAAATATGAGATAAGACTGCTTTTAAAGTTAGTGTAATACCAGATTGGAGAGGTCCTCAACTACCATGCAGAGGATTCTGGTCTTTGTTCACTAGAGAATCATGGAATACTTTTGAGGGCAATATAATATAATCATGTCAATAGAAAGTACAGTGGAAATACATTATTAAAACTGCTGAAGTTCATTTTCCTTCTGAGGAAAATTCAATTTAACAAAATTTATTACATTCTTATTATGTGTGAAGCATTGTATCCTGAAAATATAAAGATAAAAAATGACAAAACTTCCACTCATAGTGAAAAAGGTTGATGGAGGATTAGTTCTGACATGTCCAGATATGCATATGGTCCAAGATAGAATATAACAGACCAAACTTGAGTCAAGTGACATCCTCTGAGAAATTTGAGAAAGAAATCACTTTCATTTGTAGGGATCTGCTTATAAGAAGGCAAGAGAAAGTTTAAGATAAGAAGTGACATCTGAGTTGATTTTTTGAAGGAAAGGAACAGCTTTAACAAGTGGAAATGTCATGTATTTCTTCTACCAACTAAGATATAATGAAAGGCTCATAGGCAGGAAAAGGTAGGATGAAACCCAGGAATAGAGTTTTTTAGTTTGGGATACAGAAAAGGAGCATCATAATTTCATGAAATAAAGGTAGACCATATAACTTAAATTATAGAGGGCCTTTAATACCATAGTCAGAACTTTCAAGTTCATTTGGCAGGCAGTGTGTAACCATTATAAATAAAAGTTAATCTGGAGGCTTATTAAGCATTTATTAGGAGAGAGAGAGAGAGAGAGAGAGAGAGAGAGAGAGAGAGAGAGAGAGAGAGAGAGAGACAGAGAGAGAGAGAGAGAGAGAGATTGATAGAGGTGGAAAAAAGACAGAGACCTTGGCCTTTTTTACTTTAGGGACAGATCTAACTCTCCATTTACCTGGATGGCTGAGGCTGCCACTTGTCAGAAATGGTCAAATCAGATAAGGAACAGTTCAGAGAGAACTGGCAGGCCAGACACTGGTACAGAAACAATGAGCTCCACTTAGCTTCCCCACACCCGCCAATCACTTTTCAAAACCTTGTCACTCCACCTCCCTTTCCTCAACCAATGGATTTCAAACATTATGTTGTCTACCCTTTCCTGTCAACATTACTCTGGCTCTAGCAAGTTGAGGCTAGGGAGGGTCAGACTGATGTTGGCTGTTGAGGGACATATGACTCTGTGACAGCTATGTTCCACCATTGGGGTACTTGGGATCAAAGTCCCCTAAATAATTTACTACACACAAACATTTTTGAGTAGAAAAATAGCATCAAGCAATAAGGATTTAAGTGTCCCTAAGTGCCAGGCATAGTGTCAATATCTGGGCATTATAAAAAAAAATGAAATAGTCCTACCCTCAAGAAGTGTGCATTCTATCAGAGAAAGCAACATATATACACAGAGAAATAAATACAAGGTAATAGAGCAGGGTTAGAAATTTAGAGAGAATCAGAAAAGTGTTTACATAGGAGGCAGCACTTGAGCCAAACTTTGAATGAACTAGGAGTTATAATGAAGAGGGAGTATATTGCACACATTAAGAGCAGCATATACAAGTGCACAGAGGACTTGGAGCCAAGAGATATCATGCCTGAGGAAAAGAAAGTAGGACATTTTGGTTGGACCATAGAATACTTGAAAGGATTAATATGTAATAAGCCTGTAATGTAATGATAGTTTTGGAGACAGATTGTGGAGAACTTTAAATACCAAACAAAGGAGTTTGTGTCTTATCATAGAGGATTAACAGGTAAGGACCGGAGTTTTTTAATCAGATGAGTCCCGTGGTCAGATCTATGCTTTAGGAATAACACTTTGTCAACAGTGTGGAAAATAGACTGGGGAGGGGAGAGACTCAAAGAAGAACAATTAGTAAACAATTACAATAAATCAGTCAAGAGTTTATGAGGGACCAAACTGTTAATTGATTGAACTAGAGTGGTAATAGTCAGTGGAGAGAGGGTGACAGATGTGAGAAATGTTATAGAGATATAATTGACAAAACTTGTAAACTAATTAGATGGGGGGGGGGCTTGGGGAGAGGCATGTAATGTAAGAGAATGAAGAATAGAGAATAATTGTATGATTGCAAACCTAGGTGACTAGAAGAATGACACTTTTGCTATGAACCTGTGATGGGGCAAAGTAGCCTAGAGTCAATTTCTATTTGCTGTCTCTGCAGCCTGGAGCTGGGTTACATCCTGGAGAATTGGGGTGGTCAATCAGAGATCCAGAGCAAAGGCAAGATGTGAAGCAGTGCAGGACCGGACCATGGTGAAGCTAGCTAGGAATGGCTGCTACTGTGAAAATCCTACTAGTTTCAGTAACACCAAAGTTTTTCCCATTTTATCCAACCACTTACTGAACCAATAACAGTGAGTTCCGAACCTATATTACCTTCCTTGATTTTCATGCTTTGAGGGTCAAAAGAGACAATACAATTAGAGGGGATGATACAACTCATTGTGGTTACTTCATTGTGTTTCAACAAATCAGATGGTCTGGAGAAAATCTGGATTTAATTCTGGCTCTACCATTTACTACCTATGTTATATTATGCAGGCCTCATTTTTGTCATCTATGTTAAATAAGAGGGTTGGGCTAGATAACTTCTAAAAGCCTTTCCAAATAACACTATGATCATATTTAATATTTGGCGAATAACTGAATTGCCACTCATCAAAGGGAGACTTGCAATGTGGCCCTTCTCACAGGTATATAGGTATTTAATATTTTATAACTTAAAATCTACAGCCTGAGATATTTGGTCTTTGAAGCAGCTACATTTACAATGGAAGAAACCTTCAGAGAAGGGTAACACTGTGCTGCTCTATTTATGTCAGGTAAAAGTCTTAAACCCTAATTTTTATTTGACATATTTTCACCATGTGCAGCATGTTTGTAAACTAAACTTTTTTTTTAAAAAGCAAATTGTCATCAATATTTTTGTATTACACCATTCTAAAATCCTAGTGTTGAAAAAATTGAAGCTACAAGGGAACTATTTAACTAGTCAATAACTTTGAAAATTTCTTAGCTCTTGATTGAATTTGTGATACTTTTATGTATTAGTTGAAAGCAATTAATAAAGTATTTACTTAGCCCTTACCATGTGCTTAATGTCATGACATCTATCTTTTTCAGAAGATATTCACCTTAAAAGATAAAATAAAAGTCTTTTATGGATTATAACTACTAAAATTATTTGTGAATCTCTAGATTTAGCAGAAAAAATGAAAGGTTTTTTTTTTTAAGTCCTTACCTTCCATCTTAGAATCAATACTGTTTATTGGTTCTAGAGTAGAAGAGCAGTAAGCTAGGCAATGGGGGTTAAATGACTTGCCCAAGTCCACATAACTAGAAATTACCTGAGGCCAGATTTGAACCTAGGACCTCCCATCCCTAAGTTTGGCCTCTCAATCCACTGAGCCACCCAGCTGACCCCCAAAATGAAAGTGTTTTGCTTTGTATAGCCTCTCCACTGGCTATTTCTAATGTTTCACAGATTTCTTAAATGAATAATACCATTGTTCAATTCAGTGAGTACAAGACACTTATTTCCATCTACAGAATAAATAAAGATATGAATTTGACAACTATAAATAGTACAGAAACTTGGTTGTTTTTTGTTTTGTTTTAATCAGCTATAGTTCCTTCACCTTTTGGTTGGAAATTTGGACGACCAAACTGTACTAGAAGTTAATAGAGGAGCAAATAAAAATATCTATGAAATTTTCATCTTTAAAATTGATAGAACCCACAAAGTAAGGCATAAGCATAGTTATCTGGGTTTTTTTGTTTTCCTTGTTTTTTTTTTAATCTTTTGTTTTAAGATGGGTTTGGGAATGGGAAAAACTGACAGGAAGAAAAGGGAAGAGAAAAGACTAATGGATTAATCTTATTTAATTTCCTAAGCAAATTATAGTAGGTACTGTTGAAAAGAACATGTTCTCTGTGATTAAATGAAATATTTTATTTAGAATGGAAGCTTTCATCTTCTAGGAGCAACATATGTAGGGCAAGGAGATGTCTATTAAAGTGCTTGCCTTGTTTTTATTAAATTTATTTGGCTTACTCATTTTGCATAGTGGATGGTTTAGATGGAGATGGTTTTATATGAATTTTCTTATCCACAAATAGATCATGACTAGTCCAGCTGATGAGACTGCAGGAGACCTGCCTGTGAAAGATCCAGGTCCACGACTCCTTGGAGGATTGAAAGGTTTGACCAGCTGTTATTAGTTAATAGTCGTGAAATTTGACCACTGGTTTCTTTACTTTTAATCTTGAATTTTTTCTATTATTCATATAAACAAAAAATTTAAGTAGCAATGTAGATCCCAGTTAGATTAGACTAAAAAATGGAAGTGAGAAATAAGATGCAGCTTCATTGTATACATCATAAATCAACAGTTCACAGAAAAAGTAAAGTTCTTTTCCTCTGTGATAGAGAAGAAGAATAAATCATCTTCTAAAATGAAACAGTATGTAATAAGCATAATGTATCAGGCTTTAAAACTGAATTGCCAAGTTTGCATCACATTCACTCTTAAAATGTTTCTTTCTGTTTAACTTTTATGAAGGGGAAAAATGCCATTTTTTTTTTATTTGCCTTTCAAGTAGAAGGTCTTAAAGTGACTTGTTTATTCAAATAATAGTGAATTTTCTGAATCAAATTAATATACATTATTGAAATCTCTCTCTTGATCCTTTCATCAGTCTTTGGTTTAATATAGAATCAAGAGACATTTTCCAGGGGAAAAAAAAAAGGCAGTTTTGAGAACAATTTAAAACTTATCCTTATGCATTGATTTGTATACACAGTGAGTCTGCCATGCTAACATACTTCTTGATTCTTTATGGACTAAGCTAAGAATTCAAAATGGTTATGAGTTCTTGAAATGTTAGCATTTCAATTTTTCCTTAGCATTGATTGCTTTCTTTTCTATGAAAAGAGTATAAATAACCATATTGGAGATTAGTGAACATGATTACAAATAGGAAGTGAGCAAATGCCTCAAGGAAGTTTGTCATTCAGTTCAATAAAGAAGAGGTGAAAAGTATACAACTTCTGTTTTGGGAATGAATTTTTAGAAGATATTATTATTGGTAATAAATCTTATGAGAGTATATGATGTCTTACTTAACTAATAAAATCATCTCTAAACAAAGACACAAAACAGGTTTTCTATGAAAGTTAACAGGGGGCAGCTAGGTGGCTCAGTGGATTGAGAGCCAGGCCTAGAGATGGGAGGTTCTGGGTTCATATCTGGACTCAGATACTTCCTAGCTGTGTGACCCTGGGCAAGAAACTTAACCCCTATTGCCTAATTCTTTGCACTCTTCTGCCTTTGAACCAATACATAGTATTTATTCTAAGACAGAAGGTAAGGGTTATTTTGTAAAAAGAGAGAGAAATAAAGTTAACAGGAATTTAGATGTTCTTCTTAAGCCTTTAACATGGGAGTAATAATTTTTCCTACTTCGTTAGTCTTGTGAAGAATACTAAAAGTATTTTTAACAGATTTGACAAGAATCATATGCATATTTCAATAAATAATATTTAAAATTAAAACTAAAAATTTTCTGAAAAAAACATTGGCTTGCAGGATGATGATTTCGGATGGTTTTTTCAATGAAATCTATGGACAAGTTTCCAAATTGTCTAGGTCAATTTTTGGACTCCTGCAAGCAAATAGGTGGCTCAGTGGATTGAAAGCCAGGGCCAGAGATAGAGAATCTTGAATTCAGATTTGCCCTCAGATGCTTCCAACCTGTGTAACCCTTTTCAAGTCACTTAATCTCTATTGCCTAGCTTTTACCACTCTTCTGCCTTGGAACCAATACACAGAATTGATTCTAAGATGGAAGGTAAGAATTTAAAAAAATACTTTTTTTGGACTCTTCTTTAATATACCCGAGTCCCCATATTTGTCTGTAGTGTAATTGTTCGTTTATTGCTATTGAGTCTGTTAAAAAAAAAAAAAGAATGTTTCAAATGTCCTCAAAGAAAATTTTATTGTTCCTAATGAGTAAACAGCACTATCAAAGTATTATAATTCCTAGGTTGTGTTACCAGGTTTGACAATAATCATCACTATGATATTGAGCAAATCACCATTTTAAGCTATGACTCTTTCATCTTTAAAATAAAGGCCATATGCCCTAAATAATTTCCAACAGCCTATAATATTAAGCATTTTTATTTAATTGGCAGCATTAATTTTTGAGTATCTACTAGTACTTTAAAATACCAAAAATATTGATACTTAATATATACCCATGACACAAGGAATATAAAAGTCATTAAATAAATAAGTTGCTAAAAAAAAGTTTTAAAACCCTAGACTTAGATCAAAATTTTTTTTAGGGAATGTACTCTAAGTATTAAGCATGATTAATTTTATTGGAATTTCTTCTGTCTAAATCCTCAGTTCCCTGGAATTCAAAGTCTCGACAACTAGTGTCACGTATCAGTCGTGAGGAACTGGAAGATCGATTTTTGCGTTTGCAAGAAGAGAACATTGTTCTTAAACAACATGCCTCCAAGCAAGAAGATAAAATTAAAAGGTTATGATATGAAATCTTTTTTTAAACAAAATTTGAAGAGTTCACAAATCTTTTATTATCTCAACTAGAAATAAGACTCTTAAAAACAAAAGGATCATGAATGTTTGGAATTAATATTTAGAAGAAAAAGCTATAACCATTCCTTAATTTTACACAAGTCTATAAATATCTTTTATTTTAAAATGCTCATAGTTTAATAATTAGTTGTTCCATTACATCTGTTTTTAACATGTATTTGACTTAAAAATGTGAAAAAATCTAAATAAAAATTAGGATGTACTTTTAAAGTGCCTTTTTAGAATTTATATTCCCTTAAAATTTGGATTTATTAAGGAATACATCTCTTCAATCTTTGGGGAATGTTTAATAAACATTTTCTTAATATTTTATTTAATTTAGACTATCTATTGAATTCAAAGAAAATGTCTGTTGACTGACTCATGCTGCCTTTTTTTTTTATCAGAAATCTAATCTAGTGTTATTCTCTTAGGTGTATATTTTCTATATGTTCAGAAACATGGTCTTTTAAATGCATAGTAACTTTTTTAAAATTTCATTAAATATTGCAAAAAAATAAACAAATTCTCTCAGAACAGATTCATATTCATATTTCTTAGACTCTGAGTTTGTTGGAAAAGTAGTATAGTTATTGATAATGGTTTTTTCCTTTAAAATATATAAGTAAAACTTATCTTTCAGTTTCTACTTTGATAAGTTTTAACTTAGAATGTTCATTACTTCGAGAGTAAGATGACGCTGCTGACTAATGTAAAATGTCTTATATTTTGAATTGCTTTTTCCAATAGTATTGACACTGGTAGGTTTCTCAGAGATGCTCACAGTATTTTCCTTGATCCATTTATGACCAGTAGCACACATTTTCATAAGATTTAGAGCTTGAAGACATCTTTGAGGTCATTTATTCAAACCTACCCATTTTATATATTAGAAAATAGGCCTAGAGATGTTGTGATATTTTTTTCAAGGTCATTATCAAATGATTAGTCAGAGTTAAGAGTGGCCATCAAACTTGGCATCTATATGTCTTTGTATGATTGAGTTTTGGCATATGGTATATAAGTTGGTATCACTAGATCTATTGGACTGTCTCTCATGGCTAACTATGACTCTCATGCATGTAATTTGTTCTTATAGTTAGGCTATCAGTTGGCTCAAAATCTTCGAACTCTTCTTTAGTGGTAAGAACAGTGATAGGTTCATTGGCAGATTTGCTAATTAGATATCATTGGTCTCTTTCAATTATGAAAAAGAGGAACTAAGCCATTGATAAATATAATGGTTCCTTCATTTGTAATTATTAGTATTTTTTCCCTTAATCTCTTTATAAGGCTGCCTCAGGGGAAAAAAATCTTAACTGATTGTTATATATAAATTTCCTTGATGGCACATGCTGTACAAACAAAAGTATAGCTAAAGATCTATTTGCTACTGCATCCATAGAGGACTTTGCTTATGGGTAAAAAACCAGTGTTCTGTAACATCCCAAAGCTATTAAGGATTTTTTTTATTTCACTTTTGTTCTTTTAAGTAAAAGCTTCTGTCTTTAACCATGCTAAAATAAAGCAAACCCTATAGAACAAATGAAGTGTGTTTTTATTTTTAATCTCCTGTCTGGGTCTTTGCAAAAATGGATTCTCTATAAATTAGATACAGCTATTGAAGATGTGCGACCAATTTTGTAAAGTCTTGAACTTGTATCTCTCATCAAAGCCACCTTTTCTTTCTTGTCTTGCCAAGTTTTTTTTTTGTTGTGTTTTTTTTTTTTTTACATTCACAGTCGGGCATGTTTTCTATACTTGTATATTACATCACCCTCATGTGCCCTTTCTGTCTTTTATTCTGTTTTAACAGTGTTTATCAAAATTTAAAGGAATCAAAAACATAATTTGAGATTTTACAAGTAAAATTTGTAACATTTAAAGATAGGAGAAAACTATACATTCTGTAATCGTTTTCTACCATTAAAATTATGTTTCTTGATTACTTAGGGTTTCATAACTTAGAATCTATAAAGGTTTTAGATTTGCCCAAAATTATATTTTTTAAATTGTTATGTACCTTCAAATTCTACAAAGAAATCAGACAGTATGTCATCAAACGTTACGTATTATTATGTTTTCAAAAAGTTTTAACTTAGAGCAGAATTACAAATTGAATTCAACAAATATTTATTTGTTACATATTCTTATACTTTATTCACGACATCTACAAACTGTAACTATGCTTAATGGCTTGCAGAGTTCCTATATAAGGTCATGCGTTAAAAATTGTATTTAAGGGGCATATGGAGTAAATATGTGTTCTCTCCTTACTAACCTTAAATGATAAGCCTTAGGAAACTGTTATTTGTCAGTGCTATAAAGCAGATTGTTGCCCAGTGGTTTCAATTATCATCAAAGGATTCTTCACAGGCAGTAATAGTTACATCAAAACCTGAAATTTATTATTCAGGTTCTGCACTGAAGTCTTCACAGTGATTATGTTCCTTTCAACAGAATGCATTTTATGCTGACTTCTCACATTCCTTTTCATCTTTTTTATTATTTCCCCAGAATGGCCACCAAGTTAATACGGCTTGTTAATGACAAGAAAAGATGTGAGCGGATTGGTGGCGGCCCCAAGCGGCTAGGACGGGATGTAGAACTAGAAGAAACGATTGAGCAGCTGCAAGAGAGAGTTCATGAGCTTGAAAAACAAAATGAAGGCCTCAGAAACAAACTTATTTCAGCTAAACAACAACTTCAATTCCAAGGTCATAGAACTCTGTACAACCATGTACAATCTCGTGTTAACACAGGACGGAGAAAAGTAAATGAGGTTTCTGGCTTTCAGGAAAGCCCAAAGAAAGGTATAATCAAAATTTGTTTAGAATTCCAGCATTCTTTGAACTCACTTTTCTCTATCTCACTCTTCTGCTCATTGACTTTAAAAAGCCACAACAGTTCTTCATTTTTTGCTTTTTGTTCATTTTAGCATTTGTAACATAATATCTGGGTAACTTGAACTTATTGTGAAAATACTTTATTATTTATATATAAATGAATTAGGTTACATTTGATTTCTTTTAAAAGAAAAATTAAACTTAATTTACATAAACCTCTAGTAAAGAACAAATTCTGCCTGCAAATTGCAATTTTAAGTGTAGTTTGAGGAACCTAGATTTCTTTTTTGCAAAGAAGGAAATTAAGCTTTGAAATTGTATATGCAAGTAAAAGAAAATCAGTTTGTTTACCTTTAAAGTCTTCAAACTGTCTTGTTTTTATGAAGCTTTATGAACTTTTATAAAGTTTTATCAGAGTCCTTATATAAAGTTTTCCAGATGCTAAATAATAAATGCTCCTCACTACAAGCTGTTAGGGTTTTCCTCTTTTATAAGTGAATAACAGAGATAAAGTGACCTTGTATTGAAAGGAACCCCAAACCCAAATCATATAGCCATAATCTTAATCTGTTTCTTAACCAAATCAAACATTTTATTTACCATGATTCTAAAATGTAATGGAGTCCAGTGATTTTGTTTCACATGACATGAGAAACATTAATTTCTGATTCTAAGTTGATACTTTTTAAAAAACTTTTATTTCATGAGAAATGAAAACTTTTTTCTTAATCAAAATATAGTTACACAGGAAAGTAACCTAAAATCCCATGCTTACTTTATTAAAGAAAGCTTACTTGAATAGAAAAGACAAAAATAGCTGCTATAGTCTTCTATCCATAGATAAAAACTGTCTCCTTTGTATAGATATCTCTTTGAAATCTATGAGTACTCGTAAATGGAGAATGGAGATACGTGAGGAAAGGGCTTGGCCATTTATAGCAATTTGGTTTTGGAAATAGACTCTTTATAGCAACATTATAAATTATGAGCCAGAAAATAGAATGCTGCTATTGATTAACTTCATGACTTGAACAAACTATTTGATCTCTCTGAGCCTCAGTTTCTTATTTCTAAAATGGAAATAGTACTTATATACCAACCCTCCTCTGGGGGATGTCATTTATTAACTTTGCAATTTATGGAATAACATGTTAAATACACACATTTCATAGCATAGCAGAAGGAACAATAATTACATTCTAGGCTCAACTGTGCCATTATCTATGTGTCTCTGGGCAAATCATTTAACTTATTTAGGCTTCAGGTTTTTTTTTTTAATTTTAAAATGAGGGATTTGAACTAAATCATCTTTATAGATTATTCTTTCTCAAAAATTCTTCATACATCTAATGCCTTTATTATTTATTATTTTTTGTCTTGGTTTATTGAATTTGCTCTAAGAATTTTACAAATTAGTGATGCTATAGAATTGGTGTCTAGATAGGATACCTTTTTTCCCCCTCTAACCCTTAACTTCTGTCTTAAAATTAATATTGTATATTGGTTCCAAGGCAAAAGAGTGGTAAGGGTTAGGCAGTGGGGGTTAAGTGACTTGCCTAGGGTCACATAGCCAAAAAATGTGAGGGCAGATTTGAACCCCAGGCTTCCTGTCTCTAGACCTGACTCTCAATCCAACCTAGCTGTCCCTAAAAGAATGCATTTAACCCCTTTAAATAAAAACTTATTATAAATTCCAAGAATAAACAGAATTTTTCTCTTTGGAAAGATCAACAAAGTAATAATAACATTATTTTAAATGCCTTTACTTGTATATGATGTGATTTTTATTGGTTCATAAAATTTAGAAATAATTAAGTTCTTAGCACATTTAACTCTTAGGCCAAAGAAGGTCTATTCTAAATCCCTCATCTATCTATAAAGTACTAGCATATTGAAAAAATATGGCTTAATCTTGAGAAATGACAAAAGCAAAATCCTTATAGATTATTCAGAAGCCTCATCCCTATCTGTTAGGAATAGTTTCTTGCAGAAGACAATTAAAAGGTGCTTATGAGAGATTATCAACATGACTTTTTAATATTTTATTAATATTTTAATTTTCTCAGAAATTATTATCAATAATGGGGCCATATTAGAGTCAGTTAAATGAATGACAATACACCATCAACTTGAAATTGTAATTAGAATCAAATTAGAAAAAAGGTGAGAAAATACTACCATATATGGCTTCAGCCTGACTTATTCGAAAGAAAGCTAAAATAAGAATGGAAAAAGGCAAAGATATTAATATTGATTATCACCCTTTTCTGCAAAAATTAACTGATATAAAAGTTACCATAAGCATGAGGCTCACTAAGCCCAGGCAGTTCACCAGAAAGAGGAAGCTTTTGATTTCCTTACCAAGTGGAGAAAGTTGGTAGTTCAGTTTAGAATACAAACTCAAAAAAATACAAACAAGTCTATTGAAAACTTTCTGTGAGATCCAAATGAATGAACCAACAACACATTGTTCTTTCATAAATTAAACTATCAGGAAGTCAACTGTAACAGAGAGAAACAAAGAATTTTTTTGTACTTCTGTAACAATCTATTTTTATCATCAATGACAAAAGAATCACCCTAACCTCTCAATCTGTGTACTATGCAGAGAAATAAAAATAGCTCTTGAGAAAACAAAGTTAGAAAACATGAAAATGAAGTCAAATACACACTGAGATAGTCTATTGGAGTTGTAACAATCTTGAAAGCATTGCAGTCACTGTACAATTATCATAAAGAAGGAAAGATACCAAAATCATGAAAAAAATATTGAATGATATTAATATCCCCAAATATAATTGAGAGAATAAATAACTACCAGTGCGTATTCACACTTTCTCATCTTTATAAAATCTTTACAAAGACAATCTATATACATATCAAGGGCATCTGATGAAAATATGAAAAGAGGCAGGTTTCTCAAGTGATTATCTCTGGAAGAACATGTCTTTTCAATCACTTAACTGATGGGTAAAAAGGCTTACCATGTTTATTAATTGTTGATTATAAATAGCTGGATGTTTGTAATTTTGACTTGGTAGAATTTGTCTGTCTAAAGTGCCCTCCTTCAACAAGTATGATATCTATTGTGAAATCATGAGATTCCATGAATGCAACAACAGAAATAATTGTTAAATACCTTCTTGCTGAATTATGTGAAGCAAGGAATAAAGCATGAATAGATTTGTTTGTTCAGAACGTTCACTATTTTCATGAAAGAGATCTTAAACAAGATCTAAATGATGAGGTGAGGTCTACCAAATACTTCTTTTTGCAAATAATATTACACTGATTATATCAAGCCCCAGAACAGTACAGGGCCACTGCAATAAAATTCATTATTACTCAGAGGATAGAATAAAAATCCATATGAGAAAAAAACTAAATGGATGAAAAATACCTGTTGTCCCAACTTTGATGTTCAGTTGAATGACCAGTCCATTAAGATAGAACATTGGTATTTATATTTGTCACCAGTGTTACAAAACAGATAATGAGTTGGTCCCAGAATTAAATTAAAGGTAGTGGTCCCAATTGCTTTTGAGAAATTATCCTATGCTTTCAGCAGTCCTAATCTTTCTCCCACACAAAGATCCACATTTTTAATACAACTATTCTCCTAGGAATACTGTGTGTTTGAAAATACTGAAACACTAGAGTCTCCAAGGAATCAATGTTGTAGGTAATGGACAAGACATGCTGTACCTCACTGGGATGTATCATATTGTCAGTGATGCCCTACATGCAAGAAATAAAATGAAGGGTGTCACTGAGGAAATGTTTGAACAAAAAAGGAAGTAGACCAATCACATTATAACAGGGATATTATAGGAACGCCTAAACATTATATTGGTATCCATCAAATGAAAAAGATTATAGGACATTAGCTAACAGAATCAGTGGTTCCTTTGTGAAGTACTTAAAGACTCAAGTCACAGAGGATGAGGCTTCAAGGATATGTTAAGAGTCTATGATGAAAGAAGAACCACTGAAGTATTACAGTATAATGAACAATTTAGAACATTTTCCCTCTTTGTATATTTTAAGAATTTTTGACCTTTTAGGGAATTATTTCACTGTTGAGTAGGTTATGTTAAGCCGCCTTCAGTATAGTACAGGTATCTTTTAAGTGGTCTTTATAGTATCCATTCATAGCATAATTTGCTTAGAAAAAAATATTGGAATTGATGTTAAATAATAATAGCAATTGGGTGAAGATTGACACAATATAGGAAAATAATTTACTCCACAGTTGAAATAGGTTTTATAATAATCTATAAAGAAATCCTTTACACTTAGTACCCACTAAGAACAGGTCAAAGTTCCATAACTGGAAATATTAGAATTTTATTTTAAAAATGAACTTTTCTAAAGCAATTCAACTTCATCATAAGCTTACACAGCTCTAGTTTGCTTTGTGGAATAAATGTTTGAGGATATCTTTCATTTATAAAGGATTTATGCAACAACTGATTGATGATTTTCCATTCAAATTTCAGAAGTAAAACTAAAACTAAAAGGTAAACTATACGAGTAAAAGCATGATTAGTTTTACTTTATTAATGGATTTCTCAGAAATGATATGTTAATTATTTTTTGGTAAGCTGAATCGTTTTATACACCCCAAGGAAGTTTTCCCTTGAAAGGATTTCAATTGTGAATTCTTCAGTAAAGCTGAAAATTATTTTTATAAAGCAAATAACTGTCTTTGATTTACCTTTCATGTAAATATGGATTTTCATGTGGGTTTTACGTTAAAGCAAGGTATGTTTATGATTTTTTCTTTATATTTTGAGAACACTAACATTAAAAGGCAATACTGTTCCTTTTAATCCACACACCCATTCCCTCTATATTCTCCAAGAAAAAAACTCTTGTCTTAATTGTTGTCCTTCAGATATTTTGGTCATGCTCAACATTTCATTGGGGTTTTCTTAGCAAATATACTAGAGTGGCTTACTCTAGCTCATTTTACACATGAGAAAGTAAAGCAAACAGGGTTATTAAATAACTTGCCCAGGGTCATACAGCTAGATGTATCTGGGACCAGATTTGATTTCAGTTCTTCCTGACTCCAGGCCCAGAGCTCTATCCACTGTAATAACTAGCTGCCCTTTGTCTCAATTACCCAAATTGTTACTACCAAAAAAAATAGCGGATATTAACTATTTCCTTTTCCTTAATCTTTTAATCTGTGCTATGAGCATTTGATTTGAAGAGTTAATTGTCCATTTTTTTAAAGATGTTATTACAGTAATTCTAAATTTAATCTAAATTTAGTGACATGGTTAATTTGGTTTTTACAATAGAATTTGTTTATGACTAATATGAGACTTACTACCATATTTCATGTTATTTCAACTGTTTGAGTTCTAACAATCTCTGGAGAAATATGGTGTCTGATTCTGCATTCTATATGGCAAAAAACTTCTTACTGATCCTTATTTAACTTTAAATATTAATATTATAGATAATGCATACCCACCTTTTAAGTGCTTGCATCTATTAAAACCATTTCAGTAAACTGAATTTTGTAACATTATTTTTCTTTTAGGAACAAAAGTACAAGATGTAGTACGGGCAGGAACTCCACAACCCGAAGTTACAGGAGTTAGACAGCGTTTACTTCAAGAAGCAAGGGAAGAAATAAAAGCATTGTATGTATACTTTTCATTCACTAACATATACAAATTTTATTATTTTCTTTTTAAGAACCAATTTTTTCAAAAAATTTGGTTAAATATTACAATAACCAATTCCATGATGAATCAGAATAGATGTATAATAAAATGAAAATAACATCTAGCTCCACTAGAGAGCAGGTACTTTTATATTAATCCAGGCACCCTTTCCCCCAAGGAATAGCATAAATCCCAATCATTTAGAATAGTATAAGCTTCAGAGTCAATATTCTCTTGCCAAAGAAAATGTAGGTACATTTTTAGATCCTAAATTAATTAGTTCTTTTGGTGGTAAAAGAGCCCTGACTTAGCAGCATGGAATTAAATGGCACATGTGGATTTAGCCTTTAGTTTTGTAATATATTTCCAATATATAGCACTTCATATTTTTATTTCAGAACTTTAATTTTATCACATTCACATCTTTTTTTGATTTAAAAAAAAACCTTTCAAATTAGTTGTCATTGAAGCAATACAAATTCTTATCTCCAAACATTTCTTTATATTTACATTGGATAGATATGGAATAAAGGGGAAAAAATATTTCAGGACTAATAGTCTGCCTTGAAAGGTAATTTGATTTCTTCATAGACATGTTTGTAGTGCTTTGCCTTCTACTAAAATAGCCTTTGACCACAACTATTTAAAAATTATCAGTTGAAGCTAGAATTAAATACCATAAAATTGTATGTTGTTATTTAATCACAGTTTACAACTAGAATAACTAGATTTCACATTATTTCTATAAAGTTCAAGAAACAGGATGGTCTTGATCATAGAAGATAAGGAACTATGGAGACATAGGGTATCTGACAAATTCTCTGCTTCTAAATATAGTGAATATGAAGGAGCCTAGGCTTATTGACCAGTTAAGAGAACCAGAATCCTTAGTATGTAGGGTTTCAGTAAATACTTCTTTAATGAACTTAGCTGAAGAAATTCAACTTTGAAAGACCTGAGAAATCTGATGAATGCAATGACTGACCATATATCTCCAGAGAATTTCTGGTGAAGCGTATAATCTACCTTCTGATGGAAAAATGATAAATTCTGAGAGACAGAAAGAGGCACACATTAAAGATAGGGCCATTTGTGTATTCATTTTGCTTAACTATGCTTATTACAAAGATTTCTTTTCTTCAGGTTTTTGTTTAAATGAAATAAGGTTGTGGGAAGGCTAGGTTAGAAATAATGATGCTTTAAAAAAGAATATCATTGAAACTCTTTTTTTTTTTTAATTCATAGAAGAGAACAGAATACCTTAGAAATTGAACCAGATTACCTTTGAGGGAACTTTTCACTCTAAATATATTTAAAGACAATGTATGTAAGGCACTTTGCAAATCTTAAACAACCAGTTAAATGTTAGTAATTATCCTATGATTATGGCATTCACAGAATATAGTTACAACTTCAGGGCTTTAGAGCATTTGTAGTCCAATAAAAAAAAAAATACTACAACTAAGCAGAACTAAGCCTGGAGTTAATTAGACCTGATTTAAAATTTGGCCTCAGAAACTTAATAGCTGTGTGATCCTAGGCAAGTCATTTAACCTCTGCCTGCCTAAATTTCCTCATCAGTAAATGACAGCAAGGGGAAAACTTTAAAATTCATTAAAGAAGTATTTATTGAATTCCTACTATATACTCAGGATTCTAGTTATCTTCTTAGTCTATAAACCTTGGTTTTTTAATGTTCACTTTTGCTTTGACGACCTACATTTATTTACATTTCAGAAAACTAGATTCAGAGAATTGATCATAGATAGCCTTATGACTCCACAGTTCCTTATTGTCTAAGATCTGGACCATCCCTGTTTCTTGAGCTTCTTTGAAATGTAAAACCTAGCTGTAATAGTTACAATCTATGGTTAGTTAACAAAAGGATCATTTTGTGCTACTTCATTCTTATAATCTTAATTTTTACTTCAACTGATTATTTTTACATATTTAATGAATTAAACCCTTGATTAATATGATAAAATAAAATATATCTTGTGCACATTTTAAACCTATTAGTGTTTCCTTTTAGTCTATATTTCTGCATACCTATGCATGAATGCCTTTTAATATAAAGAATGTTTTTAGCAGTGATTTTAAAGTTTTTCTCCAAACTATTTCATTGAGTATATTTCTGTATTTTAGAGAATCTTTGGTTGAAACACAAAGAGACCAATTACTAGATCTGGAGCACACAGCAGAGGTACTGAAAGCTCAAATGAGGAGAAAAGAAAATGAGTATGAGGCATCTCTTCTGCATCTTCGAGAGCAGCAAGCGGCAGATCAAAGGTATAGAAAATTTTAATTTCCACCTACAGCAGTCCCAATTATTACATTGTTTTATTATATATTATGTTGTATTGATTGATCTGGATTTTTTTTAGTATGAGTTTAGATTTTTAGTTACCTTCATAATATTGTTTGACCTTAATGTGAAACTACTACTTCTCTAGTAATTATGGTCAATAGGCAGTGTGCTACCATTAACATGCTAAATAACTCGTTAAACTTTCTAGGGTAAATAAGGCATGAAAATGGAAAGTAGTAGACTCAAGTCATAGATTTACAGGATATTGAATTCAAAGGGATTTTTGAGATCATCTAATACATTCATCATGTTATATAGAAGAGAAAACACGTCAGGCAAATCAACAAAGGTATCACTGGCCATTTGTGGCAGAACTGGGCCTATATTTCATTTTGTATAACTCCCAACCCTATTTATTTCTTACCTGCCACCATAGATGACAGCCCTTCAAGACCCTCCTGATTATCAGATATAATTTAGATGAAGATTTAGCAAAGAAAAATGAAAAAGAGTAGTTAATAAAATAAAGCAAGATATGCTTTGTTATTACTACCTACAATGTAAAGATGAGATACCAATGTATAAATGTCCTTTTTTTAAAAAGGCCTATGCAGAGAACCAAGAGAAACATGTACTCACTCTGGCACATGGGTTTTTTTCCACTAAGCAAAAGACTAGATTAAAGTGGGGCTAATGGGCACAGAGACTTATAAATTCCCTAACATTCTCTAAATGAGGTGAAACTGAATTTATTTCTTGCCTCATAAACTTTATAAAGGTTTTATTTATATATGTTTGTCAAAAATTAAAGATACCTGTAATGAATGGTTTGTCTACTTGAGATACAGTAGTTCAAAACTAAAGACAACTTAATAGAAGTGACTTTAGGGTTTCTTTTTTCCCACATGTTTACATGTATTTTGATATTTTATGGGTAACAGCAATTTTTTTAAACTAATGGAAAACTGTTGAAATAATGTTAGGGAGAATATAAAACTTGGTATAATTTACTGTATAGAAATATCACAAAATAAAAAACATATTTAAACTTCTTTTTTTACAGATACATTATTTCAGATTTGAAATTCTAGAAGTCTGATCTGGATGTTAGATTCCATGTTACAAACGTGAACTTAATGTAGTTGTAATCTTCAGAGTAGTAGTGCCTGATATTTATGGCAGAGAGCCTTTTCATACAATATTACAGAAACCCTTCATAGTGTGTGTTTAATAGACCAGTTTGGTTTGGCATGAGCTTGACATAAACTTTTGGTTATTCAAAGCCTTTAATTGCTTTGAAGTAAGAGCCCAGTGCTGCTCTTTTTTTATTAAAATCATGTTTTTTCCTGTTGTTGTGGCCTATTTGGGAAGACCAACTTGTGATTTTTGCATATGTTCTACATAATGCCTCATTAGTTTAAAATCTTGTATCATTTACAAGTAGCCTGCATGTCTGTGTTGTTTTGAACAAAAATTCATATTAAAATTTAAACATATAAAAACGCATATTTTCTGCTTATTAAACTAGGAGACCTTAAACTAAATGTAAAACAGGTATGTGTGAACTATGTATATGAACACTAAGAATCAGGAAGATTTTTCCTTTTATGAATTTTCAAGTACAAAAATAATGTTTTCATCAAACATACAATTAGTTAGATTAACTCTAAAGTGGTTTTCAAAGGAAATCATAGCTTGTTCACCCTGTTGATTAAAAATATATCCATGTCATGATATCTGACAAACACTAACTTAAAATTTTTGCCTATGAATTTACTTATTCACCTTAGTGGAGAGAGCACTATCTTAGACCAGCATAGAAGAGAATTACCTTCTGTATTATGGGGAATAAGGAATATTGCTTACCAAAACTCCCTTCATCCCCTTCATTGTTCACACCCTCATGCACGAGATCAGATATGACATTAGCTACTGACAGAGGGTGTGACTGTGGTCTAAATGACCTATATCCAGCACCAGAAAGCTCACTTTGTTGCTTTTATTTATGTTAACTTTTTTAAACTTATCATAATTGCCAACTTAAACCTAAACCTAAATCTAAACCAGCTTAGAAACTGGCCTAGTGAATATCAAAATCAAAAGTTTGCTTTTTCTCTTTTGTTTTTGATATATTTCAATTAGTTAGGATTTTACTTAGATCTCACCTTTCAACACATTTTCGTAATTTGATATTAATCCTGAAAACCTCTCAAAATTATCTGTACATCTATGAGGACAGACAAAGTTGAAACTTTGGAATTCTCAAATGAAGGAAACTTATTTGAATAAGTTGAAATTCTCCACTCAAGATTGGATATAAAAGATGAGAAGCCAGCTTTTGTCTTTGTTCATTAGATTTACTTTTTTTCTAAAACTAATAAAAAAGCTTTCCCACTTATCCTCAAGAGAATGTCCTTCATGTTATTTTGTATGCAGATATATATAAAGTAATCAAGAGAAGCATTCTACCTTTCCCCAAGTTGATAATGAATGTGACCAATTTTGGACTTACCTGTTGGCCAAAATTCTGAGTCAGGAAATGAGGCTTAAGTAAACTATTACTCTTTGTGAAACTTCTAAATCAAAAAAAGATCACATTTCATTTGTAGCATATAAAACCTTTGCCTTTTCAAGTGGACTCTCCCAGATCACATTAAGGAAATTCATTTAGGCTAAAAGCAACATTGGGTATGCTAGATTATATATTATATGCAAGATAGTATTCTTGACAATGATAAATAGATTATTAAAACATTCTGTACTCATGAAGACAAATATTTGATCACTGACTATAGCCACTGATTGCAATTTATTTCAGCAAATATATTTTTAAATCAGTTACTTTGTCCTAGACGCTGTACTAAGTACTAGGGATAAACAATGTGGTAGTTCTTACTTTCAATAAGCTTGTATTTTAGAGGAAAACAATATGAACACAGAGAAGAAACCACATGTCTTCTTTTGGTTTTTGAGAGGAAAGACCTGAACTGCATTTCTTAGATTAATCAATTACTCTGATATTTTTTAAAAGGATTACTCTTTTTATATCTAAATGTTAGGTTGTCCCTCTTGCTGAACTATTTTCCATTAGCTAACAGCTATGCAGCATCATTTATGTCTTTCATATATGTAATGCAGTGTGTCCTTAAAGCATCCTCTCCTAAATGGTGTTGACTATGGCATTTATATATCTCAGGCTAACAAATCCAGGTCTTGTAGACATACAGTCCAGCTACAATAGTGCATTCTTAAAGGATGTGACACCAAAGACCCTTTTTAATTTTGTTGGCATGTGAAAGAGCAAAAAAATATTACTTCTTAAGCTTTCATCTTGTAGACTATATATAATAAAGCTCACAGTTTTTTATTACTGTGGCACCCAGTAGCAAAACTACAGTCTATTGTCAAGTGCTTTCCAATGCTTCCAGTAGAAGTTGTTTTTTCAGAATTTTTTAACTTGACTGTTTCAGATTGTCAGAGAGAAATTTGGAACACAGGCTGTTAGTCCAAAACATTTTTTTCAGTATAAAATCTAATTTAATTAAGCTTGTTTTGAGTTTAGAGATATGCAAACAACTATTCTCATGATTTTTAAATACTTTTGGCACACTTGTTAATCATCAATGTTGACCTTCTAGAGAAGAAAGGAAAAACTATATTTTGCAAGTAGATAATCCTTCAAGTAACAATTGCTCATAACATTTTTTAAAGTTATGTTGAAATAACTTTAAGAGAAATTAAATTTTATAAAATAAGAGACCACACTCAATCTGTTTTAAAGAAATTTCTCCATAATGATTCATAATTAAACATAGATAAATAAGATTTTTTTAAAATATACTATTCTTTCCTTCTGAAAAATGCTCTAAATTTGTATATTTTCATCATATTTACTCTGGAGTGGTTCAATAGGTTCTGTTTTAGCTATTAACTAGAGTTCATATAAACTTAGTGATATACTAGTTCTACAAATGTCATCTGTAGCCTTAAGGATTTATGAGACCGGAGTTCTCCATAGTATAAGGGTGATTGGAATAGTATAAGTAGTCTTTCAAAACACTAGGCATTCACATATATGCATTCAGGAGGGGTGCTGTAGCTAGCTGTCTATTCCTAACTCTCTGCCTCTTTGTGACAACTCTGATTTCATCTTTGTGTCTCTCATGCCTAACAGCTGAAACCTCCTCTATTGTTTCCCCTATTAAAATGTCAGCTCCTTGAGAGCAAAACTGTCTCACTTTTTCGTTTGTATCCTTAGAGTTAAGCACAAAACTTTGAATATTGTTAACACTTAAAAATGCTCATTTATAGGGGGCAGCTGGGTAGCTCAGTGGATTGAGAGCCAGGCCTAGAGACGGGAGGTCCTAGGTTCAAATCCGGCCTCAGACACTTCCCAGCTGTGTGACCCTGGGCAAGTCACTTGACCCCCATTGTCTACCCTTACCAATCTTCCACCTATAAGTCAATACACAGAAGTTAATGGTTTAAAATTAAAAAAAATGCTCATTTATGCATTCATACATTCATCCATAATGCACTGGGGAAACAGTGTGGTTTTAGGGAAAAGAACACTAGAGTTAGAAAAGACAACTGGATTCAGATCCCACCTCCAGCACTTAATTATGCTAATCATGGGCAAATTAATCTTACCCTTATTTCTTCATCTGGTTGTAATATTAAAAATTAATATTATGCCAAGTATATGCTAAATGTAATATTTAGAAATTGGTTTGGAAATAATAGTTTTAAAAATCGTTGTGGTCGCCATTTATAAAATAGTTAACCCTTAAGTCACGAGGATGATAGTAACTTTTAACAATTTAATTTTAATATAAATATATTCTAAGAAAGAAATAAAGAGGGAAATAAATATGAAAAATATTTCCTAGCCTACCACCTTAGTCTTACCAGCCCATGAGAGTATCTTCCAACCACGCCAACAATGCCAAATCAAAGAAAGACCCCCAGCCAAAGACCTCCAGAGAAGAGTCTGATCTCCTCCTCTGTAGTCTCATTTTTAAAGTCCTTTTTCTCCACGTCACTTCCTTTCCCTCTGTGCTGGTCTATCACATCTCAAGAACCAATAAAAGTCTCTATTTGGAGCATTCCAGTTAAGCTAATGGGCTGGCTCGGACAAGCAGAAAGTTAGCAACACTGAGTGGAAAAGGGTTCCCTTTGCACAGTCCTCCCTGTGATTCTTTTGGGAGACAAGCATGTTGAAATCTCCCAGATTTACATGCCTAGTATCCCCAATGAATCATTTCACATAACCAGCTTATATCTCTAAAGATCACTTACTAGAGGTACATATAATATTGCACTTTCTAAGAAGAAATTACCGTAATTTGGGGATAAGAGGGAAATAAAAGAGAAAGAGAACAAAAGCAATGATGGGTAGGTGTATTGACAAAAAGCCAATCAGAAGGCAATCCCCTTTGGCATGAGTTTACATTCAGAGTAAATGTGTTCAACTCCCTTCAGTTCGATTCACTACATCCCAAAGTTCATTCTGGATCTTTTGATGCAGTGTGTGGTTCCTGCAGGCTTCTTTATGGTGCCCTCTTCAAAAAGTTCACTTTCTTGATTCAGGTAGTTAGTGAGCTTCTTTTCCTGAAATTTCTCTCGAAAAAAAAGATTTTTTTTTAATCTTGAATTTTATGAAAATTATACAATCCTCCCTGAGGAAGATGATTGACCAATATCTGGATCAACTCTCACGATCCATGCCTGAGTTATGGGGTATATAAATCAATTGTCAAAAGAAAATCCAAAAACTTAAAAAAAAAATAAAAGAGAAAAAACTAAATTTTGGGGGAGAAAAAAAACCTTCCCGGGTCATGAACATTCTGCTCATCTGAGCCAGCCCATTAGCTTGACTGGAATGCTCCAAACAGAGAGACTTTGATTAGTTCCTGAGATGTGATAGACCATCACAGAGGAAAAGGAAGTGGTATGGAGAAAAAGGACTATAAAAAATGAGACCATAGAGAAAATCAGGCTCTTCTCTGGAGGTCTTTGGCTGGGTTTCTTTCTGTGATTTGGCGTTGGTGGCACTCTCATGGGCTAGTAAGATTAGGGTGGTAGGCTAGTAAATAGTTTTCATATTTATTTCCCTCCTTATTTCTTGGACTATATTTATATTAAAATTAAATTATTAAAAGTGAGAAGATAGGATTAACTCTCCCCTTGTCTATTTTTAGCTAATGAAATCAAGAAATACCTCACTTAACCTATAAGTAAGAGTGCTCACAAGTCACTTTCACACTCCCAGAGGCCACAAGCACTGCCTCTCCTTGGGCAGTGCTAGGCAAATTGAAAGACAGCAATTGGTTTCTATGAAGACTGGGAGAGATGGGAAATGATGTGGGAAAAGGGGTATAAAAAGAGACCAACATGGTCTGGGACACCATTCCCTTCCTGGCATTTGGAGAGACTGGTTCCTTGGAGAGATTCCTTCCTTGGCTCCTGGAGAGACTGGTTCCATAGATTCCTTCCTCAGCTTTTGGAGAGAGTGGCTCTGGAGATTCCTGCCTCGGCTTTGGAAAGATTCTTTCCTTAGATTCTGTGTTGGCTTGCTGGAGACTACTGGACTTTCATGTGGAGATCTGGACTTGAGAAAACCCTTGGTGGGGTACTGAACTGGGCTTCACTTCACTGGAGAAACACTTAGGGCTGATAGGCTTGGTTAAGGCTCTGTTTCTTTCTTACATTTCCCACTTTCACTTTTTCTACCTCATTGTAAATAAAAACTGCTCACAGTCATTTTGACTTATGGGATAATATTTTATAATCAGTGACCACAATACCATTTTTATAACTCTTATATTGAGTCAATAACCAATTATATTTTTTTACAAAAACTACTATCATCTTCATGACTTAAGAGTTAATTATTTTACAAACAGCAACCACAATGATTTTTGTAAACTAATATTTTTCCAAATCAATTTCTAAACATTACATTTAACATATTACATTTGGCATAATAGTAATCTTTAATATTATTTGATAATGTCCATACTGTTTATCATAAATTGTTGATGTAAAGCTTAAATGAAATAATGTGCATAAAGTGCTTTGCAAGCCATAAAGTGCTATATAAATGTTTGATATTATTATTATTACATATAGTAGATACATAAATGCTATTTAATTGAATTTCTTCTCCTTTTTCCTTTCAAGATTTTCAGGGCTTCATGTTAACCAGATTTTCAGTGCCATGTAAATCTTAGGTGTGGGACATAATGAATATGATAGTGTATGTGATTTTTCTCAGGCTTCAAATCCACATAAATATGAGCCTATGATGATTTTAACTTTAACTATAAGGTGTCCCAAAAATGTCCTGACATGGTTTTAAATTAAGGTTTAAAAAAACTGCACTAAACCTTTTGGGACACCCCATACTTAATGTAAACTGTTTAATACTCACCACTATAAAACCTTACAATGCAAATAAAGTAATATTTTCCTGTTTCTGTATCGAAAATGCATACATTCAACAATTAAAACTGTACTTCAAACCTATAAAACTACCTTTTTTTTTACAAAACACCTCAGTCCTAGAAGGAAAATTTTCGTTATACTTGTCCCAAAGTAACTGCATTATGATGATCATATCTTTTATTTCCAAATGACAGTTACTTTTAAACTATATTATTTATATTATTTTCATCCAGAACAAATTCACCAACAATGAGCATTAAGTAACCTCTATTGGAAGAGCACTGTAGCTGAAGTACTAAAACTTTCTGAAATGTCATGCTTATTTTCCTGATATAAAAAATTTAACTTCTGTTAATAAAAACAATCAATTCAGACCCAGTGGTCCTGGATTCAAACCCCAGTAGCACCTCTGACTAGCTAGATGATCTTTGACAAGTCACTTCCCTTCTGAGAATCAGTTCTTCAACTGTGAGACTGGAATAAAAATTAATGTGGAATTACTGCAGAGATTGAATAAGATAGCATATGTGAAATACTTTGTGTACTTCAAAGTGATTTATAAATACCAAGTTTTACTAATATTCCTATGACTCTATAGAAACTAAATGTGACTGGGGGATGAGGTATTTCAATGAAAGGTAGCAAGACAGAGTGGTGAGAATGCTGAACTTCAGTCGAGAAGCCTCATTCCTTATTAGCTGAATAACTCTAAATAAGTCTTTATCTCTCTGTTTCCATTCCTTCATTCTTCAAATTGGGATAAAAACACCTGTAGTGTTTACTTCACAAGGTTGTTGTAGGAATCAAATGATGTCATTTAAGTAAAGCAATTTTCAAACCTTAAAGTATGAAAAATATTAGCCATTATTATGCCCTTACCTCCTTTTGTTGCTGTTGCTATTATTAGTCAACATTTTTAATTAGCAAAAATTATTTTATTACCTACCCTAGAGTACCTATGAACCCTAGAGTTACTTAGGGTTTTTGACATATCAAAAAGTAAGAAAAAAATTAGAAAAACTAAAAATGTTAGCAGATTGAATATTACCTAGTATGGATATGATATTGTTCTTAGACAAGGGTTAAGTAAACAATAAAAATGTCATCATAGGAAAAGCAAAACAAATTTCTGGAAAATGCAAAAATTGCATTTTGGTTTCTTGGTTTTTACAGAATTTGTGAAATTTTGTTTTAGGCTTTATTGAAAGTTCTGGATCATACTGATATCGAACCTTATTAATTTTGTCTCTCCATGTTGCTTGGTTTCATTGAGCAAAGAAGAGTAGTTTGTTTAAAAATTGTAAAAATATTATTAAATATATATTTCTAAAGTACTCAATAAAAAGTATAAGACACTTAATATTGTATTAAGGCTATACCTTGGGCTAGGATCTGAGATTCTTGGACTTGTTTATCTTCTCTGTAAAGACAACTAACTGGCCAATGCCAAAACACAATGAACTTTCAAATATCAAAGAAGAAAATTTAAGTATTTCAAGTCCTCAGCTGGTTTACAGATGTGTAAGCTTTGTAGTCTATTTTCTGGTTCCAGTATGGCATTGTGACAATTTTTCCAATATGTGTACAGTAGATAAATTTTAGAAGGAAAATTATGCATTTCAAATGGAAAACTAATATTACCATTTTAAAATATGTTACTTTTGTTTAAAAATGTAGGCCAAAACTTAGTCATATATGTTTACCCAAATACTTTAGATGTTAAACAAATTTAATTAGGTCACCTTTCCTGGTCCAAATGTGTATGTGTCTTTGGAAAACAGGTATTCATTTAGATCTGTGATTAACCTTTACAAGATCTTCCTGTACAATTCTGTGTTTGCTTTAATCTCAGTAGGGAAAATACAAAATAGGATTGGAACATATAGGGTTTCTATATACCCTGTGGATGTTAAATGATCTCATACAGCTAAAAGCACATCTGCAACTTATTTAGATGCCAGTCTTAGGGCATTATTAGTATAAAATGCTAGGTCACTTTTCTTGAATATTTAGAAAAGTTTAGGTTCCTAGAGAAAATTCTCATAAATGGTAATGCTTTGACACTCTGTTTTGGATAATGTTAAGAAGATGACTAGATTACATTGGAAAACAAGTTTTTCATCTAGAGAGAATTATATTTTGGGGATTAAAATATTACTGTCATAAACATCTCCGTGTCAAATATTGTATGTGTGTCATCTTTCAGTAAGCCATGGAATCACTTAAAATTTTAAAAATATCTATTAAAAATAATTATTAGTTAAATTTTAATTACTATCTGTGATTTTATGTCTAAGGAACATAGGGAGTTCTATCAATAAAATCAGGTCAAATCATCCCCCAAAAGGGTGCATTATTAGGGAAGTAATGTCATAGAAAACGTTGATTTACAAGTATAATGAAGTTTTCTAAGAAAAAACTTTTATTCTATCATATATTTTACCTTGAGTTTTCCCCACTCCTTTTTTTTAATGTGAAGGACAAATATTCGAGAAAATGTGGAACTGATCAAACTTAATAAGCAGCTTATGGAGAAAAGTAATGCCTTTACAGTAATGGAAGGAAAATATATCCAACTTCAAGAGGTACTGTTATAATGGGAGGTATTGTGCTTTTATATGATAATGTATGAATACTCTGGATTATCAAAATGACATTCACAAGTTGTGCTGCGTAGTTGTCCATTTACACACACACACACACACACACACACACACACTCACAAATCTTTAAGATAACTGCCTTTTATTGCTTGAGTTTCTGTTACTTTAATATTATGTTTCTTGTTTAGACTAAAATGTAAATATCTAAAAAACTGGTATTAGAGTAGGAAAATTAAGTTCCTCTCTGTTGATATGGTAAATTGAACAACAAAGAGATATATCATAAGTTATCTGAACTGACTATAAGTGCATAGCTTTAAAAGTATAGACCATGTGTTTATACCGAAAATCAGTCCTAAACTTTCCAAATATATGAATAGCTCAATAGATATTTTAATTATTCACCATTATCATCAGTGATAACTCCTTAATTTCATCCCATAATTAGCTAATTTATCAATGTGTTTATTTAAAACATAAAGATCTCTAGTAATGGATATATTTGGGACTCCTATATCCCCATAGTTGGTTTAGTAAAAATTTTGACCCCCACCAAAACATGCAGCAAGACCACTTTTATTTATTTAAACTGCATAATTAACATGAATTATAGAATTATAAACACCAAATCCTTCCAGATGACCAGAATTCATATCAAGCTATACCCTCTTTGAAGTCTGGAGTCAGAAAAAGCAGTAAATTAAAGCAAAGTACAGGGTCTTTTGAAGTTATAGTTTGCCATTAATATAGTGTTAAGACATCCTTATAATATGTATCATATTCTCTAGTCTAAAATCAGGTAGGAA
The DNA here is from genome assembly GCF_016433145.1 of Gracilinanus agilis. Taxonomy (NCBI): domain Eukaryota; kingdom Metazoa; phylum Chordata; class Mammalia; order Didelphimorphia; family Didelphidae; genus Gracilinanus; species Gracilinanus agilis. The sequence goes on from NC_058131.1 coordinate 295,066,952, forward strand.
TGTCTCAAAATGCCAAAAATAAAGGAAAGACTATATTAGGAAAAGGTATTTAGAAATATTTACAAATTAGGAGAAAAAATCAAATACATTTAACATGAAATAAATTTTAAAAATAAGAAATTAAGAAAGGACAGATATCACAAATTCTCCTGCATTCAATAATATTTTAATTACTTGGTTTTCAGTTTAACATCCTTGCCAAATGTATTATCAAGTACTGGCAGTAAATATTCACTACACATCCCTTATCATATCATATAAATCTCTCTTGATAAAATATTAAAACATTAGGACATTGGAAAAGATTTGTGCTATTAATAAAGTGAGGTCTTCACTTTCAAACATTAAGTGAAAAAGATAGTATTTTTATACTTGTGCCAAGAGAAAAAGTAGTTCACCTAAAAGAAGCTACGTTGCCATGTGCTTTTCTAAGTGACACCTGCCTTAATATTGAAGTTCTACTGAAAATGTAAAAGTGTTTTTCAGTTAAGTGAGACATGGAGATTGACTTAGTTTAGAATTTGCTAATTCATGTTAGGCAACATTCATATTTTTTCAAAAGTATGTGATATTTAACTATTCTAGGATAAATTTAAAGCATCATAATAAATAGGTCATTTAAAAATTATAATATTTACATATCTTCTGCAGTAAATTAAAACTATATTTTAATTAAGCAAAAGCTCAACATCTAAGACTGATTTTACTGATGCGATAGCAAATCTTTTCAGTTTAACTATCTCTGTTTTATCACTTACTTATCACTTATCATTACTGCAACATTTTTAGACATCATGTCTAATCATAGTAAAAAAAAATTTTTTAATTGCCAAAGCCAGTGTATTAATTGGTCATTTTCCTCAAAACTAAAGCTAAGTATATAAAATGCTAAAGAAAAACACTCTTTTCCTACATCAAACCCATGTTAATTCAACCTAACAACTTCTTCAAGACAAATCATAGGTCGAGTGTCTCCTGTTGCCTGAATAGTGAATATACAGTATATGTGAAGTTAGCAATAATCTTCTTTGTTTGAACTTAGAGAGTAGAATTATTAAAAGATTGCTGACTCTGTAATCAAAGTTTAGTTTGCCAACAATTTTGAAAGATTTTCTTTTCTCTTTATAGAAGCAAAGACATCTTAAAGCCAGCCATGATGCCTTATTGGCAAATGGGGATGAACTTCATCTACAGCTCAAAGACTTTCGTTTAAAATGCTTCACTCTTGAAAAACAACTACAAAGTAAGATCTTTGCTGAAAAAAAAATAGGAGAGGTAAGCACCAAAAAATGCTATCATCACATCCATTAAAAATCTTATCAGTAACTTATTTGGGAAGATGAAAGAAAAAGCTATAGAGATGCTGTGATAAATGCACAAATCTGATAGCCCTTTTCAATTTACAAAGTACTTTGCTATCAAGAACTTCATATGGTACACAAATAATTCCAGTCCTGTTATCCCATTTTACAGATGAAGAAACTGAGATTCAAAAAAGCTTAACGACTTGCTTATAGTTGTGCCCTTAGTAAGAATCAGAGCAAAGACTTAAATTCTACTCTTAGTTTTCCAAAATGCCATCTGACTTCTACAATAAAATGATCTCTCCAAAAGCCTATATAAACTATGTATATAGCACTGGGAATAGTGAATAAATGGAAAGTTTTGCATAATAGATGCTACTACTCTTCATTTGATTTGATCATTTTTTACTTAAAACACTTGACTTAAAAAGAATCCTTTCATTTTGAAACTGAAATCAAAATTATAAAACTTAACTGTTTCATCTATAATCACTGTTCATTTGTAATGCAAAAGAATCCCAATAAATTCATGTGAACATGTTTATGTGCTACCATTTGATCAGTAAATACTTTTTAAGTACCTACTATGTTCAAAGCCTTGTGCTAGGCTCTGGGAATACAGAAAGAAAAAAAAAGAAATTGACCTTAAAGAGTTTACCTTCTTTCAGAGAAACTCCAGGTACACATATTAGTAAATACAAGAATATACAAAATAAATATAGTCATGTAGGGGTGCATGTACAGACCAGTTGAATCAGAAACCCTCATGTGGGAAATGGTACTTGAGGTAACTTGAAGGAATCCCGAGTTTCTAAGAAACAAATAAGTTGATCATACATTCTGGGCAAGTGGGACATGTGGGATATATGCCATTGCTAAAGTACACAGAAAATAGAATGTCAGGTACAGGAAATAGCAGTTTGGAAGAATATTTTTTAGGTTGGAGACCATTGTCTTTATTTTGTGCAAGTTTATATTTTGTATATATTTAAAAACAAATAGGAGGCAGCTAAGATTTTACAGTAGACAGTGTCGGGTCTAGAATCAGGAAGATCTGAATTCAAATTTAGCCTCATACACTTACTAGTTGTATGACTTTGGACAAGTCATTTAACCTCTATATGCCTCAGTTTCATCATAAGTAAAATGGGGATAACAGTAGCATCTACCTCTCAGAGTTGCTGTGAGCATCAAATAAGATAACAGTTATTAAGTGCTTAGCACAACATTTGTTGTTTAGTTGTATAGAACTCTTTGTAACCACATGGACTTGTCCATGGGGTTTTCTTGGCAAAGATACTGGAGTTGTTCACCATTTCCTTCTCCGGAGTGTCCTCATTTTACAGATGACAAACTGAAGCAAATAGGGTTTAAGCAACTTGTCCTGGGTCACACACTGTTAAGTGTCTGAGGCCAGATTTAAACTCAGAGCCTCCTGAATTTAAGCCCAATGCTTTATCCACTGTAACACCTAGCCACCCATAGTAAGTGTCATATAAGTATTAGCTTATATACATATGTTATATGCACATATTGTCTTCTCTAATAAAATGTAAGCTTCTTGAGGGAAAGGATGCTCTTTTATGTCTTTGTAGCCCCAGTATATAGCACTGTGCCTAGCAAGTGTATGATAAATGTTTATAGATTGAAAAAGGTATGTTGGGGGCAGCTAGATGACTCGTTAGATTGAGAGCCAGGCTCAAAGAAAGGAGATCCTGGGTTCTAATGTGGCCTCAGACATTTCTTAGGCATGTGACCCTGGGCAAGTCACTTAAACTTCATGCCTAAGCCCTTATCACTCTTCTACCTTGGAGGTGTTTGGTAGGAACAAGTAGAGGAAGGACTGGCAATCTAGAGTTCAAGGGCCAAATTTGACTGTCATCTGTTTTTGTATAGATACCGTTCTTAGTTCATGGACTGTATGAAAAAGCTCAAGCTATAGTTTACTGACCCTTGGCATAGAGTCTTTTTCCCATATAGAATTGAACCTGAAACCTCTTGCTAATTCTGAATATCAGGGGGAAAATAATGACTACCAAGGTTAATTTTTCTATAATTTTTATGAACTACAAACTAAAAATTTGTTATTACTGAAAGTTTATGGAATAATTTGATACTAATGATAAATGAATATTAGTGTGTTTCTCATGGAGTATGAAGATAAAGTAAATTTCCTCTTTTACAAATTTGATAATAATTAATAAAGAATTTATTGAGATAAATAATGTTATAGCATGAATCATCTCATAAATTGAGATTGTTCCAATTAAATTATGACAGATTAATTTCACTTTTACCTAATAATATGAAAAAGTCAATGCTGAATTAAAAAGAAACAGATACAATTAATATTCACCTTCTATTTAGTAATTATCAAGAATGAAACATTAAACCGTATGGGGATTGACTGATATAATTTTAAACTAATTTTTTTTCTTTTTATTGTAGCTACAGGATAGAATTCGTGATTTGGAAAAGGAGAAGGAACTTTTAAAGGAAAACTATGATAAATTGTATAACAGGTAAATTATAATTCCTTATTTTTTTCTTTTCCTGAGATTCCATAAGTTGTCATTTTTATTGCCATATTTTAAACCACTTCACACTGACCAAATAAGAATATTTCTTTATCAGATAATAAAAGTTTTGGAGGAATGTAAAGAAATATTTTAGTCTAAACAAGATAATGTTTTTATAGACATTAGCAATTGATTCTCCAAAAATATAAATAAAAATATTGCAAAAGCCATATTGTTTTGTTGCTGAAATATTCAGTCCTTGTTAGATATTGCCATATGGCCTAGGGTCACACAGCCAATAATTAATCCTTTATTGAAACTCTTAGAAACGAAATTTTGCTACACCATAAATTTCAGTCTTCCAAAGGTGCCTATAAATTCTTTTTAACATGCAATGACACCCATTCAGAATATTTCCAGAAAACTTGATTTCACCAACATAGGTATCCCTGACTCTTACATATATCATAACGTATCTCATAGATTGTTTTATGGGTTGCTTCAGCCTCCAAATTTTATCACCTGCAAGCCATCTATCTCATGCTGAGCATTTCTGAACTTAGCCAAACTGGCCTTTATTTTTATTTTTTAGAAACTTTTGCCTTCAATCTTAAAATTGATACTAACTATCAGTTGCAAGGCAAAAGAGCAGTAAAGGCAGGATAGTTTGAGGTAAAGTGACTTGCCCAGGGTTACATAGCTACAAAGTACATGAGGCCCGATTTGAACCCAAGACCTCCTATCGCCAGGCCTGCTCTCTATCTACTGAGCCACTTAGCCACCCTTGTACTGGAATTTAGCTGACAGTCAACAGGCTAACCCATCTAGTAGGACTTACCAGAATTGTGAAACCTTCTCCTCCTCAAAATAGTCTATGAGAAAACAGAGTTACCTCCATAGGAAAATAAGTCATAATAGCTTTAATAAAAGTAGGCATTATTTAGCAGTTATGGGAAAATATGTCTTCCAAGACACATCCTTTATTTCCTATCCTGATAAAATTAGTGGAGGAAACATGCTTATATATTATTCGATCAGTTTTTTGGAGAAAACTCTTTTAAAATTGATTCTTTATTTCCTATTCCTGATTAATTTAGTGAAAGAATACATGTTTATATAAAATAATATTGATCAAGTTAGCTACTTTAAATAATACAAAATGGTAACTGAATTTTAATTTTTCTAGGCAATATCATTTCAGTCCCTACATGTGTTCTAGACTAGGAGTTGGCAACCTTTTTGGCCGTGAGAGCCATTAAACGCCACATTTTTTAAAATGTAATTTCGTGAGAGCCGTACAGTGCTCACAGTGCGCTCCTGTAACAGCACCTGAAAAAAAATTGACTTTATGGCTCCTGCAGAAAGAGTCATACATTGCCGACCCCTGTTCTAGACTCTCTCCAGTACTCCGTGCTGCCTATCAGAGAACTAGGGATACAAATGCCAAAAAGATACAGTTCCTTAAGGAACTTATATAGAGAAGTCATAGCAAGTTGTCTCAACAGTTAAGTGACTTGCCCAGGCTCACACATCTAATAAATATCAAAGATGAGATTTTTTTTATGTCTTCCCTAACCCAGGCAGCACTTTTCCCACTATACCTAACTCCATCTATTTCTTTATCTTGCAATATGTTAAAATAATCTAATGAGATTAAATAATAATCACACTAATGACTGGCATAAGCTTTTGTGCATGCTGGAAAATTTTTATTAAAAGTCCAAAGTAACATCATTGGAAAGAATTGTTATCCTCAGTGTTTTGTTTGGGTTTTTTTATTTTTTTTTTTATTTTAAACCCTTAACTTCTGTGCATTGACTCATAGGTGGAAGAGTGGTAAGGGTAGGCAATGGGGGTCAAGTGACTTGCCCAGGGTCACACAGCTGGGAAGTGTCTGAGGCCGGATTTGAACCTAGGACCTCCCGTCTGTAGGCCTGGCTCTCAATCCACTGAGCTACCCAGCTGCCCCCCTATCCTCAGTGTTTTGAGGGAAGAGTCAGTTTTATTTTTGTTTTTATTTCTGCAGTGCTTAACACAATACCCGGTATATATTGTAAGTACTTAGTAAATAGTAATAATTAAGGAACACATACCTTTCTCTTGCATGGCAATACAACCAACAAGGGGCAAATAGATTTATCAAGATGGTCCTCATAAGAAGTAATTCTTTGAAGCATTAAAAATCATTTTTCTGCTCATATTGCTCACAGATAAGTTTTATGTTGAATATGGCAGCTATAACCCCTTTCTAAGTTTAGTTTTAAGGTCATATGACTTACAAATCTAACTCTATCATCAAGTATCTACTAGCCAAAATATTGGTTTTGCAGCTGATATTATTTTGATTTTTTTAATTTGAAAATCAAGTTTTACAGTGTGATAGATTCACATAATTTCAAAACACCTAGGTCTGTGTATGTTAGTGAATCTATGGCATGCATGCCAGAGGGGGCTGCCCCCTTTCCCTTCTCCACCATTCCTGAGGACATTTTTTCACATCACCCACTGCTCTGGCCACCAACCTAATGGCAGCACTTCCTCCCTTCCCTGCATGGGGTAAGAGGGCAGCTTACATGTGGTGTGAGGGTACAGTATGAGGACTTGGTCACTAAAAAGTTTGCCATCACTGACCAAGGTATTTATTTTAATTGCATATCAGACCATCTAACTCTAAGCAGTCCCCTTATCTTTCATCCCTTCTATCATCTCTTGCCATAATATCCTCCGTGTAAAAAGAATAAATGCCCTTTCTCTACTGCTCAGTAATATTCTGAATAAATGTGATCAAATGTGACCCATTTTATCCTCTTCCAAAATTAGACACTATCTACCTTTCATGCTTCTCACAATAAATGGAATAGCTTGATGTGTTTTCTAAATAGTGTTGTGTCATTAACTTATTTGATTATTAAGTCATATAGTTGGACTGATTTGGAGAGCACATAAAGCAAGGTCATCCATATCTTTAAATGTCCTTTAACATTAGGATAAAAATTGTACTTGTTCTATGGGATGAAATGTGAAGGAGATGGAAACACCCTTAGTAGAGATAATCTGGAGAATAATGGTATTCTTGAGCTTTTATTTTGTTCTTATGCTGCTAATCAAATATGTATTTATCTACTTTGTGCTCACCCTTCATTGCCAATGGACATACCAGTGACCACAGGCGCCAGTGGGTACATGACTACAGCCTGGGATATTTTATCACTCCTTCAGTGTAACATAACAACCAAGTGTGCACAAAGAGCAATTATTATGTTTTTTCCCTAGTTGTCACTGAAGGCAATATACAAAAACATTTTCATGAATAAAAGGTTTTCAAGGACTGTTCTCATATGCAGATCTAATCGTGTACCCAGCCCTCACAAAGCAAATGGAGCCAGATGTGGTTCACCATTTATAGTTACACAGATGGCTCCAAGCATAGAGGAATACAGTAAATTCAAAAGAAATTCCTTATGAAATTCTAGTGGAATGTAATCCTAAATTTAGAGAGGAAGATAGCAGTGGACTAAATTCAGATTGACTTATACTGATTTACACTAGTATTTTGTGGGTTTGGAAAAACCAGCCTGCTAAATTGTTCTTAATTTAAACACATACAGCTTCTGATGTTTCTGCCAGATTAGCTGTTGGTGATTTTTCTGCTGGTACTAATGCTATTGGAACACTACTGTTTCCAATTTTTGGCATCTGATATAACATGTAGTTGTGCCTATATCATGTTAATTTTTTGGATCATTCATGTTTTTAATAATAGTAGAGCTATGTGTACATATGTGTTATGTATGTATACATTTTAAAGTAACAGCCTGCTTATAGCTATTGATTTGTCCTCTATAAAAAAAATGGACACATAAAGAAGCATGCTTTATCTTCATATTTAAACCTCAAATGTTTGTTTTTATATTAGACCAGGCAATTACAGATTTAAATAAAATTGTCAAAATGCAAATCATTTTAGGTCTCTACTTCTGGAAAGTTGTTTGTGTGAGGTGGAAATAATTGTGAAAAATGAGAAAATGAAACTGTTGAACAAAAAAAGAGAAGTTTAGAGAACTGCATCTGGCTTTCAAAGCATTATTTAAAATATTTTGAAATTCTCTCCCCAAAAAACAAACCAACTGTGCTATTTATTTGACTCTGCCTTTTGGGTTTTGTGTTTCCCAAAAACGTGTGAGTTCCCTAAGTAATTTTTCATTTGGAATAAAAATTCCAAACTTGTCTAGAAGTATTAAAACATGCATGTGTATGCACAATAAAAGTTTACAAAAATATGTAGCTTTTGTAAAAACTATTTTTTCTTACTTTGCAACCATAATATCTGATTTACAAACTGGTATGTTTTGGACACATTAAATAAATTTATTGGGCACTAGTAGAATAGACAAAACTACTAAAAACTTTGCAGCCTAGATCATAGTCAGAAAGCTGGTAGGAACCTTAGAGATCCCTCCAAATTCCTTATTTTCCTAATAAGGAAGATGAGGCTTCAAGAGGTTATGTAATTTTCAGAAGGTTGCACAGGTAAATGATAGCCAAGATGGAGTTCAAACCAGGTATTCTGATTCCAAATTAAGTATCCTTCCTAATTTAGCCTTACGCATCCCACTAAAAACTTCAAGAAGATAGCTTTACGCTGAGATGACAGTTATCAAAATGAAAATTCATTTCATAGCTTAGGGTACTACATGAAAAATTTAAGTTAGCTCTTCAGCATTTTTAACCATTTTATAGCTCTTAATCCTGGTTCAGTCTGCTAAATGTTGAGAAATTTTAGAGAATGATCATTTGTTGAATCAATGTGCTATTTTTATAACCCAATTTATTGCAGTTAATTTATTCTTATCCCTCTGCTATTAATTTTAAGGAAAAAGATTACTTTGTCAATAGTTCTTAATTAACATCAGAATTGTTATTTTTCAATTCAGTAAAAAATTACTATCTTGTGGTTACACTTTAGAATTTTTTGGTTTTGGTTTAAAAAAGAACTGACTTTTATCTCTCCATTTTTCACAGACTTAAAAAAATATCAGGTGGGAAGTCAATTTTCTCTATGTTAAGAGGATTTGTATGTGGGAAAAAAATGGTTTTGTCAGTTGTCTATTGCTGAGGTTTGGAATTGTGGATTCCTCTGGAGTATGTATCTGAATTCCTTTCCTAGTCCCACAAATGCTACACACTGCCAACATCTCTGGGTTTGGCATTCTAAATTAAGGCCAGTTCCTTTGCTCATCCCACAGACTCTTTCATGTTCTGTAACCACAGCCTGAGAAAGGCGCCTTGGTTTCAACAGCAGCAGACCAGCATATGTTTACTTAATTCCTAAGACATGATGACAGTGGTCTCTGTGCCACTAAAATCTTTTTTTCTTAATATTTTCTGTTGAAATAGTTTTCTAAGAGTTTCTTACACATCACATGTTTTATTGCAGTGCCTTCAGTGTGACCCATGAAGAACAATGGAAGTTAAAGGAACAACAGCTTAAACTGCAGATTGCTCAGCTGGAGACTGCCATCAAGTCTGATTTAGCAGACAAAAATGAAATTCTGGACAGACTAAAAGCCGAAAGAGGTACATGCAAAATAACTCCTCATTACTTGTCATTTCAGAGTCAATTCTTATCCCTCATTGACACCTCTCTCCTAAGTGTGATTTTACACTTTGGCCTAAATTCTCTCTGCAGAATTGGCAAAGGAATTCATAGTGCCCAAGGATTTGGCATCTTAACTCTTATGTTTGTTCCTCATTTAGGTACTTAGACTTCATTTATTCTTAATTATTCACTGTGCTTGAATTCTTAGAAACCAAGAAAAATCAAATAGACCCTTATAATATTCGTTAGATGGTTCCACTTCATGAACCACAAATATCTTTCCCTGGAAGCTAGATAACCAAATTCTGTATTTCTGTTGTTCCTTGAATACAAGCCATCTGTTTAATTATATTACCTGTTTTAGTTTTTCTTTTGCTTCTTCAATTCAGTAGACACTTATTACATTCCTACTGTATCTGGTAAGAACTCTTTTCTTTATCAGTGACTATAGAACCGTAGCATTTGAACTCTCAACATCATATTTCCTATGTGCTACATGAGTAAGGAAAAAATGGTACTAAAGAAAACGCAGCAAGACAGAAGAGCTGGACTAGACTAAGAACATTGAGAGATATGGTTCATGTGTTATTGGAGACAGCAGAGTTTTGAATGTGTTGAAGGATTAAATACGAAGGAAAGGAAGGAAAATGGGAGCTTAGGGAAAAAAAATCCTGGACCTTATTATTTCTGAAAAAGGTGACCAAGAATGTACTGATGACTACCAGCCCATATACTTACTTTTCCACCTCTACAAAATTTTTATGAACATAATCTGCACACACAACATGGGAGTCCTTGATAAATGTAGGAATACTTCTGTGAATTATATTTTACAGCAAATGTTATATTTATAATCACATTATTGACTGCAAAGTGAGGAAAATATAATGTACCACTGAATTTATTATTTATTGACCATAAAGCATTTGATTTACCAGAGTAAAATACTACTTTAAAGGCTCTTCCCTTATAAAGTATCACAATCATACACAAACATGAAAATTATCTTACTGGATAAGAGCCTTGTTTCATGTAGCATTTTACTCTAGCAAATCAAATGCATTTTAAAAACAAATAACTTTGATTTACCACATTCTGATTATTAACATCAAACAAAATGATAAAGCAGGGAAGTCTATACTTGCTAAAGATGATAGCCATTATCATGAAGTATATCTAGCAAGGAAGCCAAATGAAAATGGAATATTCTCCAGATGCTCCTGTTTATTTGACATGATGCTGATTACATCAAGCCCGGAAACAATATAGAGCCTCCTGAATGAGACCCATAATCATTCAGAAGAGAACCCATACTTTTAAAAACCAAGTGGATGAAGAATGTTTTTGAGCTGGACTACCATATGCAGTTGATTGGACAACCCCTAGAACTGGTCCAACAGTAGATAGACATGAATCGAGATGAACAATTGAGTACTACGGTCTCTGGAAAGTTTAAAAGTTGAAAGTCACCTGGAGGAAAGAGATATATGGAGAGCAAGAGTATATAATGCCTGAATTGTGAAATATAATACAGAAATAGTTCTTTTAAATGTCATCAGAGAGATGTGTAACAAATCAAGGTGGAAGAGGGGAACATTCATGTAGCATGACTAAGGAGTAACTAATGGGTAGCCTACATGTTCTTTGGAATTCTCACACCATCAATATGGAGAGCCTCTAGACACCTCCAGAATGTTGAACAGACCTTCTTTGAAATAATATTCACTAGAGTTTGTACCTAGTTTTTCAGGATGTGAATATGCATAAGTTGCCATATTTATCACTGAAAGGAGTACCCATGATGAGAACACCAATATAATCTCAAAGTATTGAACAATATTCAAAGCATTATGCTTGGCATTTAGAATACAAAATTTTTAAATGACACACTCCTTGCCCTCAAGGAATTTATGTTCTCATCAAGGAAGATATAACATACACAGATGTATATTGTATTCTATCCCAAATTAAATCTCATTCTGGTGTAAACTCTTTCTTAATAGCAAATGACATTGAGCATTACTAGAAATTCTTAACTAGACAAGTAAGGCCAACTATTTACACACATTGCTATACCTGCTGAATTTAATAAGCTGAACTTGTACAGAAAGTTTAGGGTTGGGTTATTTTTTAAAGTCCTATAATTATTGTTCAAATTCATTCTTGTATTAATATGATTTTATCAGAATTCACCCTTCCTGCTTCATAAAAACAAGATAAGGTAAAGGTGAATGATAAAGTTACTGCATCATCACTGAGTAGTTTACCAAAAAAAAATTGAGTAATCAAGTGCCTTACTTGTAGCCTATTGAATAATATACTTGAGATACCAATACTATGAAAATGAAGATGACCCACCTGGACACTTGTAATTGAATTATATGGCATGGTTTTAGTATGTTATTTACATAACAAAAATGCTTTTATCATTTGTCTCTGCAATACATTTCATATTGACTTAGATTACCAATCACCACCATATTTGTTCTTTAATGATAGTTATAATGACTGCCCATATAAACCTTTTACGCAAGATCATGATGAAAGTAAAATGTTTGCATTGTTTCTGGTTCATTTATTTAAGGCAAGAAATAGTATTGCTCCACAAAGAGTTCAGTGAGTCCTTATTAAATAGATATACTGAAATAGAAATATTTTCCACCTGTTTTCTTTCTTCTGTAAAGTAGAGACAAGTAACTACATTTTGGAAACCAAAGAAACTAAAATCACCCTTTCTTCTTCCTAACCAATTTTCTCTGATGCCCTACATGTCATGATTAAAAGCTTGCATTTCATTTGTTGGGCTTGAAATAAGTAGAAGGAATTATATTTTCCCTAGTACAATTCTGAAATTGTTCCTTCTAACAATCGAAAGTGTTTGATAAAAATAGTTTTGATGCAATGGATTTTCAGCTTTTACCATTTTTATTACTTACTCAATTATACGCTAATTATAAAGTGCCATCCTCAGTTTCTAAATACTACAAATACTGAATAATTTTAATTCTTCCATTCCTTCTCCATTTTAATTTTTCTGTCTTCATCTTTCATAAAAAGGAGTATGGAATAGTGGATGGAGTTGTATAATTAAAAAATCTTAACCCTTTGACTTCATCTCCCAGAATTCCTTTCCTTTTCATCCCCAAGTTGTGTGCTTACATTGTTTGTATATAGTTGTGTGTAACTCTGTCTCTCTCTCTCTCTCTCTCTTTTTTCTGCGTGCATAGCTGGGTTGGCTCCCTCTTTGCTCTAGCTTTTTACTTTCCTTTTTGCTTCAAGTTATTGTTAATAAATTTATTAAATATAATAGATGGAGTATTTGGATATTAATTTTTAATCTCACAGAGTGCTGGACCTGTAGTCAGAAAGACCTGACTTAAAATTCTAGCTGCTGTGTGACCCTGGGCAAACCTCCATCTTCTCTAAGCCTTTGTCTTCTCATCTGTTAAATTAAGTGACTCCTAAGATCTCTTCCAGCTCTAAAGATCTGATCTTTTGATCATAGGACTATCATCACAGAAATATCCTCATTTTGTTATAACTTAAATGTACTTTTTTTTGTTTATTTAAGAAATGTATTAAAATAAACATTCTTTACCATAGCCATTTGTTTGAAAGAGTACACACTTGAGAACTTCAAATTAATGCCATGTTCTTTTCACTGCTTATATTTAGATAGTGTGCTCATATAGTTTACCAACATAACTCTTTTAAGATTTAGAAAGTGCCTTCTTTGTAGAGATATGTAGTGCAAGCATTATTATACTCATTTTTCAGATAAAGAACTTGATATTCAGACATATTAAATGACTGAACGAGGGTCAATAAGGGAGAAAGTATCTCAGATGCAGTACATACACTGCCTCAACCCTTTCATATTTAAAAATTCTTGTTTGTATTAAAGGTTTTGAAATTGTTTGATTTTTTTTACTTTGAAGTTCCCTCACACATATACCTTTTCATGTAGCAAGTGTTCTTTGCCAGAAGATGTTTCCTTAGCTTTTTGTAGTCATTCATATAACTAAAAAATTATTTTTAGCGACTACTCACCTCTTTATTCAAGGTACAAATTAGTTTCAGATTGTGTGAATATGGGGGAGAACGGATATGTAAATGCAGTTTGAATTTCGCTAATGCTTAAATTAACTGCATGTGTTTAAAGGTCTGCTTTTGAAAATCCTTTCTATCTTTAGCTAAAATGCATAATTCAACATGATGCATATGGCTATATTGATCACAGCTGACGATATTAGCACAAAGGAACCCTGAAAATTGTTTAGTTGGGTTGTTCTCTTGACTCTGATTATTAATGGTATTGCTGGAAGAGCATAATTTTTAAAAAGTGAAATGTTATCTCTTTGAATAATAAAATGCCATTTTGTTTAAACTGCCTTTCTTCAAATCACAAAGCAAGGAACTTATTTTTCAATTTTCACAGAGCTATCTAGCATACTGTAGATCAGCACATTTATTTTCTTCCTTTTTAGACTTTTTAAAAAGATGTTTTCTTTTCCCAATTAAATGTAATAATTTTCCACATACATTTTCTGAAGTTATAAAATCTAAATTGTTTTCCTCTCTCATTCTGGAGATGGTAAGCAATTTGATTTGGGTTCAACATATATTATCATGCAAAACATTTCCATATTGTTCATTGTTGTAAGAGAATACTTACATGAAATCAAAACCCAAAAATAAAAAAATAAACTAAAGTGAAAAAATAGTATACTTTGACCTGCATTCTGACTCTAACAGTTCTTTCTCTGGAGGTAGATAGTATTCCCTATCATAAGACCTTCATAATTGCACTGGATCATTATATTTCTGAGAGTAGCTACATCTTTTACAGTTGATCATTGTGCAATATTATTGTTACTGTGTTCAGTGTTCTCCTGGTTATGCTTATTTCACTCTGCATCAGTTCATGGGTCTTTTCAGCTTTTTTCTAAAATCCACATTCATCATTTCTTATAGCACAATGATATTTTATCACCATAATATACCACAATTTGTTTAGCTATTCCCTATTTCATAGATATCCCTTCAATTTCCACCTCTTTGCAACTATAAAAAGAGCTGCTGTAAATATTTTTATACAAGTACGCCCTTCCCTGTTTTTTTAGAATCTCTTTGGAATATAGACCTAGTAGTATTATTACTAGATATAAAGGGTATATAGGGTATATGTCCCCTTTGGGCCTAATTAAAAAATGGCCCTGCAGAATGGTTGGATCAGTTCACAACACCCCTAGCATTAGACATTAGCATCCCAATTTTGCCACATTCCCTCCAACATTTATCATTTTCCTTTACTCTCATGTTGGTCAATCTGATAGGTGTGAGGAGGTACCTTAGAGTTGTTTTAATTTGCATTTCTCTCATCAAGAGTGATTTAGAACATTTTTTCATATGTTTATTGATAGTTTTGATTTCTTCATCTGACAATTACTTATTCATATTCTTTGACCATTTCTTAATTGGGGAATGGCTAATATTTGTATAAATTTAACTTAGTTCTCTATATGTTTGAGAAATTAGACCTTTATTAGAGAAATTTGTTATAAATTTTTTTCACAATTGTTTCTCTTCTAATCTTGGTTACTTTGGTTTTGCTTTACAAAATCTTTTTAATTTAATATTGTCATAATTATTCATTTTACATAAAGTAATGTTCTCTCTCTCTCTCTCTCTCTCTCTCTCTCTTGTTTGGTCATAAAGTCTTCCCTTTTCCATAGATATGCCAGGTAAACTATTCTGTGTTCCACTAATTTACTTATTGTGTCACCCTTTGTGTCTAAATTTATATATCCATTTTGATCTTATCTTGGTATAGGGTATGAGATATTGGTGTATATACCTAATTTTTGCCATATTGTTTTCCAGTTTTCCCAGCAGTTTTTGTCAAAATTCATATCCCAAAAGCTTGAATCTTTGGGCTTATCAGACACTATATGTCTAAGGTTATTTATCCTTGTATATTTTGTATCTAATCTATTTTATTGATTCATCATTCTATTTCTTAGCCAGTACCAGATTGTTTTGATGGTTACTGCTTTTTTTTCATTAATTCTCTTGATATTCTTGATCTTTGGTTCTTCCATATCAATTTTGTTATTATTTTTTCTAGTTCTATAAGATAATTTTTGGTAGTTTAATTTGTATGGCACTGAATAAGCAAATTAATTTAGGTAGAATTGTTGTTTTTATTTATATTAGCTTGGCCTACCCACGAGTGGTTGACATTTTTCAATTGTTTAGATCTGACTTTGTGTTAAAAGTGTTTTGTAATTATATTCACAAATTTCTGTATTTGTCTTGGCAAGTAAATTCCCAGGTGTTTTATATTGTCTGCAGATATTTTAAGTGAAATTTTTCTTGCTATCTCTTCATGCAGGACTTTGTTAGTAAAATATAGAAATGCCAGTGACTTATGTGGGTTTGTTTTGTATCTTGTAACTTTGCCAAAGTTATTAATTATTTCAACTAGTTGTATAGTTGATTCTCTAGGATTCTTTTAATATACCATTATATCATCTGCAAAGAGTGATAGTTTTAGTTTCCTCATTAACTACTTTAATTCCTTCAATTCCTTTTTCTTCTCATATTGCTAAAGCTAGCTAATGAATAATAGTAGTGGGCATCCTTGATTATCCTTTTAGACTTTCCTAAGGACACAGGCCCTATGTTTTAGTAACAATGTTGAGAAGGGGAAAAATGTACAAATAACCAATCATAAGATTCAAATGAAATGATTCAGAGTGATATAGTAAGAGACCATGTTCTTGGTTTCAAATCCCCATTAAAAGCTTACCAGTGAAAGACTACTCTAGTTAATAAAATTTTGGTGAAAGTGAGGTTGGTGGGTTCCTGACCTATCATTAAAATTCCCAATATGAACTCTTCATCCACTGATGCATATCTGTAACTCCTTTCTTACTGTCTCAGAGAGCTTCCTAGGCACCTAATTAGTTGATTTTTGCCATGGTTATGGAATTAGCATGTAGCAAATTCAGGACACTTAACCTCTCAGTCTGACTTTGCTCATTTGTAAAATGCTGAAAATACCTGTAGTACCTACACCATAGGTGAAGAACAAATGAGATAAAATATGCTTTGTAAATCTTCACATACTAAATAAGTATCACTTGATCTTGTTGATGAACATATATTATTATGGAAGATGCTATGTGAAACTATAGAGATTACTTAATTCAAGATGGACTATGACAAGTGCATGGAACTAGCAGTACTCTCTCCCTTTGCCCCCCATTAATAACTTCTTTATGCTTTTCTTAAACATCAGAATCATTATCCAATATCCTCTGTACCCCACAATTTGAGAATAGTCCAAATGATAAAGAAACCTCCTTTGACAGTATTACAACAATATTCTACAGCCAAAGAATTCCATCTTGATAATGAAAGAAAAGAAGTGCATTTCCCCCACTTTTCTTAGTGACCAGGATTGACCATTGCAACTGAAATTTTTGTAGTATTTTAGTATTGTTTTCATTTCTGTGATTGTACTTATTTATATTCTTTTGTTTCTCCTCTTTTTGCTCCACATCACTTCATACAAATCTTTTTATGTCTCCAAATTATATAACAACTATATCATCTTACATTTGTATACCACAATTGGATGCCCACTTTGTTCCCAGTATTTTGCTAGCCCAAGGAGAATGTTATGAATATTTTGTTAAATTTGGGACCTTTTCCTTGGTCACTGATCTCCTTGGGTAATATGGCCAGGAGTGGCCATAGTCCTTCCAACACTGACTGTTGCCATATCTTGTTACCTTTACCAAACTGATGGATATGAGATGAAATCTAAGACTTCCCTTAGTTTTCACTTCTATTAGGGCTTCCATTAGCCTTGTTTTTTTGGAGTATAACCTGATCAACAGTCTCCTTGAAGAGGCAGAGAATAATGTATGTAGTATTATATAATATCATTCCTAACATCCTCAGTTCTACATTTTTCTTTGCCTTTTCTCTTTCCCCTGTGATTTTAAGATCAGAGATTTGGAGCTAGAAGGAATATTAGAAGTCATTTTTCCCTAATTTTATATGAAAATACTAAAGTCCAGTGAGGTTTATGATTTTCTGTGGTCACATAAGGAGTGGAAGCTAGATGGCACAGTGGATAGAATGCTGGACCTGGAGTCAGGAAGACTGAGTTCAAATCCAGACTTAGACACTTATTAATTGAGTAACCCTGTATAAATCATTTGACCCTGTTTGCTTCAGTTCCTCATTTCTAAAATGAGTTGGAGAAGGAAATAGCAAATAAGTCCAGTATCTTTACCAAGAAAACCCTAAATGAAGTCACAAAGAGTCTGACATGCCTGAATCAACTGAACAACATCAATAGCATATAAGAAGTAGGAAAGCTGAGATTTGAACTTAGATCCTCAAAGTCCAAATCCAGGTTTTTATCTCACAAAAAATATTCTGAAATATGCATTCATAGCCTTCCAGAGAATCCAGGACCCATTTTATATACATTTGCAGGGACAGGGAAAGTTAACTTGAACTTATATTGAATAGTGCATTCTAGTCATTAAAATAATCTTCATATTTCATGTTAAGGGAAAAAGAAAACATTGTTTTCATATTAAATTTTCTTTGTCGATGCAGTGATGATATATTGCCATAAAATTTTTTAGTTTTATTTTAGTTTTATTAATATTTTTTGGTTTTTTAACATTTATTAATATTCATTTTTTAGAAAAGTTAACATGGTTACATGATTCATGCTCCTACTTTCCCCTTCACCCCTCGCCCTCCCCCCAACCCGGCCAATGCACATTTCCACTGGTTTTAACATGTGTCATTGATCAAGACCTATTTCCAAATTGTTGATCATTGCATTGGTGTGGTAGTTTCGAATCAAAATCCCCAATCATGTCTGCCTCAACCCATGTGTTCAAGCAGCTGCTTTTCTTCTGTTTTTCTACTCCTGCAGTTCTTCCTCTGAACGTGGGTAGCGTTCTTTTCCATAAATCCCTCAGAATTGTCCTGGATCATTGCATTGCTGCTAATACAGAAGTCCATTACATTCTATTTTACCACAGTGTATTGGTCTCTGTGTACAATGTTCTTCTGGCTCTGCTCCTTTCACTCTGCATCAATTCCTGGAGATCTTTCCAGTTCACATGGAATTCCTCCAGTTTATTATTCCTTTGAGCACAATAGTATTCCATCACCAGCATATACCACAGTTTGTTCAGCCATTCCCCAATTGAAGGACATACCCTAATTTTCCAGTTTTTTGCTACCACAAAAAGCACGGCTATAAATATTTTCATACAAGTCTGTTTATCTATGATCTCTTTGGGGTACAAACCCAGCAATGGTATGGCTGGATCAAAGGGCAGGCATTCTTTTATAGCCCTTTGAGCATAGTTCCAAATTGCCTTCCAGAATGGTTGGATCAGTTCATAACTCCACCAGCAATGCATTAATGTCCCAATTTTGCCACATCCCGTCCAGCATTCATTACTCTCCCCTTTCATTTTAGCCAATCTGCTAGGTGTGAGGTGATTCCTTAGAGTTGTTTTGATTTGCATTTCTCTAATTATTAGAGATTTAGAACACTTTCTCATGTGCTTATTCATAGTTTTGATTTCTTTATCTGAAAATTGCCTATTCATGTCTCTTGCCCATTTATCAATTGGGGAATGGCTTGATTTTTTATACAATTGAGTTAACTCCTTGTATATTTGAGTAATTAGACCTCTGTCAGAGTTTTTTGTTATGAAGATTTTTTCTCTATTTGTTGTTTCCCTTCTGATTTTGGCTGCATTGATTTTGTTTGTACAAAAGCTTTTTAGTTTAATATAATCAAAACCATTTATTTTACATTTTGTAATTTTCTCTAACTATTGCTTGGTTTTAAAATCTTTCCTTTCCCAGAGATCTGACAAGTATACTATTCTGTGTTCACTTAACTTATTTATAGTTTCCCTCTTTATATTCAAGTCATTCACCCATTCAGAATTTATCTTGGTGTAGGATGTGAGATGTTGATCTAGATCTAATCTCTCCCATTTTGTTTTCCAAATTTCCCAGCAGTTTTTGTCAAATAGTGGATTCATGTCCCAAAAGTTGGGCTCTTTGGGTTTATCATACACTGTCTTGCTGATGTCATTTACCCCAAGTCTATTCCACTGATCCTCCCTTCTGTCTCTTAGCCAGTACCGTATTGTTTTGATGACCGCTGCTTTATAGTATAGTTTAATATCTGATACTGCTAGGCCCCCTTCCTTCACATTTTTTTTCACCCTAGATAATATAAAATACTTAGGAATCTATCTACCAAAACAAACACAGCAAACAACTACGAAACACTTTCCAAACAAATAAAACTAGATCTTAACAATTGGAAAAACATTGATTGCTCATGGGTAGGACCAGCTAACATAATAAAAATGACCATTCTACCCAAATTAATTTACCTATTTAGCGCCATACCTATCAAACTACCAAAAAGCTTTTTTACTGAATTAGGAAAAACTATAACAAAGTTCATTTGGAATAACAAAAGATCAAGAATATCAGGGGAAATAATGAAAATATATTTTGTTTTTTAAACCACATTCATTTCCAAATATATTCCTTTTTTCTTTCTCTAGCAAATCTTCTTTATAACAAAGATAAAAATGAAATAAAAAGTTCAGTAAAAACTAACCAAAAATTGGTGGTGTCTGACAATATATGCAATATTCCAAATCTTTTTTATTCCAAATGAATTTTGCTATTTTTTTGTCTAATTTTATAATCTACAGTCATTATAGTTTAATTGACATAGCACTAAATCTATAGTCATTTAGGCACTATTAACAGAAAATATCAATAATATTAACATTTGGGCCATAATTAACAATATTGTTTTTATTACATTAGCCAAATCATAAATAATGAATAGCCATAATTACTTAGATCATTATTTCCTTTAAAAAGTGTTTTATAGGGGGCAACTGGGTAGCTCAGTGGATTGAGACCAACACCTAGAGACAGGAGGTCCTAGGTTCAAATCCGGCCTCAGACACTTCCCAGCTGTGTGACCCTGGGCAGGTCACTTGACCCCCCCATTGCCTACCCTTGCCAATCTTCCACCTATAAATCAATGCACAGAAGTTAAGGGTTTAAAATTTAAAAAAAAATTTTTTTAAACTACTTATCTTTATTGTCTTGATAAATTGAATCCTGTGGGTATTTTGTCATTATTTTGAATGGGAATTCCTTTTCTATTATTTCTCCCAGAATTTGTTGTTACTAAATAGTTAGGGTTTGTTTATATACTGATATTTTACTGATGCTAATAACTGCTAATAACTATTAGTTTCTTTGCTAATTCTCTGAGTTTTTCTAAGTAGATGTATTATCTGAAAATAGATCTAATTTTACCTCCTCTTTGCCAGTGTTTATGTCTTTGATTTCTCTCATCTTACCACTCTCTCTTGTATTTCTAGAACTATATAAAATTATACTAGGGAGGGGAACATATATGCATATATATATAGAATTTGATACCAGGTCCTGACCTCAAGGCCAGCCCTTTATCCACTATACCACACTACTTCTTGTGATAATCATTTTCATTTTGATTTGGGGTTTTTTGTTATTTTTGAAATTCAATACAGTTCATTCATTTATTATAAAATTATCCAAGTTTCATTTCTCCTTGAAATTCCATTTATTTGGTTCCTTAAATATTTGAGAAATATTTCAAGATTTAATCACTTAAGAATGTTCATTATTAGATGATAAAATTAAGTAACTTCAACTCTAATAGTTGAAGATTCAAAATCTGTTTATTAGCAATAAATACATAATGGTTAAGACTTGTGTATTTAATCTCTTTTCATAACGGTAATTACCATGTTTATAAATACAAGAATAATGCTCTGATTCTTCATCATGTTATGGAGCTAACCCTGGCTTCTGAAAAACACACCAGTGGAACACAAGCTCTGGCTTCTGATTCTACCACACAAGGAAAATTTTAAGAAGAGTTCTAATAAGTAATTAAATATCTAATTTCTGTGGGGAAAGTTGGCACTTGGTGATGAATTCTGTGGTGATGACAATCCTTGAAACAAAGAAAAATATAAAAAAAACCTTCAGCCTTGTGTTGTGTGACGTGTTTTTATTTTAGTGCTAATGGTGGGAAAGTGAGAGAAAAGAGTACTGGAAATCATAGTTTGGTACCATATATAAACATTAATTTAGCTATTAGTGCTCCCAATAGAAGAGTCTTCTGACTCTCTGACCAATTGAATACCACCAGTAGAACAGAATTATATTAATCTAGACCCATGACGGCAAACCTATTGCACACAGACCTGTTTTGGGGAACTCTTGCCAAAGACCCAGTGCCCCAAGGACCCAGTGTGCTGGTCCCTGCATCACAGAGTTCACAGAGTTCTTTACTAGAAAACCTGAATAAGGCCCAGCTGGACTGCTCCCCTCCTCCTCTCCTGAGCAGGAGTTAATGAGCCTGTCTCTTCAAGACAGCATCCCTTGCAGGACAAGATCCTCACCCCATTCAGAATAAAATGTCTTCTTAATTAAGTTTGGCCTGAGTGAGACAGAAATAACTTATGATTTACTATCATAAGCAACCAGTGTCTTTACTATACAAAGTATTTTGGGGATTTGGGCATGTGCCTTTTGAGTTTGTACTTTTAAAATGTTCAAAAGTGTAATCTAGTGATTTAGGAATAAGTTTTATGAACACCAGGCTAGGCTAATAGCCTCTTCAGCTATTCCCCAGTTTCTTTCCCAAGCAAACTTGGGCTGCCTTAATTTGCATTCTTAATCCCCTGACCTCTTACTAACACAGCCTATTAATTTTGCATTCAGAGGGGTCCCTCTGAGGGAGAAAGATGGGCTAGAGGCTATGGAAGGTAGTGATTTTCCAAACAACCCTTTATCCAGATTAAAACGACTTCAACCCTCTACCATTTGCTAAAGAAAGTTAATTTTGAGGAAACCACCTTCAGGAAGACTTGACTGTAATGGAGTGAGTGTGTCTGAATGATGTAATTTAACCTGAGAGTTATATTTTCCTATAAGTAAGGGGCTTTCCTGTAAGTTAGGGCTTTTTTTTGCTTTTTTTTTTTCTAGCCACCTTTTCTCTCTTTCTCAATAAAGCTTTGCATTTGAAATGGCTTCTGGTTCTTTGAATGGTGGCTTGAAAGGGTGTACTTTGAAATTTTCAAGGTCTCCTCAATTTCCACTAGGTTTGAGGGGGTTATAGCTCACATAACTAGAGAGGAACAGCGATCCTCACCTCTTTCTCTCCCCAAGCTTGATTACATCACCTGCCCCCCTAACTAGCAGTCCAGTGGGAGTGCTTCATCCTTCCTCTGGGTGGAGTAAAGGGTAAGGGGGCATGAGCATGTTTCTTGGGGGGTAGGCCTGGCACTCCATCTCCAAAAGGTTGCCCATCTCTGATCTAGACCAAGGTTCATATGTTCTTAACTTGGAGTTTGTGAATTTGGGGGGGGGGGTTGTGGATAGATAGATAGATATAGATAAGATAGATAGATAGATAGATAGATAGATAGATAGATAGATAGATAGATAGATAGATAGATAGATAGATAGAATTTCAATATAATTTTCTTTCTTTGGAATACAATGTATTTTATGCATTTAAGTACATTATTCTGAAGAGTCCATAGGCTTCATTGGACTCCAAGACACAAAAAATTCAGAACTCTTGACCTTGACATTCTTGTTATAAATGAAACCAGGAGGCAAAAAGAAGTTGAAATTGAATGAATTCCCTGAATAAGAAAACAAGTGACTGGGTAGATGTGATTTTATTTTGTTTCTAAAGGCAACAAGAAACATCATTTCATAAGATATTTTTGTTCATCTTTAATCACGATGCTTACAAATTCCCTCATCCCATGAAAATGATTGCAGATTATGTGTCAATATATCTTATAGAGGATAAAGATATGGAAAAAGTCTATGAAGTAAGAACATTTTATTTTTCCATACCTTTTGCTGTTTTATGAAAATTATAATCATAATCATCCATTTTCCATAATGTTCTAGAAATGAGTTCATCTAAATTGATGTTGCCCTTGGTTTTATCTGTTGTCTCTATCTGACAAAACAAGGGTCTTATTGAGCTATTTTGGCTTATTAATTATGGTGATTGTTTTATTGTTAAACTTCTCAATGATAATATCAAAGTCAATGAACATCTTGTCTACTTTTAAAAGTAAAGAGCTAGTTTAAATATGATTAGAGCTGATATAACTCTGTACAATATCTCATTTTTATCCTTTATTCTAATTTAGTGTTGATTTTGAACTTTGTTCTAATGATTAAATAATATGATTCCACATAACTGATTTGGAAATAATTCCTTCATCAGTAACAAGTCATCTTCCATTGATCAAGACATACTAATTTTCTATATATGTGATGATATTCAGTACTTAACCAGATTCAGTGACTTCCATTCATATTTTTAAAGAATTTTTTTTAAATATCCTCGAGTAGTTTACAAGCCTTTGCCTTTTTAACTTCTTAATCCTGAACCATGTTATCAATTTTTTTTGTTGTTTCATTGTGTTCTCTGTCCAATTTTTTATTGAAACAACTGTGAATCAGAGTATATGATGACTTGTTCTAGAATACTTTGCCAAATTCTTATGTAGAATTTCTTTACTTCTTCAATGTCTGCCACAGATGTTGGAGCATAAGCTGCATGGTCTTCATAACTATTTGTTTGTGCTAATCAGAAGTGCCTCAAGGCAGTTAATTACGTATCCAAAGAAATGGTTCTCTTTTGTTGCCTTTAGGTTGGCATGATTAAACCAAATCCTTTGTTTATCTATTTAAGAAAAGCCTATAAGCTTTTGTTCCATTTAGTTGCAACTTCTTAATGTCTTCTGTTTTCATTTATTAAGAATTCTGTTGTGGTTGTGGTTCAACTCCTCTGGTAGTGCTTCAATTCATTGGTAGAGAGAAAAAATTATTATCTTAAGAGCCAAAAAGAATTAATATTTACAAATAGTCTGTGTGATTCTTATTGCTTTTGTACCCTTTTCTGCCATTCTTTCACCATCACTGCAGAAGCAGCAAGGGATCCCACAGAACTGGAGGTCCTTTTTTGTCTTTTTTTTTCCTACTTTGTTAATCAATCAAACATTAATTAAACACCTACTGTGTGCCAGCCAATGTTGACACAGACAAAAATGAAATAGTCCTTTCCCTCAGGAAGCTTATATATATTCTGTCAGGAGAATTAGTGCATTACAAAGAGTATATGCAGAATATATTCAAGATAAGCAATAATTTTGGAAGGGAGGTTGCTCCCTCAGGAAATCAAGAAGTTTCATGTAGAAGACAGTGCTTGAATTGAGGAAACTAGGGAAGAAGTCATCACCTACTTGCCAGCTTTTTGGTTATAAGTCTCTCTGTACTTAGCTAAGCAGATCCAGGGAAAATAGATATATGATCTGTTGCCAGAACTATATTTTAATCATTGTCATCTTGAAAGAACCTTCCAGACTTTTCATTTTGTTTAATTTCTTCAAAAGCCCATAGTCACTTCCATGTTAGAGTGAGACACAAGAGCTTTGTACTAATTACTGTTGGTACATTTCTTATGTTTCTTAATTTATTGAATTTTAAAATACTGACTTGATATCAGAACCAAAGAGATTGAAAGAAGTATATAATTAGCAGAAGTCATCAAAATTTTCTAGACTTACATTTATGTAAAATTAATCTAAATAAAGATTTTTATTGGGTTTTTTAATAGCAAGTAAAATAAAATGAATGTAAATTAAGTATCATAGGATGAAATTGTCTGCCAGACATGGTGGTACATATATGCAGTCCCTACTACTGGGGAGGCTAAGGTTGGTAAACTACTTGAACACTGGAGTACTAAGCTGTAGTAAGGCTAAAATAGATCAGGTGGCTATACTAAATAGGTCCAATCCAAGAAAAGTAAAAAATAAAATAAAAGGTGAAATTGGCTAAAGCATTTTCAAAGGACTCCAAGGATCAAAAGTTGTTAGAGAGGCTACCAAAGATCAACTATAATCATCAAAATGTAACCTTATCAAATAGAAATAGCAATTAGTAATGGCAATAAGAATCAGGTTTATTTTTGAAAATTTTATTTTTTTTCCAATTATATGTATTAACAGTTTTAACCTGTTTTTTAGTTTTGGGTCCAAATATTCCCCCTCCATTCTTCCTTTCCTTAGTCCCTCCTTAAGAAGGCAAATGATTTGATAGAGATTATACATGTGCAACAGTACAAAGCATATTTCTATATTAGCCATGTTGCAAAAGAAAACACAGGTCGAAAGAAAAAACGAAAGAGTATGTTGGTCCTGCATTCAGGTTCTATCAGTTCTTTCTCTGGAAGTGTATACCATTTTTCATCATGAAATCTCTGGAAATGTCTTGGGTTTTTGTACTGATGAGTATAGCTAAGTCATTAAAAGTTGATCATCATATAATATTGCTGTGTACTGTGTTCTGCTCACTTCACTTTGTATCAGCTCATATAAGTCTTTCCAGGTTTTTCTGAACCCATCCTGCTCTTCATTTCTTATAGCACAGTAATACTACATCACAATTATATACTATAACTTTTTAGGTTATTCCTTAATTGATGGGCATCTCCTCAATTGTTTATTCTTTGCCACCACAAAAAGAGCTGCTATAAATGTTTTAAACATACTGTATATGTTTTTTCCCTTTTCCTTTGAATTCTTTGGAGTACAGACCTAGTAGTGGTATTGCTGAGTCAAAAGATGTGCACTATTTTATAGCCCTTTAGGCAAAGCTCCAAATCACTCTCCAGAATGATTGAATCAGTTCACAATTCCACCAACAGTACATTAGTGTCCCAATTTTGCCTCATCCCCTTCAATATTCATGATTTTCCTTTTCTGTCATATTAGCTAATTGATAGGGGTGAGGTAATACCGTAGAATCATTTTAATTTCCACTTCTCTAATCAGTAGTGACTTAGAGCATTTTTTCATATGACCATAGATAGCTTTCATTTCTTCTTCTGAAAATTGCTCTTCATATTCTTTGACCACTTTTGAGGAATGGATTGTTTTCTTATAAATTTGACTCATATTTGAGAAAAGAGGCCTTTATCAGAGGAAATTGCTGTAAAAAAATTTTCGCCATTTTTATGCTTTCCTTTTAATTTTGTCTGCATTGATTTTGTTTATGAAAAAATTTTAAAATATGATGTATTTTGAAGGTGCATGTATGGTTGGAAGGCTCAAGCTCAAGGTTAATGTAATAAAATGAGCTGAAATGGGAGTAGACTAGACCAAAAGGAGGTAGGATGGAATGGCTATTTTATAGGGAGGAGGAATTACTAATAATGGTGAAAATATGCATCCTTGTATCACCTCTGAACTAACTGGGAAGGCTTGTAGCTTATCCCTATTACAGGTAATTTTTGCTGATGTTTTTAGATAGATGCTGTTTATAATTTTGAGAAATGTTCCATTTATTCTAATGTTCTCTAATGTTCTTAAGAGGAATGAGTATTATATTTTGTTAAAAGCTTTTTGAGCAGCTATTAAAATAATCATGTGATATTTGTTGGTTTTGTTATTGATGTGGTCAGTTATGCTGGTAGTTTTCCTTATATTGAAACAGCTGTGAATTCTTGATATAAATCCTGCCTGATCATAGTATTATCTCGGTGATATATCCCAGAAATCTCCTTCCTAGTATCTTATTTAAAATTTTTACATCAATATTCGTTACAGAAATGAGACTATACATTTCAGTTTTCTTTTCTCTGTTTTTTGCTTTTCTTGTTTTGGTATCAGCACCATATTTGTGTCAGAAAAGAAATTTGTTAGGACTCCTTTACCTATTTTTCCAGATAGTTTACATACTATTGGGATAAATTGTTCTTTAAATGTTTGGTATCCATTTGGTCCTTGGTGTTTTTTCTTAAGGAAATTTATGTCTTCTTCAATTTCTTTTTTAAAAATAAGGTTAAGTATTCTATTTCTTCTTCTGTTAATCTGGGTAACATATTTTTTAAAATATTCACCCATTTCCACTTAGATTATTAGATTATTGGCATATAATTGTGCAAAATAATTCCATTAATTGCTTTAATTTCTTCATTAATATAGTGAATTGACCCTTTTTGTTTTGATTTGCTTTTCTTCTTCCTTTTTTTAAATGAAATAAAGCAATGGTCTATCTACTTTATTGGGTTTTTTTTCATAAAACTAACTCCTTGTTTTATCAGTTTAATGGTTTTCCTTCTTATAATTTTATTTATCAGAACTGGGTTAATATTAAAAACATTACAGTGGAACAAATAATTTGCTTGCTTTTGATATGAGTTAAGAAATTCAAGATTTAAGCCCTTTAAAGTGCTTTTAGGTTTGTTTGTTTCCATGGCTACAAACTACTCATCTATAAGTACTTGTTTTCTGGTCAACAGGGTGGCTTAGCAAGTTATTCTATATAGACTAATGAAACATTTTACAACCCTAAACATGTGCTCTACTTAAAAAACTTTGCATATAATGACCAGACCATTATCCTAACATCTGTTTGCACACTAGGTTAAGGACATAATTTCCATGTATGATAACAAATCTCTAAGAAAAATGATTGGTCAGCATTCTCAGATTAAATGACAAGAAAATCACCCTATTTCTAATTGCAGTTAATGGCTTTATTATGTAAATTACAAAGAAGAAAAATTAAGAAAATAATTAGAAAATTTCTTTTAAAATGTTATTTTTTTGCCTTTCAGGAATCACAATAAGTAAGTAAAAGGCTTAGATTTAGCAAAAAGTTTCTTAGATATTTTAAAATAGATGTATCTTTGAAATGTCAGAGGTCTTGATTTTCCTTTATAATATATGTGAATAAGATATATATACATATGTGTATGTATATATAATGTTTGTGTTTGTATATTCACATATATAAACATGCATATACTCATGTATTTGTATATATATGAACTGTTTTTGAAATGATTCTAATCAAAAGAATAATATACTTGGTTTATAATATGATATTCATTTATTCATTATTCCCCTGGTGCCTTTGTCTAGTTTTAATATGCCTTGTTACCTCAGATTTCTGGCTAAAATTAGTTAAAATTTGATGCATATCAAGCATTGAAAAATCCATTTGAAATAATTTCTAAGACTCAACTGTGTTTCAACTTTTCTATGTCTTTATTTTTAAGACCAAACAGAAAAAATTACTCAAGAGAATAAAGAGCTACGTTTATGCTATCTGGAACATAAGCAACAGCTTGATGAACTTAAAAATCGCATGACATTTTTCAGCAAGGTAAATTTTTATTTCCTTCAAAAATATAAAATCATCCCATCTTATAGATAAAACACTACAAATAAAAATGTCATATTATAAATTAAGTGGTATCAGGCAGCCATCATTTTGTGAGGATACATTCTTGTATCTTGGAATGCATATGTATTATTCATTAACACCTCTGTGTTCTTTTCCTTCATAAATGTGTTGTAGGAGAGTGAAATTGATGTAACTGAATTCAGTGAAGCTCTCATGCTTATAAAGGTAACTTTCTGAACTTGTTTATGGTTTTCATGTTACTTAGTTCTATGTTTTAGGTTGGCTCTGATCCTTTTCTTTAATCATAGTAAGCTCAACATTAAACATTTCTAAAACCAAAGAAACTTCTCATCTACATATATGCAATGCTTTTAGAAATCAGGAAATTGGGAGATGATAGTAGTTTGATTATGTGAACATTTCAGAGCATCAAAATTCATTAATACTTAGAAATATTTAACTTATAGTAAAACCTTTTGCTTTTCTATTCCGTCCCATAAAACAAATTGAGATTTTTCTTTGAATATTTTTATTGTTAACTTTTGTTTTTCTGTCCCCTAAATTTCCCAATAAGTCCCCTTCCCCTCCTAAAAAGCTTTTTCATATTTCAAAGAATAAAAAAAAAACACAAAAAAATTTTGACAAAATTGTTCTGTACCAATAGTCCCCTATTTCTGCATGCTAGACAAGGAAATACCTTCTCATATTTCATTTATTCCTTCTTTGGAGCCAAACTTGGTCTTTCTAATTTGACAACATTTAGTTTCAATTATTTGTTGTTGTTCTTTCCATTTATGGTGTGGTGGTACTATTTTCCCCCATTTATATATTTTCTTATATATTTTCCCCAAAATATCCTCCCTTATCCTCTCTTCTTCCCCTCCTAGTTCCAGATTGGTCCAACTTTCCAAAAATCCCCCTTTATCCCTTCCCCTTTGACTTTTAATTCTTATTCTGTCCACCTTTCCAAAAATCCCTTCCTTATCCCCCTAACCATGCCTGCCTACTTTTTGATATGAGTTTAATTCTAAAAGCTTCTTCCTCTTTCTTGTCCTAATAGTCCCTCCCTTATTACCTCTCCTTACCCCCTTACCTCTTGATATATACTTCCCTTTAGGTTTGAGGGCAGATTTGAACTCAGGTCTTCCTGACTCTAGGCATGGCACTGTATCCATTGTGTCACCTAGCTGCTGATATTGCAAAGAAATAAAATATTTCTGCCTTTGCTATAATAATTTTAAATATCCAGACATTTTCCATACCATTATTCCTTTAATCTCTATGAGAGAAAATACTGTTTACATAGTCTTTATTTAATTTCCATTATCGAACTACTTAGGTAAATATAGCTTCTATATTATTTTAAAATGGATTTTTTTATATTTACAAACCATTTTCTAATAAGAAATCATTATCCCGGTTGGGACATGGGGCCACCCCTATAATTACTTATTGAAAATGGTTTGACAGTCTATTGTTATTTCTAGTAAATTCTTCATTTCCAAAATTCCTTCATTCAAAGTTGAAACCCTAATAGGTAAAAATTTGCTTCTCTTTATATGACTCCCTTTTCTGCCCTCTTCTTTCACTATGCCTTCTAGAATCCCTGTTAACCAACTGTTCCTTTTATGAGGCTTCTTGTACTCATAAACTCTCCATTTTCCTGAAGTCATAATAATATGGCACTTCTCAGAAGATCCTTCATCTCTGGCCACCCTCTCCAATACTGGGCCAGGAGAAGTAAGCACATTCTTTGTTACCCGTTGCCACTTTCAGACATTCCCTTTACCTCTATCACTTCGCTTTTGAGGTTCACTTTATTTATATATATATATATATACAGAGATATAGATACAGAGATACAGAAAAGGACATACACATACCTATATATAATATAAAAACATACATCAATCAATTGATCAATCTTACCCTATGTAAATATTAGTATATCTTGAGCTATAGGAGAGATGAGTATATATGTATATATACATATGTATGTCTATAAATATTTATAACCCCATATATACAGACATGTATATGTGTATTACCTTATCAAGATCCTGATACTTAATCTAATAGCCCATAGCTCATCTTCCCTCTTTTATCAAGCAGTCTAATAACTGCCTCACAGTTTTTGTGATAGGACCAGGATTTTTCTGATATAATTCCTGTTCTTGAACCATAAAAAATCCCAGCTTTATGTAATTGGTGTCACTCAGACTTGATAAATGCCAGAAACCCCTCAAGTTTCCATTCCCTGACATCGTACTGAGACAAAGAAAAGGTGAGTTCAGAAAATCTAAGAACCACTGCGACCTTGCTATATATCCTTATCTTGTATGGACAAAGTAAACCTCCTTTATTCAGTGACTCGCTAGTACCCCTTTTCTTCACAACACCAAACTTTAACTAAGAGGGTACTGGATTAGAGTCATAGCTATAACAGTCTTAATCTCTACCATGAAAATGCCTGCCCTTATATTTGAAGACTTCATTATAAACTTGATCATCAAAATATTTTTAACTTCCCTGTTCCTCAACTACTATAACTTATACCTTCACTCTAACTCAGTCTCATAATCTCCCACAATTACTCCATCTCTATCATGTAAAACACTGAAATTTTGCATCTGTCCATAACTTCCTGTCCTTCCATTTTACTTTGTTTTTCCTAAAACTGTTCATTATCCTCACTGCAACCTCTAATTACTCCACTCCTGTCTGTTTTCCCATTCTAACCCCATTTCTGTGATTCCATTTTCCTCCATTCTTAACATCCGACCATTTTGTTCCAATCTTTAATGTTGGTTAAGAAGTTCAGATTTGAGTGGATGGTGAACTTAGCCCTTCTTTCAAAGATCAGCCCTTCTCCTTGTACCTTGGATCCCATTTTCTCCCATTTCCTCAAGAATTTTGCCCTTTAAGGCTCTCCCTCTTTCCCCCTCAGTATTTCTTTACCTACTGATTCCTTCTCTACTTTCTACAAAAATGCCAAATTCTTCACCATCCTTAAAAAAACAACTACATTTGACTCTACCTCCCCAACAAAATTATCATCTTTTGTTATTTCTCTTTTCACAGCCAGGCTTCTAGAAAACATCATCCACTTGCATCTACTTCCTTTCATCCTCCCATGTTAACTAACCCCTTGTAACCTTACCACTCAACTGAAACTGCTATCTTCAAGGTTACCATTGCTATCTTAATGCTAAATACAATGATCTTTCTTAGTGTTCATCCTTTCTGACCTTGCTGCAATGTGTTTGACATTTTGATTGATAATAACAATTCTTCCTGGATATGGTCTTCCTAGGATTTCATGATAACATTCTTTCCTGGTGCTACAGAATAATGTCTGTTTCCTTTTCTTTATCATCATAGTTTGTTCTTATTCTTATTCTAGAATATACTCCGTGTCTTTTTCCTGGGCTGCCTTCTCTCCCCTTTCTACATTTTTTTTCTTGATGATCTTACTTCCTATGGATTCATTTATTCTTTCTATGCAGTTGACTCCTCCCAAATCCACATGACCAGTCCTTATCTCTGTGCTAAGACCAGTCTCACATTACCAAGTGTCTGCTGAATCTCCCCACCTAGATGTCCTAATGACAACTCAAATTCAACATGTCTAAAAGAAGAACTTGTCTTTCCCCCCAAAAAAACCCAGTCTTCCTTTTCCTGTCATAGATGCCATCATTCTTCTGGTCACCAAAGGCTATAAAAACTCAAAGCCCTTTAAACTCTTCCCTATCTCTCACCATCCATATTCAGTCAACTGCAAAATTTTGTTGACTCTACCACCACAAGAGTTTTTGCATTCCTTTATATTCACACAGCTCCCTCCCTTGTTTAAGACTTCCTTATTTCTAGTCTGTACTATCGAAGTACCTCCTAATTGGTCTCCTTCCTTCAAGGCTCTCCAAGAAATTCCAATGGTTCCTATTACCTTTAGAATTACAAACCATTTTCTTTAACCTTTCACAGTTATTCCCTCTCAAATACCTTACATTTCAGCTAAACTAGGCTTCTTGCTGCTTCCTATACAGCAGGGGTCGGCAACCTTTTTGGCCATGAGAGCCATAAACGCCACATTTTTTAAAATGTAATTTCATGAGAGCCGTACAGTGCTCACAGTGCACACTCCTGTAATAGCGCCCGAAAAAAATTGACTTTATGGCTCCTGCAGAAAGAGCCATATCTGGCACTCATAAGAGCCAGATATGGTTCGAGAGCCATACATTGCCAACCCCTGTTATACAGGATGTTCCAACTTTTACCGCCATGATTTTAAAAAATTAAATTATATTTTTTCAAATAAAAAACTGCCATATGTATACAAATATGTATAGTCAGGCAAAACCTGTTTCCACATTGGCCACATCCAACAGATATGTAGATAGATATAGATATATCATTCTTCACTCTTAGTCTTTCACCTCTATTAAGAAGAAGGTGACACATTTCATCATATTCTTTTGGAGTCATAGTTGGTTATTGCACTGACCAGAATTCATAAATCTTTCAAAGTTGGCCATTTTTAAAGAATTATCATTGTGTAAATTGTTCTGGTTCAGTTCACAGCACTCTGCATCATTTCATACAGGTTTTTCTGAAACTGTCATCTGATGTCTGTTCCCCAATCCCTTCTTCCCTGTTTGTATATTCCTCTTCTCATGTACCCTAAGAAAGAGCAAATTCCAGTCTCTTCTTCCTCCTTTATATACTAGTATATTCCTCCTTTTATGCTCCCTTCTTTTTCCCCTCCTCAGACTCCTAGAATGGACCCAAACCATCCCCAGCACGCTTTGTTTCTTATTAATCTCCTTTAATACACTATAAAAACATTTACATTCCAGAGGAACATATGTTTCTTCTTCTATTAGAACGTTAGCACAACACCATCACTTCCAGTTGCTCAGAAAATTTTATTTTCTAGGTTTCTCTGGACTCTTGTGTTTGTATTTTAACGTACTTGACATCTTTTTATCAGAAATTCTTGATAATCCCTTCTTCCATAAGGCACCTTTGTGGCTGAGTGGACAGAAGAATGGACCTGAAATCAGAAAGGCCTGAATTCAAATGTAGCCATAGGCCTCTACTAGCTGTATATTCCTGGGGGAGTTATTTTCCTGCTCTCTGCTTCAATTTCCCCATATATAAAATAGAGGTAATAATTGCATTTACTTCCCAGGGTTGTTGTGAGAGTCAAATGGCATAATAATTGTAAAGCACTAGACACAATACCTGGAAAATAGTAAGAAGTATATAAATGTTAACTATTATTAGCTCTTATTATTAATATTATGTATGTGTGTAATACTTCCTCTTCCAAATAGAATATAAATACTTTTGGGCAGGAACTTTCGTGTTTTTCTTGCCTAACAAAGTGTCTGGTACATAAACAGTTCATATTACATATTTTGTTTAAATTTAAAATTTTTTTGTTCTAGTCTAGGAAAGAACAGAAAAATGGGGACCTTTCCTTTCTAGAGAAAGTTGATGGTGACATCAATAAGGACCTGGAAAAATCAGTTCGAGAGCTTCAGGCAACACATGCAGAAACAGTGCAAGAACTAGAAAAGACAAGAAATATGTTAATCATGCAACATAAAATTAACAAAGATTATCAGGTAAGATTATCAGTACTACAAAATGGAATCTTTTCTGTATGGTGTTACAATAATTAATCTTTTTCTAAAAGTAAATTCTACTTTTCAAGTTTATACTTCTGATTTAGCCAGCCATTTAATTATCTTCCACTACCACAAACCCCTATGTGTGGCCTTCTTGTTAGTAGGTAATTGGGATGGTAAAGAACAAAACAAATCCTGCCCCTACTCCTGCTCCTTCCCCCAGTCTGACCAAGCTCCTTATAACAGAGTTGTCTAAAATCCAGCTGTGTAAATTATACTTGAGTTTGGAATCATAGGATTATAGATTTATATATAAAAAGGACCTCAGAGGTCATGACATATAAGTCACACCCTTCATTTTACAGATCAGGAAACTGAATTCAGCCTAGTACAATTGAATGATTTACCCAAGTTACCCTTTCAGAAAGTGACAAAGGTGTGCAATTCTGATCCAGAGGTTCTTAACTTGAGATATGCAACCCTCTTAGGGGTATATGAAAAGCTTTTGAAGGTGTCACAAGGAATATTTGATAAATGTTATCCTATAGAAATATTCCAAAAGTAGTTATGTTAGTAAAAAAAATTGGGAAATTAGAAGGAGAAGGGGAAGAAGACAGGAATTGAATAGGAAAAGGAAAGTGTTATAGTGCAGGTGAAAAATTAGAGTTTAAATAATTCTCCTAATAAAATGAATGATGTTTAGATGTAACTACAACTTTTCCTATTAAACTGGGGAAAAAATCAGCAACAATGTCCTAATGAAAGATGAACTATCTTTTTATTTTATTTTTATGGGCATATAAATGGTAAATTCTAAAATATATTTCCTTTCATATTAAATAATAAAATATAGGAAGGTTTATTAAAAGCCAAGGGCCCAGGACTAACAAAGTTTAGAAAATTTTAAAGGAATTCAAATTTTTCAGATGAAGAAATGGAATCCAAGAGAAAATAAATGACTTGTCTAAGAGTCATTTAGTAATTAAAATATGTAAGAAATTATCAAAGAATTCATCAAAGAATTATAGTATTAGAGCAAGAAGGAATATTAAAGATCATCTAGAGAAAATGAACATGTGTAACTTTCTATAGTCACTTCATCCTTTTCTTTTTAGTAATTAGCATCTTTCAGAATGGCAAGCAATAGAAGGTGAAGAAAAAGAAAAGCAAAACAAACTGAAAGGAAGGGTTGAGAGGGCATCCAATGTGAGCTTGGACAATTCATTTGTCCTCTCTTAGCCTTAGTTTCTTCATCTGTAACATAAACTGGTTAGACTAGATTACCTTTAATGTACCTTCTAGATCTAAATTTATCATTCTATGACAATTTTAATTCATATGATAAAAGGTTTATTAATATGATTTATAAAGTTACATATATTATCCTAAAACTCTTAACAAAAATGTTTTTAGTATTAGTACTTACAAGATTGGAAGGACTCTTACAAAAGTGAGTCAGTTTTTGTGAATATTGCAAAAAGCAAGTTTCTTATTGATACATATCATTCTTATTGATATATATTCTAGGCTGTTGAGTAAATGAACAGTTTCATTCATATAAGTGAATTTTCCAGATAACCAAATCTCGCCCCAAGAAATGCTAAAATTACTTTTTACTTTAAATTTTTGTAATAATAAATTTGTCCCTGGTTTTCAATGCCTTTTTTTCACTCATGAAATATGTATATCAAATTTTATTGATGTCAATAAGAATCATTTTAAAATGTTTATTATTAGGACAGTCTATAATGCAGTGGAAGGAAGACTCCCATTTGAATCACAGCTCTGGAATTAATCAAGTTGTGTGGCTTTGACTAAGTTACTTATCTGTTCTGGGCCTTCCTTCCTCAGTTATAAAATGAAGAGATTTGGAATAGATAGTCTCCACAGTTACTTTTAGCTCTAACAAACTACAAATCAGTTGCACAATGAAGCAATGATGCCTTCAGAGGATATTACAGTGCAGAAGCTCAGTAAAGACAAGTACTGTTTGATTTTCATCTTTGCATCCCCTAATACACTGAACATAGTAGGCATTTAAGTATTTGTTACACTGGATTATATAGAGCTATTTGCCATCCCAAAATAACCTTCCATAGTCCTATCTTTCACAGATCTTTTGTTCATAATTCATCTTTCTGCTCTCTTCTGCAGCTTCTAATCACTATTTCTTGCTCTTAATCTGCTGCTATATTTTATGTACAATTTTCTAGATGAGAACAGTTTCTCAGTATTCTAAATCTGTGAGCTAAACACTGATTCTCCACTCCATACAGAGACTTTTTCATTTCTTTATTTACATTTGTGTTCTGCAATATTGAGTACAATTAAAGTCTGACCTTTTAGAAGCATTCAGTTATTATTGTTCTATCTAATGGATACATTATTTTGTTTACTCTGCTTTGTCCAAGTCAAAAACAGCTTAGGATTTGCATTACTACCATCCCTCTTTGGAAGTACAGTGGCATTCTGAACTCAGGAGGTCCATCTAACTATTTAAAGCAAATGGGCACTGAACTCCCATTGCCTAGCCCTTACCACTCTTCTGCCTTAGAACCAATCTCATTATTGGTTCTAAGACAGAAGGTAAGGGTTTTAAAAAAAAAAGACCACTGGAAGTAAAAGTTTATTTAAATTAACTAAAGTGAATCAAATTCATTGAAAAGTGTTATTGGAAAAAAATGACTCCTTGAGTTCAAATTGTTCAGTCTCTCATCTACAGTACTATCATGCTTTTCAGATGGAAGTTGAAGCAGTAACCCAGAAGCTTGAAAGTTTTCAACAAGATTATGACCTAAAAATAAAACAATATGTTCATCTTCTTGATATCAGGGCTGCACGCATCCGGAAATTAGAAGGTATAGTATACATAAACAAATTCTTTGATCCAGAGCAATAGGTTATATATAAGGTTATGTGTAAATTAGGACAGTTGAAAATGTCATCCTCATCTATGCCCAGGATTTGTTCCTTCCATTATCTTCCCCCATAACCCACATACCCTTTTCAAATTTTCAGCACTTCATTGATTAATAAATTTTATTGATTCTATTTTGAGGTGGGTTAGAAAATTAGATTAATAAATTTATTACAATTTTGTAACTAATATTTTTACTTTTCAATGGCCTTTTTTGCTTGCTGCCTGACACTCTACTATATTTTTGGATGATTAAAGTTCTTAGATATGTGACTGCTAGATAAATGAAGTATTTTTCTGTACTTCGATATATTACCATTGGATAAGGATATAATCTGAAATTGTAAACATACATTAAACAATACTTTTTTAGTACTGGCTACCATTGTAAGATAATTTTCCCTTTCATATATCAATACTTAGAAAATGTTTTTCGAGAATAACTAAATTACTTATTTTCTGTTGCAGCCCAATTAAAGGATATTGCCTATGGCACTAAACAGTACAGATTTAAACCAGAAATCATGCCAGATGATCTTGTAGATGAATTTAATGAAGCTGTCCATTTAGAACGAGGAGAGAACCTATTTGAAATCCATATCAGCAAACTGACCCTTTCATCTGAAGCTATCCAGGCATCAGGAGATCAAGAACCTTCCACTTTCTGTACCTATGCTTTTTATGATTTTGAACTGCAGACAACTCCTGTAGTGTCTGGTCTCCATCCAGTGTATAACTTCACATCCCAGTATCTCGTCCATGTTAATGACTTCTTTTTACAGTACATACAGAAAAATGGTGTAACTCTTGAGGTCCACCAGGCATATAGTACTGATTATGAAACAGTTGCTGCATGCCAGTTGAAATTCCATGAGATCCTAGAAAAGAATGGTCGAATATTTGGCACTGCAAATTTGGTTGGTAAGTATGGCTACATAATATGTATCTGTTATGTTGACCCCAACATCTGTGGTCAGATAGGTAACAGAGTGGATAGAG
The DNA here is from genome assembly GCF_016433145.1 of Gracilinanus agilis. Taxonomy (NCBI): domain Eukaryota; kingdom Metazoa; phylum Chordata; class Mammalia; order Didelphimorphia; family Didelphidae; genus Gracilinanus; species Gracilinanus agilis. Next base: position 295,105,297 of record NC_058131.1, read on the forward strand.
TACCTGGGCTTGAAGTCAGAAAGACTCATATTCCTGAAATCAAATCTAGTCTAATATATTTGCTAGTTATGTAGTCCTGGGCAGGTCACTTAATTCTGTTTGCTTCTGGTTCCTCATCCATAAAATGACCTGGAGAAAGAAATGGCAAACTACTCCAATATCTTTGCTAAAGAAACCTCAAATGGGTCACAAAGAGTCAGGTACAACTGAAAAATTACCAAAAACCCCATCATTTGATGGAAAGTGCCTTTAGATCAGGAACCCTGTTTTCTTGTTTACCTAGATTTAATACCCCTCATATTTGGTCACATAAACCTATTATAAATATAAATGCTATTAGTAATATCAATATGTGACTAATTCTTTAATTGATTATTGTAACTAAAATATTTATTAATCAGATTGGTGGGGGCAGCTGGGTAGCTCAGTGGATTGAGAGCCAGGCTTTGAGATGGGAAATCCTAGGTTCAAATCTGGCCTCAGACACTTCCCAGCTATGTGACCCTGGGCAAGTCACTTGACCCCCATTGCCCAGCCCTTACCACTCTTCTGCCTTGGAGCCAATACAGAAGGTAAGGGTTTTAAAAAAAATCAGATTGGTCTCATCAAAGATATCTTTCAATAATAGAGTATTTAGGGTATCGATGAGTGGCTCAATGGATTGAGAGCCAGACCCAGAGACAGAAGGTCCTGGGTTCAAATCTGGCCTCAGACACTTCCCAGCTATGTGACCCTGGGCAAGTCACTTAACCCCCATTGCCTAGCCCTTACCACTCTTCTGCCTTGGAACCAATACATAGCTTATATACATAGAATTATATACATTGCTTATAGAAGCAATACATAGCTTATGTATAGAATTTTAGAAACTCTTTAATAGAAAAAATCCTAGGGACATTGAAGGGGCATTAAGAGATTTAGTCCTCTTTTTCTAAGCAAAAGCATATAAAGCAATTTTTTGTACATTTATAACATATTTAATCTGTACAATGGTACTTTTGAAGCACTTACCTAAAATGTGTTCTTAAAAAGTGATTTGAGGAGCTGGGTGGCTCAGTGGATTGAGAGGCAGACCTAAAGACCAGAGATTCTAGCCTCAGGCACTTTTCTAGCTGTGTGATCCTGGGCAAGTCACTTCACCCCCATTGCCTAGCCTTTACTGCTCTTCTGCCTTGGAACCAATACACAATATTGATTCTAAGACTGAAGGTAAGGGTTTAACAAAAAAAAGTGATTTGGGGGTTGCTATATTTGCTTATGCTTTATAAGTTCTATCCTGTACCTTTCAGGTTCTGTAGGTGCCATTTGATGCCCAACTACTACAACATCAGAAAGAGTATGAGTAAACGTGTTCTTCTCATTCGTATTTCAGAAGAACTAAGTGACATTTTACATTCTAAATTGGCATATACCAAATATAGTTTAGCATGTTTAACGTGAAGGTATTCAACATATGGTAAAATTCATTCTTGCAAGCATAGCTTTTCTGCCTTCGTAACTGTTATTTGCACTTCAAACATCATTTGTGCAGAGCATGTAAAATTCACTTCCACATAACATTTCTGGTTCTAATATTACTAACACTGGTACCTATCTGTTTTCATTTATAAAAATATTGAAACAGCAGGATGCATACTGGTTTGTTTGGGTCTTTTTAGGAAATAAAGAAGGCATTCCACATTATGGCACAATCGAATATTGGGTCCGATTAAGAGTTCCTATGGATCAAGCAATTAGACTGTATAGAGAACGGGCAAAAGCTTTAGGCTATATAACCTCCAATTTTAAGAGACCAGAGCAAGTAAATCAGGTAAGCAATTTTTAGTACCTTTTTATAATGCAGATGTTTTCCTAATAATAATTCCTTTAAATGTTGTACTAGAAAAATCGTTAAAAAGAATTCTTTTTTCTCTCCCAAGAGAATCAAAATTAACATAAGCTTGATTAAAAATTCTATTATGTAGCTGCTATTTGATTTTAATTTAATACTATTCACAGAAAGTTTTCTCTTGTGCTAGCACTTTCTAAATTTCAAGATAAACTAGAAAATATTTAAATTTCTCAGGCTGAAAATCAGGATGTTTCAAATATAATGGCCTGCTGTAAAATTAAGTCAGTAAGTTAACTACTATTTACGGACTAGAGAATCAAATAAAAACAAAAACAGCCAATACCATCCATGAACAGATATTTTAATGAGGGAAACAACTTGTAAAAAGTAAAAAGCTAAATATATGCAAGATATGTGTGTAGTAGATGGAAAATACATAGCGGTAAGATTTCCTTCAGAAGATAGACCTTGAGCTGAGTTTTGAAGCAAGCCAGAAGGTAAAAATGAGGGGCCAAGTATATTCAGGAAGTGGCCAGTACAAAGACAAGAAGCAAGAATCTGCAAGTAGGCCATTGTTACCAGATAATAGGATATGTGAAAAGAGCCAAATCTATGAAGGCTGGGAAGGTGGGAAAAGGCCAGGTTATGAAGAGTTATAGTTAATCTGTACATAATAGAAAAAAGTAACATAAGACCTATGATTTTGGAAAATTACCTTGGCAACTAAGTGGAAGACAATTTGGAGTGAGAAAAGACTTGAGCCAAGGAGACCAGTTTGAGGCTATTTTTAATAGTCAAGATGAGGTGATATTGGTCTGAGCTAAGGCTGTGACTTTTTGAATGGAAAGAAGACATTTTAAAGATGTTAACAAAGATGTTATAAATAAATAAAAATGAAATACATCTACTAGTAATAGGTTGTCCATAGAGTTTCCTTATTTTTGTAGCACAAAAACTCTTTACAAATGACCCTGAGTGAAATACTAGTCGAAGCTAGTCAAAGAACTCGGATTGTGCTTGTATTTTAAATGTTGCATTTATTATTATTTTGTTTTAATGTAGAAGTAGAATAAAGGTAATAGTTACTAGCAACCACTTCATATACTCTTACATTCTAAAATAAAAGTCAAATTAGAAAACAAAAATAAGTTTTAAAAGAATTACTGAAAAATAAGGAGAGAAAACCCACTTCTCCCTTTCTAATATTTGTTACTGGTAAGAATTATATCCTTTTCTGAGATAGAGGAGGTTCACATATAATTTTTTAGTCCCTGCTATATATTAGAAATGTTAATTTAATATTATTAAAGATTCTTCCAGGTAGAAGAGGTTTAAGAAAAAAATTAGCAAGAATCAAGGTCTAATAATTAGATAATAAAGATTATTTTTAGGGTTTTGAGACCCAGTTGGTTCCAGTGTTCTTTTTCTAGGAAACCTAGAGATTTCAGTTTCTCCTCATAGTTTCTGCTAAGCTGCACACAATACTAAGTTTCCCTAGGTATATATTTCTTTTTGCCAGGTGAGTTTAATATTATGCCCTTCTCTGGGAAGCATCACTTAGTTTTTTTTACATATTGACAAGCCAGCTAACCCTTCGGGAGGAAAATCAGACTTCTCAAGTGAGGTCTGGTGTGAAGAATAGAGGTCTGATTTCTTGGGATGGATCAAAGGACCCAAATCCTGAAACTATAAATGCCTCTTTGTTCTTTCCTCCCTCCCCCAATCCCTTCAAAATGAGGCAAAATGGAGAGGGAAAGAGAAAGTAAGAGGGGACCAGACAAGAAGCTGTTGGAATTTTTCTTTTTGGATCTCCTACTCCACTTACTATTTATGCTTACATTGACCATGTAACACACTAGTGATTATGTCTATTTTATATATTATTATATATTATGTAATATGTAACATATACACATATGTATATATTATATTAACTTTATTGGAAGTTTTATTTTGCTACAGTAAATTCTCCTTAAAATACTCATCCTTGCTAACTTGTTGCACACTTAGCATGGCCATTTAATGTGAGTCTGTATTTACAACTTATAAACACTAAAGATATTATTTCTTCTTTATTATCAACATCCTATTGTTTTAGATATATTAAGTATGAAATATATTCTACATATAGCAATTGTTATGTTTTAGATTTGGAAGCTACCATTTATCATTTAGTTATTATGTACTATGATTTAAATACATTTTTTGTTTAAATTAGCAGATACCCAAAACTGCTCATTCAAGTTTTACTTCAGATGACAACTTAAATGAACTCTATATTACAATAAAATGCTGTAGCAACCTGATGTCTGGAGCAACCAAAAGTCACGTGCAGCCAAATCCATACGTTGTATACAAGTTCTTTGATTTTGCTGACCATGATACAGCCATCATTCCAAGCAGCAATGATCCCCAGTTTGATGATCACATGTGCTTCCCAGTACCAATGAATATGGACTTAGACAGATACCTAAAGTCAGAGTCTCTGAGTTTCTATGTATTCGATGATAATGACACCCAAGAGAATACTTACATAGGAAAAGTTGATGTTCCATTAATTTCATTAGCACATGACAGATATATTTCAGGTAAGAAAATAATCTTCAAAAATTCACTTTCTTTCCCAACCCTAGGGCCCATTAGACACAAAAGAAAAATTAAACCCCTGTTACAAACATGTATTTTCAAACAAAATAAATTTCTGCATTGAGCAAGTCAAAAATAATATTTCTTTCCCTCTGAGTTAATCATCTCTGTCTAGAAGTGAGTAGTATATTTTATCATTTGTCCTCTGATTTAACAAATAGTCATCCCTGATCGAAGTTCTTTCAGTATTATATATCTTTATCGTATTCTTGTCATTGTATATATTATTCTCCTGGTTCAATTCACTTCACTCTGCATCAGTTCATACAAGTCCTTCTAGGTTCCTCTGAAATAATTCATTTTATTATTTCTAATAATACAATGATATTCTATCACATTTATATACCATAATGTATGCAGACATTCCCTAATTTTTGGACACGCCCACTGATTTCCATTCTTTATCTCCTCAAAAAGAGATATAAACATCTTTGTACATTCTTTGTTCAAGTTTGTTTTGCTTAGGACTATCTGTTAGCCTACCAATTCTTTAATTCCACCATATCCTTTTTTCCCTTTCCCTCATTTTCCCCTGTTGAGTGAAATATATTTCTGTCCCCAAATATATATGTGTATTCTTATCTTCTTTGCCCAGTTTAGATGAGTAAGATTTAATTGTCGGCCACTTCCCCCATCCCCTCCTTCTTGTTTGTATAAATATTTACTTTATACCCTGAATATATGAAATAATTGTCCCTAACCTACCTTCCCTAGTATATTCCTCTTTGCCCATCTTTCCATTCTTTTCTAAAGATGATCACCATATCAGAATCACTCCCTAGCCTTACCTAGACTCCCTCTATGACCCCAAGGATGACAGGGTTCAGGGGGAGTGGGACATGTGTGGGACATGTGTATCTCTTCCCCTTATTAAAATGTAAGCAGTTTATTCTTGTTTAAACCTTTATCATTGTTCTGTCATGTTTCCTTTTTTATGTGTCTCAATTCCTGTGTTTGAAATTCCAAGTTTCTACACAACTCTGGTCTTTTCATCAAGAATTCTTGGAAGTACTCTATTTCATTAATGTGCCATGTTTCCCTTGTAAAATTACTCTCAATTTTGCTAAGTAAGTTATTCCTGGCTATTAAGCCTACATTTTTTTTGCCTTTTGGAATATTATGTGCCAATCCATTTGCTCCTTCTTAGCAGTACACTTTAATTATTTCTTTTCAATAGATTCCCCAATTTTTTTCTTTGAATTAGGAGCTCTGAATTTTAACAATAATATTGCTGAGAATTTTTTAAGGACATGGTCAATGGATTGTTTCTCTTTCCTCTTTGCCTTCTGGCTCTAAGGTATATGGCCAGTTTTCCTTTAAGATTTCCTGAAATATGATAGCCAAGATCTTTTTTTAGTCATGCCATTTGGGTAATCCAATGATTGTTAAATTTTTCCTCACTCTATTTTCCAAGTCATTTTTTTTCTATGATATACCTTACATTTTCTTCTTCTTTTTTATTATTTTGTTGGAATCACTTTTCCATTTAATTTTCAGGATGTCTGTTGCTAAAGGTTTTATACCTCTTGTGCCAAGGTAGTTATTCTCTTTCCAGTTCCTTCTTCCATAGTTCTCATTTCTTTTCCAGTTTTTCCTCTAGTGACCACATTAATATTGATAAAGAAAAATGTTTTAACTCTTGCTTCATCTTTTCCTAGAGTACTATTTCAATTTGTGCCCAAATTATAATTCTTTGAAGCTTTGCTTGTAAATGTGTTGGGAACATTTTCTTCTTTAGGATTTATGTCTGAGCATGGCTGTCATCACAAAAGCTTTTTATGGTGAAAATTTTTGTTTATTCATTCTTTGAGCCTGCTTCCTGATTTTGGGCTTGATGCTAAGGCTAGGCTTTGTACACTTCTGGAAGTAAGGTCTAGAGTTGATCCTATTGTTTTTTTCTTGAGGTTCTAAGTGTTATATTATTCTATTATCTCAGGTCTATTAAAGATGAAGGATCTGCAAACTATCAATGCTCTCAAAGTGATCAGATCTAAGGCAAAGTCTGATCACTCTCCCTTTGCCTAAACTCTTTAAGTTTCTCTCCTGGATTTGGGTATGGACATCAATCTACTGAACTCAGCTAAGCTCAGTTTCTGCCAGCCAACTGGGACCAGTGGTTCAGAGTGAAAGAACTGTAGGCCTGGGATTCCTACCCTAGTTATTCCTTTATAGGCTTCAGATTAAGCTAGAAGTTTGAGCAGAGAAGACCCTGCTCCACTGTTAGGATCTGAGCTACACTGCTACTGCTGAGTTCTGAATTAACTTCTTACCCCAGAATACCACCCCAGGGAACAGGTCCCTTCCTTAATCCACCCTGGATTTATGGCCCAACACTGAAGAGTAGGAAGCAAAGATGACAGCAACTGTTCCCACACCAGTGCCTCCCACCCCGTATGAGTTAAGAACCTCTTTTTTCACAGGTGCACAGGACTCTTGAACACTAGTGTACTCTACTCTCCATGCTTCTTCTGGCCAGACTACCTTTCCCCTTTATCCTCAGACCTTTCTTGTCCCCCTATAATGATAGTTACTTAATATATGCTTTTATTGTTCAATGGTATCCAACTCTTATATGACCCCATTGACTTTTCTCCATGGGATTTTCTTGGCAAAGATACTGAAATGGTTTGCCATTTTCTTCTCTAATATGTTCCTATTTTGCAGATGAAGAACTGAGGCCAAAAAGGGTTAAGTGACTTGTCCAGGTTCACACAGCTAGCAAACATCTGAGGGTGGATTTTGAACTCAGATTTTCCTGATTCTAGGCACACTGCTCCATCCACTCTACCACTTAGCTGCCCCCATAAATATATACTACTGTTTATAAATGTGTAAAAAAATTATATCATTTGAGAATTCCAAACTTCTAAGTCATTCATATCCTTTGTTATCCTGGAAGTTGGACTAATGAAACACGATTTATCATCTTCCTAATAATGACTGTAATGCCCTTTTTGAAATAAATAAAAAAATTTTTGTTTATTTCAAATAAGTACTCAAAAAAACCCATACATTTAAATAGTGAGTAGAGAGGACTTTTTCATGACAGCTGCTTGAAATATAAGTTATTTAACTCACTAATTGTCCAATTCTAAAAATATGTTACATTTTATAAATATTTATATCGAGACTTACAAGTTTGATGTGTTATTGCTGTTTTATTTCTTTTTAATACTACTACTTTTCTAGAGTCTGAAAAATGAATTGAGGAATCCTAGAACAAATAGAAATAACATTACTATTTTTGTAACTGTGGAAATATGTTAACGCTTTCTCAGACAATAGAAGTTGTTTTAAAAGTTGATAGTCATTTTATTTGTTCTTAAAAGAAAAGTACTGGAAGGGTTGTGTAGTAGAACATTAGTGGTAAAGAGACTGCTGATCTTGGAGAAAGCTCATTTCTAGGATTATCTTTGAATATAAATTCATTGAATTAAAATATTTATAAATTAACTTCCATCTCTTTGAATTGAGATTTTCTTTCAACGTCCTTAACTTCAAAAAGGGATCTATGTGAAACCTGAACCCATTATGAATTCTTTTGTCTTTAATTTACCTTCTAATTTGTGTTAGACGTTGAAGTCATGCTCTAAGAGAGCTAGAAAAAAATTTTTTTAAGATTCCCTCTTTAATTTTTGTATTATCAAAGTTTTAGGCTATCAAAAGTACATCTGAAAATTAATCTAATTTTGTAATTTAACAGGAATATTTGAGTTAACAAATCATAAGAAACATCATACAGGAACCATCGAAGTTGTATTGAAATGGAAATTTACTTACCTTCCTCCAACTGCATCAGCAGCAGCTGAGGACCTAATGAATATTATTAAAAAAGAAACAGAAACTGATAAAAAGTTGCCCAAGTCATCCTCTGTTACTACACCAGTTGTAGTAAGTAACTAGCTTTTAAAATTTAGTCTAAAATTTAGAATGATTTAAAACAAAAATTTTAATTTAGTATTCATTCCACTCAGTTTAATACATTTGGGTTTCTCACAGGCCCCCATACCTAAACCAAGAAAGCGTACAATCCCAACAGACAAGAAAGTGTCCTTTGTGGATATCACTACACCCCAGGATTCTGTAAGTAGCAAGAATCTAGAATGATGTATATAAGAATTCTTTCAAAGGAATTTTCTACCTATATAATATGTTATATGATTTAGAAGAAAACTAGGAACCCTATTCACTGGTATAAGCAAATGAATATATAGCTATAGCAAACATAAAACAAGAGATGACAAGATTTTTAGTCAGCAGTTAAAGGAAACCTTGAAAGCCAGTAGGAAGAGATGAGAAAGAAGATTATTCTAGGCTTGGGGGAAGAGTCAAGAGATGGATTGTCTTTTTTGTGGAAAAACCTGGAGAGGCCAGTGTCACTGGATTGAAGAGTATATGTAGGAGAGTAAAGTATAAGGAGGCTGGAAAGGTAGGAGGGGCTAGATTATGAAGGACTTTGAGTGCCAAACAGAACATTGTGTATTTGATCCTGGAAACAATAGGAAACCACTGGAGTTTATTGAGTAGGGGAGAGACATGATCACACATGAGCTTAAAGAAAATCACTTTCATGACTGAACAGATGGTTTGGAGTGGGGAGAGACTTGAGGCAGGCAGATTCGCCAGCAGGCTATTGCAATAATCCAGATTTAAAATGATAAGGACTTGCTCCGGAGTGGTGGAAGTGTCAAAGGAGAGAAGGTCCAGTACTCAAGATATAGCAAAAGTGAAATTGATGGTACAGTTACCTCTTCGTGTGAGCTTTGGGGAAGGAGACAATAGTAGAAGGCATCTAAAATGAGAAAGAGGAAATTCACAGCTAATTATCTCAGTTTTTTCTATACATTCCAAGGTAGGGTTCTCACCTAGGGGGATGGAAGAAGAGGAACCATGGAAGGTTTGAAGAGGGATGAAAAGATTATAAGAGCCTTTGTGGAGAGGGGTTAGTGAGTTAATAAGGGAGGATTATCTAGCAGCAGTGAGGGCCCAGGTGAGGATGTGTAACATAAATCTGTAGTGGACCCTGTCAGAATAGGTGATTTTCTCCACCTTCATTCTAGAGCATGTGTGTAGGAGCAAAGGCAGCAGAAGGTAGGAGAGATCTAAGGCTTGGGTCTGCAATAATTGTTGATATGTAAGGTGGCAAGGGATTCAAGGGAAGAGAACAGTATACAAATGAACTGGATGCCCAGGGTGTCAAGAAGGAGAAAAGAAGAGAAAGTGGCTAGTTCGGGGTAATGACCTGGGAGAGAACTGAGGGGTATATTTATATACAGGAATACATTATCTACATTATCTGCAGTTAAATGATGATGTCAACCACAGGGAATATGTGCTATATTGATTAAACTAATATAGAATATGAAGGATATCAAGCTTTAATTTTTAAAATTTCCCTTTTTCTTTATTTTAATTCATTATTCTTTTACTAAAAAACTAGTTAACATTGGTACTATATCCATGTTAGTTTATCATAGAATATTAAGTTGGAAGTAATTTAGAGATCATCCAGTCTGACCCCTTCATTTTCAGGGGAAGAAACTGAGACTAAGTTCACATAGCTTTTCATTTTTGACAGAATCCAAATCTCCTGACATCCAATAATCTACATAATTTTCACAGAACTGTTTCTCACAAACTTAGTGAATATATGTGTGTATATGTGTAGATCAGTAGATCTAAAGTAGTTATAGAAATGCTTTAAACTCTTTAAAAGTTAATTTTATTTGTGAGGAGAGAAAGGAAACTTAACCTTACACTTGGAAGGAACTTAAGAGAATATACAGACTCACCTCTACCTGAAAAAGAGTATCCTCATCAACATCCCCAAGAAGTCCTTTCCTACCCTAAAATTTTTGATCCTTTGCTCCATAGACATCTATATCTGATGAAGATATGCACAAAGCTTCACCAGAAATGAAGGTTACAGAAGTATTAGAAGTTAAGGCTCCATCTGTGCCAGATATTCCAAAGGTAAGATTTCTATTATAATCAGCACTTCCATTTTCTAAAAATAATTTTTATAGACTTTGATTTGTAGATTGTGTTTCTACAAAATTTTGGCAATTGATGTGCAACACTAATCACTGACAAATAAAGGAATCAATGAATGGAGAAAGCTAGATGGAATGAATGTTCAAGTAGAATTATATGTCACCTTGTATAGTCTTCCTGTTTGTAACATTCCAAATAGGCATTTATTTGGAACTCAAAGATTTTTTTAAACTTTTTGCTACTTTATACATTAATTTGAAGATTTTAAGTGTGTATAAAATTTGGGTATGTGTATATGAGGCTTGCTTGAAATGGATTGGCTAAAAATATACAACTTTAAATATTTCAGTTAGCTACAACTGTAATTTTGATGACAAGTACTAAATGGATATGTGAATTAAAGCCTTGTGTTAAATGAATTTTTCACTCCTACAAATAGGCTTCTGCAAGCTGATAATTAATGATTTCTGTGTTTCTGTCTACATTATTTAAGCAACTGATTTTCTCATAGGTCACTATAAATCATGTATCCATCAACTACATTTTTAAGTTTTAAGTTTAAATAGCTTTATTATACAAATGCTTTAACAAGGATGTTATAAATATGGCCTAAGTGACCATAAATATCTTCATATTTCTTTCCATTTTTGAGGCTTTGGCAGCAAAGATGGTGGAGGAGGTAAATGAGAATGGTCAAGAAATGCAGCAAGGAAAAGATGAGGATTTATCTCACCTATCTGTGGGTCAACTTGCTGGCCAAAGTTCAACTACTTCTGAAGATGACACAGAAATTAGTGAGGACTTAGAAAGAGAAGAAGGTGGTATTTTTTTCCTAATTAAACTAAATTTTTTAGTTTCACTCTTCTGTATGAACAATTTGCTTTTGTTTGATATGTTAGTACCTACTTCATTGAATATCTTTGTTAGTTAGAAACAATCTATTATTTGTCAGAAAGGATAGAATTGCACTCATTCTGGCTGTCCAAAATGATTTGTTGATTCTTTTCTCAGTTCAACTCAAAGTGGTACAATTGAGTGTTAAAATGTAATTCTCTATCTAGATTTTTAAAATATTATAAGCTTCATAATATTAAGTGGCCTTTTATGCTACCTTATGGCAGACATCCAATAAAATCTTTTAAAAAATATTAACTCATCGGATTTATAAATTAAATTTATTTTTATGATTGTTTGGGATAAGAAAAATGGGCATTTCTTCATAAAACTGTGGACTAAACAGTTCAGTAACACCTGTTTTTCTGATCTTGCTTTCACTTAATGCTACTTCTTTGGTTTCCATCTCTTCACAGAACCAGAGATTTTTTTAACTATATCTTTTTCTGGCTTCTAAAAAAGGGTAGAAGTATATAGGTTTTTATTGCTCAGGTAGGACAACAAATCTGGATGGTATTGCTGCAATGTGGTCAGTTAACATTAGAGTTCTATGCATTTTTTGCCTGGATTTAAAGCCACATCCATTTATACTCTCCCGGACTCATATATTTAAGGCACTAAAACCAAAATGGATAATTTAATAATACTTTTGAGCATACTTCACATATAAGTAATTTTGAGTGACAGGAAAGCAATTCTAGTAGTTCACGAAACTACTCAATAATAACTATGCAATGTCACTAACTCATGATGGCCATGTTCTAAGTTGTTTTCTGTTGAGCAATGTTTTATCATTTTCTTATAGTATTATAAATGCTCATATGATAACTTATTTTTATCAAATTCCTAGTTTATCTGAATCCCTTATATTACAAAATGATAACAAGTAGATTATTTTATTATGAACTTCTGGTTTGTCAGTACGCTGTCCCCCTGCTAAGAAGGCAGGAACTACTAAGTGATTAATATGACAGTTCCTGACCATCATGGTCCAAGAATATCTAGGTGATTAAAAAAAAAAGTGAGAAGTGCGTTGTTCTATTCAATTCTCAAACCTGTCCTCCTCTTAAGTCTATAATGCTGATTCCACACCCTTTTTTATTTCTTAATGAATTATTCACAACTTTTTGGAAACTCTAGTCAGTATTAGGATTTGATTTGGTCTTTCTGCAGCAAAAATGTTGCTTTAATGCAAAAGAGATAACACTGACCTCTAAATTAGGGCCTTAGAATATTCTAACTGACAAGCAATTAAGTATTTATAAGAATATTTTAATCGTTTTTCCAATGTATAAACAAATTCTTAGATGTAAGTAAATACCATACATGTTCAGGCCATTATACATTATGTCTTCCTTATTTGAAAACTTAGATGCTTTAAAAAATGCTTAAAGAGTCATTAATTTCAAAATTTCTTCTTAAGGAGAAGTGAGGACTGTATCATTGACACACAATATGATGTAATTAGATTTCTCTCTGCTTTGCAATGTAAAAATGTAATTGGGTTAGTCATATATAATAATCAGCATTTTTTAACAGTTCAAGAGGAAAGACTGGATTCTGATGCTGTTGATTCGATAATAACTGACAGCGATGACTGTATTGTTCCAAGTCCCATGTCCAAGAATGTGAAACAGGTTAGTGATTTGGAAATAACTAGAAATATGCAGAAGTTTGTTTAAGTATATATGTTGCATTTAGCATATGTTTATCAGTTTTTATGCCTTCCAAATATGAAAAGAAATCTATATGTGCATATTTTATGCATCATCAACATTTTATTGATGGTTACCTTTTAGTTCAAGAATTTATAGTCAATTCATTGTATACCGATGCTTAATAAGTCTGCAAATTTTGGGTAAGAAATGTCTGAGATGAACATATTTTTTTATTTGTTATTTTTTTAAAAGAAGCTATTTTTGCCTCTTCTCTCCATCATTTGAAAACCAGTTATTAATTTATTGCCATATTTATATTTAAAATACTTCTGTAATGATTATAACATAACAATATTACATTTTACATTTTAGTAGCTTTCTTCTGTGAATTACATTTAAATATTTCTGCTAGTGAACTCTTCGTGGTTATCAGATCTTTGCAGAAGCATTACTTCTTTAAAATTATTCAATCTTACTTATAATAGCACCTTGTTTTTTCTAGTAGATATATTACTGAAAAGTAAGACTAGAATATGTAAACAGTCATATTTTGAATGTCGAGGAATTTTGCCATCTAAAAGAGCCTTTCTGTAATGCCATGAGGTATCTTGTGATACAAAAATCCATAATATGTTTCTACTTATTTGTTTTCTTGGAGTAGAAACCCAATTCTACTATAAAGTAATTCCATGCTCGAGTCTCACTTTCCATTTGTAAGTATTCCAGCACTTTTCTTTACTTTTATGTCTCCCACATACTTATTTTAATATTGATTTAAAATATTAATATAATATAATAAACTCAAGAAACTTTTAGAATGTCCTTATGAAGAAGCAGGGCATAGCAGAAAGAGCACTTTACTAGCAATCAGGGACATGATGTTTTGGTCCCAGCTCTGCTACTAATTGGCCATGTCACTTTAATTAAGTTACTTCAAAGATGCAAAGTTACCTTACCTATAAAATAAGGGCTTTGGAACATATTGGATCTCTAAGGTCTTTTCTTGTTCTAAGTGCCTATGAATTTCTATGAATTTTGCATGTGTAGCCTGAAGACTTACAGTTATAGAATTCAATTAATGTTGAATTAACTGCTTTATCAGTGTTGAAAATTTGAAATTCTAATATTAAATCAAATAGAGGATTCTCTCAATCCCTGAATCCTCCTGGAACATATCTCCAATTTCAAAATGGCATTTGAAAAATGAAATTCAATGCTGAGATTCCTTCTAATTCTACAAGACTGTGGATATTTTATAGGAACTTTATTGGAACAGTTATCTTCCTCATATAAGGATTTACTTTTAGTCCTAAAGCTGAAACTTAAACATTTATTGATGTCTTTTGTATTTATATCACCTTCATTTCCAAATAAATCCCCCATTTGCCTCTCCATAGAAAGGCATCCCTTATAAAATAGTGCTGTTTTTTTTTAAGTGGAAAAAACAGCTTAGCAAAACCAACAAATGATCTGAATCTGAGATAGCAGATGTAATGCTCCTCAACTCTGCAAAAAATGAAATGGGGTTTGTTTTCTCATCTCTTCTTCACGGCCAAGTTTTGTTGTTATATTTTACATTATATTACATATTATATTACATTCCCCTCATTTTTATATTTCCATTTTTATCATAATAGTCATTGTGAATATTTTTCCTCCCTCTGTTTTCTTCTTTCTGTATCAGTTCAGATAAATCTTCCTATGCATCTCTGAATTCTTCACATTCATTATTTTCTATAGTCTTTCATTACATGAATGTACCATAATTTGTTTAGCCCTTCCTAAGTTGTTGGACATGTACTTTGTTTCAAATTCTTTGCTATCACAAAAAGTATAGGTATATTTTTGTGTATGTAAAACTTTTATTTTTGTCTTAACTGAATTGAGATAAATAACCAGTAACAAGATGGTTACCTCACAGCCTACAGATATTTTAGCCACTTTTTAAGTATAATTCCAAATTACTTTCCAAAATGGTTGGACCAATTCACATCTCCACCAGGAATATATTATTATATCTGTCTTTCCATATCCCCTTCAATACTGACTGTTCCTGTCCTTTTGTCATCCTTGCCAATTTCCTGGATATGAAGCAAAGCCACAAAATTGTTTGGATTTGCATTTCTCTTATTATTAATGATACAGAGCCGTCTTTAACATGTTTGTTAATAGTTATCAATTCTTTTGAGAATTATTTGTTCATAGACTTTGACCACATAAACATTAGAATCCAGGCTCTTGACTTTGTATATTGGTATTAATTCTAATATGCTGGATATCAGGTTCTTAGCAAAGAAAGTTGATAAAAAAAATTTTATTGCTGAATCAACAGTTTTATAAAAGCTTTACGATTTCATGTGATTACATTATTTCTGTTATATTTTATGTTCATTTCTTTACCTTCTTTGATTAAGAACTACACACATACCAAAACCGTGAAAAGTACCTAACCTGATTCTCTTCTAATATTTTAGTATTAACTAACATTCAGGTCAATTTTGTGAATTACTGATATTTCAGTAGGCTTTTCACTGAATTTTGATGTCTAATCAATTTTATAAGTATATGAGTAGGAGGCAGCTGGGTGGCTCAATGGATTGAGACCCAGGCCTAGAGATGGGGTCCTAGGTTCAAATCTGGCCTCAGATACTTTCTAGCGGTATGACCCTGGGCAAGTCACATAACCCCCATTGTCTTCTCTCTTCTCTTCTGCCTTGGAACCAATATATAGTATTGATTCTAAGACAGAAGGTAAGGTTTAAAAAAAAGTACATGAGTAATCAAATCTAATGACATAAAAGCATAGAATTAGAACCGAGAAGATCATCTAATTCAGCTTTTTCTTTTTACACATGAAAAAACTTGTGACTATCAGAAATTATGTGACTTACCCAGAATTAAACAATAAATTGGATTGGACTAGAATTTATATTTCTATGCTCTTACTCCTATACTTATACCACATAATATTTTTATTTTTTTAAACCCTTAATTTCTGTGTATTGGCTCCTAGGTGGAAGAGTGGTAAGGGTGGGCAATGGGGGTCGAGTGACTTGCCCAGGGACACACAGCTGGGAAGTGTCTGAGGCCGGATTTGAACCTAGGACCTCCTGTCTCTAGGCCTGACTCTCAATCTACTGAGCTACCCAGCTGCCCCTCACATAATATTTTTAAAAGAAATCCTTTTATTGCCTTTTTGTCTATTCTATGCATCAAAGAACATTTTCTGGAAAAACATAATAGCCATCTAAGAAAATTAAGGATATGCCTCAAGAAATATAAGAGTACACTCACACAAATGTTAGAATATAACTCTAATGGACATAAAAGAAACAGATATAATCACTAATGATTTGCTTCTATATAAAGCATTTTATAATTTTCAAACATCTTAATATAAGTCATCCTACAAATTTTGTACTAGACCTATTAGGAATACAAAGAACTGTAAAATGTGTTTGTTATCCTTATGTAGAGCTTTCTAATATCCCTAGAGAAATAAACCATAACCCATATGCAAATATTAGAATTTTAAAAACAGTATATGACAATTAGCGATAAAATAGCACTACATAATATATAATTGAGGTAGCTATATAGTTCAATTACCAGGCTTGGAGCCAAGAAGATCCAAGTTAAAATTCCATTTCAGATACTTACTAGCTGTGTGACAGAGGACAAGTCACTTAACCTCTGCCTCAATTCCTCATCTGTAAATTAAGGACACCTTCAAGAAGGAAAATGGCAAGCCACTCAAGTATCTTTGCCAAGAAAACCCTATGGAAAAAAGTCTAACAGAATGGTCGTGTAGAGCGGGACATGAATAAACAACTGAGCAATAACAATGACAATATAATGACAATATATAATTATATATCAAGTGTACAGACAAGTGTTGTGAATTCAGAAGAGGCAGAGATTACCAGCCACTAGAGAAACTATGAAATGCTTCTTGAAAGAGATCTGATTTAAGTGGGACATTAGAGGATATATGATGTAACACAGTGGGATGAACATAGATCTAAAGTGAAAATTCACTTTTTTGGGACATCAATGAATTACACTAAATGTTTGAAACAGTGATCCTCATATGCCATGAACTAGAACCCCTTTATTCTCCTCAGAGAATCCTCGAAAGACAATGTGTCAGAGTAAATTGAGTGCTGAACTGGGATTACTGAAAACTCATTTACTGGTTTTGACATTTTCTAACTTTGTGACCACAGACAAGTCACATAACTTTTCTTGAGCTTTGATTTTTTGACCTACTAAATGGGGACAATAATACCTATAATCTAACATAAAAGGTTGATGTGAGATTCCAAAGAGATAAAGTATATGAAAAATTCTTTACAATCTTCCATCCACAGTTTTTATTTTTATGTACCTAATTATTCATATTTTGTCTACTCCTTTAGAATATAAGCTCCTTGAGGACTGCGACTATTTTATCTGTCTTTGTATCTCCAAAGCTAGACACAATGCCTTACAAATAAAAAGCACAAAATAAATTCTTATTGATTGATTGGAGCATCAAGATGAAAGATTACAAAAGTATATTGTAGTATACTTTTGAGTGCCAGTCTAAAGAATCAATATACTTCAATCACTGGAATAACTCAACCATTCAAGTTCTAGATCAGTAATGGCGAACCTATGGCATTGGTGCCAAAGATGGCACACAGAGGGCTCTCTGTGGGCACGTGACACCCCTCCCCCCCCCAAGTTCATTATTAGAAAGGCAGAGAGACTCGGGTGGAGCTGTTTCCCTCCCGCTCTCCACCTTGCCTGATGAAATTTTTTCACATTCCCCGCTTCTCTGCCCAGCAGCCAATGAGAGCACACAGTGGGTAAGGTGCATGGCTCACAGGCAGCAGAGCTAGAGGGGAGTGAAGGGCTCTGGCCACTCCCCTCCCCCTCTCTAGACTCACTGAAAACATTCCTCACTTTACCTGCCCCTCCTTCCAGCAGCCTAGTGGGAGCTTCCTCCCTCCCCTGTGTAGGGTAAAAGGCAGGACAGAGTGTGCTTGACACTTAATAGTACTGCACACAGTCTGGGGTGGGGGGCTGGCACTCTTGTCTCTAAAAGATTTGCCATCACTGTTATAGATCGTTTATAGAATTTATGGAATCCTACAAAAGATAGTTGTATTTCTGAATATTTCATTTATTGTTTAAAAATAATTTTCATTCTATCAGAAAATTTTTAAGTATGATATCTTAGTTCCAATTGGGAATGAGGTAACTTCATATTTGTTCCATCTCAGACATCTCAATGACATTCTACATTTCATTTTTAAAGTTCTGAATAAAAACTTTTGCTTTAATTAAGCTTCAAGAACACTAAAAGTTTTGTGAAAGAACTCCCCTTAAAATTATTTTTTTAACATAATTTTTCCATCAAAGTAATCTGGGATTTTTTCTTATTAAGTCTCAAGTGAAATCACCTCTGCTTCCTCCTAGTACACCTTTGACCCTTTGATTTCCACTGTAAAATGTCATTTCCTTCACTGGCCAGAGCAAGCTAAAGTGGACTCAGACACAGTATAAGGATAGTATGTGCAATGTTATCCAATGCAACCACCTGCATTAAGCAATTTTTATTCCCGAATGATATTCATCCCCTCGACACAATATATACTTATAGAAATTCTACTAGCAGTGTAATGTAGACTCATTATTTTAAGAGGTGGAACAGAATTATGTTTAGAAACAAAGGTAGTAGCATCCTTTAAATTGGAACAGTCTAAAATGGATTCAGAGATCATTTTTCATGAAAAAAAAACATTGTGGTACTGTACAAGTTGTAAGCACATATATTTTACAAATTATTTTAATAGGGTAAGTTGTTTATCCAAAAAGTTTTTATTAAGCACCTACTCTATGCACTGTGCTGGTGCTGTGGATTTAAATGCAAAAACAATCCTTACTCCAAAGAAATGTATTCCACCAGGGGCAACAGCATAAACATGTATAAGTGATTGCAAAATATATAAAGTAAATAAAGAATAACTTCACGTGAGAACACTACTAACTGGGGAAATCTACCTTATGTAGAGGTAACATCTGAGTTGAGCCTTGTGGGAAGCTTGGGATACTAAAAGGTAAAGGTTAGGAGAGTGTTTTCTAGACATAGAGGACTACCTGTGTAAAAGCATCAAAATGGGAAATGAGATGTCTTGATTGGGGAACAGCAAGATGAGCAGTTTAGCTACTACATGGAGTGCATGAAGGAAAACAGTGTATAGTGAGGTGGCAAGGTAGATTGAAGCTGGATTGTGAAAGAGTTTAAGTACCAAATAAAGTTGCTTCTTGAGTAGGAGAATGATATGATAAAACTTATGCTTTAATATCCCTTTGAAAATTTTCTGGAAGATGGAGTAGAGAGGGGAGAAACTGGAAGCAGACAGAGCTATTAGGAAGCTTTTACAATAGTCCAGACAAGAAATGATAAGTGCCTGAACTAAGTTGGCAGTTATATAAGTAGAAAGAAGGGAAAGAGTATAAGAGTTCTTGTTGAGGTAGTGGTCAGTAAGGTTTGGTAGCTGATTAGTTATGGAGGATGAGGAACAGTAGAGTCCAAGCTGATTCCAAGATTGTAATTATCGGTCCCTGAAAGGAAGATGATTCCCTCAGCAGAAATAAGGAATTTGGGAAGAACAGACCAGTTTGAAAAAAGTTAATGAACTATATCTTTGATATATTGAGTTTGAATTGTTTTTTCCTGAGTTTCAGATGTCTAGTTTGAAATGTCCAATAAATTGTTGTTAATATGGGACTGGAGCTAAGAAAAATTAAGGTGAGAGCTATAGCTCTGAGAGTAATCTGCATAGAAGCAAAATTGAGTCCTTGACAACTGCTGAGAGAGGGAAAGTAGAAAGAAGAGAAAGAGAATCCAAGAAAGAAGATTGGTGGACACTCAGGATTAGAAAATGGAAGAGAACCAGCCAGGAAGAAAACCACAAAAGAAACAGTATCACAAAAAAACAGATTTTCCAAGAGGGAGGGGTGGGTAATAGTATTAAATACTACAGAGGTTAAAAGTATGAGGACTGAGAGACCACTGAATTTAGGTCCCCACTCTCCCCCCTGAAAACAACATTGAACAGAACAATTTTATTTGAACATTGAAATCAGAAACCAGATTCTAAAAAGTTATTAACTGAGGGAGAATTTTCTGAGAAAAGAAGATAAGATAGAAGATGGTAGTTTTAGGAGTTATTAAGGGTTAAGTGAAGGATTTTTTTAAGAATGAAGGAGTGTTGAGTATGTTTCCAGAAAGCAGGGAAAGAGCTATTAGATTAGGAGAGATTGGCAAGTAAAGTCAGAGAAAGTTTAAGATAGAAGAATTTCTGGTTTGGTTCTTTTGTTCTCTTACAAGTAACATGGGCTAGTTCAGATTTTTAATCTACAACTTTTTACAGTAATTCCCTCTCATTAGACTTGATTCCCTCCCCAACCCATCCCCTTCTGCTATTTTTAAAATATTAATATGTATTATTTTAAATTAATTATCTTTTGAAATTTCATGACACCTTACAATAATTAGGAACATCACAGAAAGTTACAAAATTAGAGTTGGGGATAAAATCATGGACTCAAAGGATGTTAGGGCTGGAAAGAACCATTGGTTCTTTCAATTCTTTCAATTGAGAAATAAGGAAACAGAGGTTAAGGACTTTGTTTAGAATCACACAACTATTAAGTGGTAAGTAGTGTAGCTAGAACTCACATCTCTTAATTCCTAATCAGCAGCAACCTCACATTGGTTTGCTCAGAATTTGTAAATCAGTTTTACTTTACAGTCTGTGCTGGATGAGAAGTAAATTTATGAATCTTCAAGTGTGGTTGATTTAAAAGCATCAAGTTCTAACCAGGAGCTTACATTAATAAAAAAAAATGTTTCACTTATCTCTAAGATAAATATCAGTTATGCCAGTTATCCTGTGTATATGAATTTCATGGCGCACTGCTTAAGCCATTTAACATCTTGCTCTTCCTTTTTTCATGTTGCAGAATCAGACAGCCCATGGTTATTTCTTAGATATGTTGATTGTAGAAAGGAATCCAACAGATTTTGTAGTACTTAGCGGTACTACTCACTTCTTTCTCTTTTCTTCGTGTCTGTGATGTATAATTAATCATAGATTACTTCATTTTGTTTCATTTCATTTACAACATTTATGAGCTTCACTTTGTCAGTATGAAATGCTTGTCCCCTCCTTTCCTTTCCAAAGTGGTGTAATTAGTGTTAGCATCTTTTTTAACAGGCTACATAAAGTTTAGTGGCTGGATTAAATCAAGTCATTAACATAATGTGCTATACAATTTGCCCCTATCTCTTTTCGTTTCCACTACATCAAAGTGCCACAGAGTGCCAGTGTAATTGGGCCTTGCTAGCTTGTCAGGTTCAGTCAGCCTGATGGCTGCTGCTTTTACGAAAAAGCTTCTAGGCATGATAATTAATGGGGAAAAAAATCTGGGAAATGTAAAACTTTGGACAGTTCTCTATGAATATTTTATAAATTTGAATAATCAGAAGTTAACAGTATCAATTTGATGTATAATACATTGATTAAAAGCCTTGTTTCAGGTCCTCAAAATAGACATCAAAACGGCAAATTTGCATTTGCTATGGCATTAAAAAAAGAAATTAACAATCCTCTTCTCCTATTATGTCTTATCCCTGATTTTTTCTTTATCATTTCAGTAATACAGCTTTGAATTTTCACAATGAAATATATTGCTGCAAACTCACAGTTTCCCACAAGGCAGGAATGGGAAATAAGAGGCTAATGCAAAGAATGGATCTTCTTTTCTACTGTATATATTTACAGCTTTTTCCCCCTTCATTATAGATAAGTGCACTTTGCTAGTACTAATAGCAGTTTTGTAAAAGCTGCCATATTCAATCTGTCTAAATTACAATTTCATTTGGAAACTAGGTATTCTTGAATAATATAAGCCAACGTTCCCAGATGGCTACAGCTTTGCTATTCAGTAAAATAGTTTTTGAAAGCTATAATGCACAAACCATTTTGTTTCTTTGAAATTCATTCCTTAAGAATTTTAAAGTTATTTTGGAAGTCAAATGTTATCTCCCATCAGGTGAGCTACATCCTTTGTCATGCATGCAGAATATTAGATGAGATTTGAGAGTCCAGTGATATCTTAAAACTAGAAATTTTCCTACTAATTTATCCTTTATGAAAAGTTTCTAATTTACTCTAAAAATCATGTCATTAGATTCTGTATTAATGTTTCAGATAACTATTTGGCATTTTAATGTAAATAATCAGGAAGCATTTCAAAATATACTAAAGGGAACTGGCAGCTATGAGGCAGATCCATTTAGGGTTACCTTGCCAATTTTAAAACTTATGTCCTGTGGCAGCTGGGTAGTTCAGTGGAGTGAGAGTCAGGCCTAGAGACAGGAGGTCCTAGGTTCAAATCTGGCCTCAGACACTGCCCAGCTGTGTGACCCTGGGCAAGTCACTTGACCTCCATTGCCCACCCTTACCACTCTTCCACCTAGGAGCCAATACACAGAAGTTAAGGTTTAAAAAAAAAATGTCCCCAGGCTTCTGTTTGTTGACCAACACCTGAGCTACCATGCCTGATTGAAGTAGAGTATATTATCCTACTCATAGCCACACTATTATTCTTAACCTGTGCACTATTTTTACTCCCTCTCTTGGTAATAATACCATTTGGGTGTCATGAATGCACCTCATTTTGAAGGAAAGTTGACCTTGGGTTCTTGAAGTTTAAGTGAGCCTTCTGACTGGTCCTATCAAGCTAGAAAGACTCTAAGTATAGGCCTCATAATGATTAAATAGCTATCATCTGAGGACCAGCCTCGCTAAATGTGAAGAGATCTATCACTAGGTTCTCCAAAGAACGATGAATTTTTTTGACACAAAAGCTCTCAGATATGGTCTTCTAAAGAAAGCACAATGGGACTCAAGATCATTTTTTGAGAAAAAGACATAAAAAACCCAGCACATTTAAAACTAATGGAATTTGTAATCCAATATCCAGAGCCATAACTATCTTTTTTTATCTGTGAGAAGCAGCACAAAATATGACTGGAGAAAGTAGCATGAAATGTACTCTCAAAACAACTTTGTAATTCATTATGTGTAAATAATAAAAAAAGTATTTAAGACAAATTCAGATGATTAAAAGGGAGATTTAGTTATAGTGACTGGGGAATGCATTCTCAGAGTTGGAAAGAACCTTAAGAAACTACCTAATCCAATTTAACCCTCAGGATTTGAAGCCCCTTGTTTTTTATTTACTTTGAGAAAGGTGAAGTTTGGTGAAGTTTCTTCCTATACATCATAGGTGAAGAGATAGCCTTAAAATTATTCACCTTTGCTAAAGGTAGGCATGGAGAGGAGAAGAGAGAAGGAGGCCCACCTAGAAAGGATCCCAGGGAGAGGATAACCTGGGATAAGATCAGAATTTATTTGTGGGACAAAAGGAAAGAGGGAACCTAGAACTCAAACCTCCTTTTCTCCTCTCCTCTTTAAGCAGATAAGGGAAACTGGTAGGGAAATCCCAGAAGAAAGCCCCATTGAGACTATGGCTTTTCACTTCCTCTTACTCTACCTATAGAGTGCTATATGTTAAATATTTGTACTCTCCAAACTTCAGTATCCTGGGAGAGATACTGGCCATCTGACTAGTTAAAGAGCTAAGTAAGGGCATTGTAGATTGAATATGTCTGAATGCAGGGCAGGAAAAAACAAGATCAAATTGAGGAAAGAAAAATAGATTCTTATTACTATGATGAACACTTTCTAACAAGCAAGAACTATTAGGAATTATCATGGGTTATTGAGATATCAATAGTAATAATAAGGACAAGACCTGTGATTTCATTGTTTCCAGAGCTCCCAAATGGGAGGGAGTTCTGAATTGCTGAACAATGCATGTCAGCATCTTCTCTAAAACTTAGCATTTTAGAAAGTTGCTTAGATCACTGAACAGTTAAGTGATTACCTAGGGTCACACCTGGGATGTCAGAGGTATGACCTGAACCCAGGTCTTTCCTATTTTGAGGCTAGCACTCTATCCACTATTGTACTGCCTCAGTGTGTTACTGAGAGAGATTATGAAATCTCTTTAATAAACATTTAAACATAGGAAAATTATTTACTTGACCAGAATGCTTTAAATGAATTGCTGTGTACAGAAATGAAGGTTGGCTAGATTACCTGTAGCAATCTCTTCTGTTCCTGTGATTATATTTCTGAGATTCTGAGCCTTTGATTTAGATGTTAACTGTTTCTTATGATACTTCCTTGAGTTAATAAGCCCTTTTCCTCATTCATTTCTCTAGATAGAATCTAGGTCAGAATAAAACCATATATCTCTAGTAAACCAATTAAAATATTTAATACCTAACTTTGGGGGTATTATAGAAACACAGGCATAAGAACTTTTAAAATTTTTTTCTATCTCTCATGGCCTTTTCTCTGTTTTTTGGATATGTATCTGTCTGGCATTATTGTACATTATTGATAACCTAGTGTCTTGAACTTATAAATTAGATGTTTTCTAAAGACCTCTTTTAATTGACTGTTTGGGTCTCATTAATTTTTTCCCATGAAGCAGTAATATAATTGATAGCTTGAGAATTTGGCCAACTCAAAAATGCATTTTTAACCTTATAGTATAGCTAAACTAATGCCATAGTAGCCATGAACAGGGTCTTAGTCCTTTATGTCAATCCCTAGACCACTTTGGGATACAAGTCTCTAGCCCCCTCTGAGTTATATGTGGGAAAGAAATCTTCGTAACCTGATAACTCAGTGACACCCTGTGGGAAAAACTCCAGCAGTGAAATGAGCCAGGCTGGCCGAAAGTTTTAAGGGAAAAAACCAGCAGAAGAGGAAAGCTATAGGGAAAGGAAACATTAGTGATCTGGAGTAGTCTGTGGAGTAGAATGGTTTTGATAGCAAGGGTCCTAGACAGAAATACCTATCCTTCCTTTCCCACCATATAGTCTTTCCTCTATCATAGAGCCTTCCTCCCTCTAGCACTTGGCTATACTTCTTTTCCTCATGCTAATCTAGAGTAGGATCAGCAGTGGCCAAATTTTTAATGGCCTGAGAAAGGAGATGGAGAGGACCGGAAGCAAATCCCTAGTCTCTGCACTGATCTCTGCAGTAGAATGTAGGCTACTTGAGTGCAAGAAGTATTTGACTTGTATTTAAAGCACCATTTATCAAATGATTAATGATTTGGCAATATTCCTAGCCATTTCATCCCCATGCCCTTCTCCCACAAGAGATCCCAACTTGTTCTTCCCACCATACTCCATCCTGCCCCCTGAAAAGAAATACCCAGGATAACTAGGGAAACTGGATTTTTTTCTAAAATTTAGATGAACCTTCCTTCAGTCTTTTGTATACCAGTACCCATGACTGTCATGCATGTTTTCTGTTCATTATCTTTTCCTGTGAAATATCTAACTGAAAAAAAAGAGCAGGTGGGACAGAATAGGGAAAAAATCTTTTTCCTTATTATTTTAATAAAATAAATACTTGGAAAATGTCAGAGTGTGGCATATGCTTCAGGAACAAAAGTGAACAGTCAAGGGAAGCAAAGGGCATATAGAAAACTGGATTCTGCCCTTCAGTAGGACTTGTTTAAAGTCATTAATTGGTGGTGGCAATAAAAATAGAGATGAGTGTATGTGATCCTCCCTGGTACCCTCAGGAGAAAAGAAAGGGAGCCAATGAGACCAGCCTGGAACCTAGAAGTTTCCATAGTGATTCATACTGGCAGGAAGCTCTGGTCCCTATGATCTCCCCTAACTTGCACTACCTTCCCATATCCCGCCCTGGCCAGGAGAACCTGCTTCAGAGCATAGGAACCCTCCCCTAACTTGAATCTAGTGTTTCTACTGCCTAGCAGATAATGAAGAATATGAGCATCTGTAGGAGATATATTCCTAGTTTTCCTCATTGGAGAATCTTCAATGTATTCTCTATCTGAAACATTTATTGCATGTGATGAAATACTCAGTGCTATTTGTTTTAGTATTTCTGGCACATTAAAAATAGGATTTTGTGGGAAAACCTAATCATTTATATCATTGTTTCTGTGGACACAATGGGAAAATATAGCCAACGTTTCCAAAAACCAACTTAGAAGGAACTTTTGGAATATCAGTTAATAGGTTGAAGATTGTCTTTATATTGATATACATGGCTATATTGACAAATAATTGCATATTTAAATTGGGCCATCAGTACATAACAAATACATTTGTTGCTGCTGGCTCATACTTCTAAAGTATACAAATACTTTCATACACCAGTGTAACCTTAGTCAAGAAAGAGATATAAATTAAACTAATAATTTGCTTTTGGAAGACAAGGCTAAATATAAAAGTGTTTTACTAATTGTTGTTTCTCCCTTAAGCCTTCCGTTCTAGTAATGCTACTCAATAAATATTTTGCTGATTAATGTATATATAATAGACAACTGTCTCTCTGTTTACATTTATTTCCCCCAAGAACTTGAAGTAAAGACCTTTTTAAACCAAAATGTGTAATTATAAAGATAAAATACTGGCTACAAAGACAAGAAGATTCAATGATGAGGGTTAGGGAGAGGAGGGTATTCTATTTAGTTAGATTCGTTCTATCCCCAGCCTGGAGTGGAGAGATAGGGAAAAGTTGACATCAGCATGGTCATCAATTAGCATTCATTAATGCTTCTATTTGCATAGAGCTATACAAAGAGAATTTGTACTAGAGTCAACTACTCACTCTTTTTTTTCCCCTATTAGAATCTGAACTTCTAGAAAGCAAAGATTTTATTTTCTCCTTTCTTTTAAATTCCGATTTCTAGCACAAAGTTATGGATACAGTAGCCTCAAAATAAGTACTTTTCCCTAAGTAAAGCATTGTTTTAGTGTACTATTCAAGTCTGCTCTTCAAGAAGTGAAATTAAATACAATTTTAAAAATAGAAGCAGCACAATGTCATGAATTGAGAGCCAGCCTCAAAAACATGATTTTCTGAGTTCAAGTCTTCTCTTTGACATACTGCTGTGTCACCTCGACCAAGTCACTTAACTTTTCAGTGACTATCAAGTACGGAGAAGGAGTCATTATTAGACTGGTGTTTTCTTGCCTGGACAGCCCTTTTATTCGTAATATCACAATCCTGGCACTATCCCTTTAGAAATATAATATTAAAGTTTCCATTTGGTTACCATTATTGTTGAAACCAAATGAAAAATTCAGTGGCACTTTCCCATATGTCAAACCAAACATTTTGGATAGCAGTCTATGCATATGTTGTTGAAAAATGTGTTATCAAATATGAATTATGATTGCTCAAGAACTAGAAGGCTATAGCTAGCAATTTTATCTTTCTTCTTACTGCTGACAACTGGTATCAGAAAGATAGTTGTGCTCTATGGGGATAGCACCTGCCTCCACAAGGCTCTGCATGTGCTGACTTTTTATTATGGTGATCCCTAGTCGACATGGTGAATCAATCCATCTGCATATACTAACACTGCCAACCCTTATAAGGCATTACATCAATCACCAGAGGCCTAGATGTATATATTTCTCCTACCAGTAATCTGAAGTAAAAATCTGGTTTGTTAAATTACCTCGTAATTTAGGATACCTAAATTTCTTGATTTATAAAGCATTTAGAATTGTCATAGAAAGTGAAAGTTGAGTGCATATATCATCCAGAATGTGTTTTTAAATTCTTTTGCCATCTCTGTTTTTATCAGAAATATTCTTTTAGTTTAATTTTCTCTGTGCTCAATATTTTTACATTATCTATATCACTTGTCTTTTGTTAACTTTATCTGATAAATTATTGAAATCATAAACTTGTCGCTCTTTGTATCATTTGATGGTAAATCATAGAATCAGCATTTTAAAACTGGATGAGATTTTTAGAGATCATCTTATATAATATCATATAATAAAGAATAAATAAAGATTTGAGAAGTTGAGTGTCTTATTTAAGATCATACAACTAGCCCATGGCAGAACTAAGACAAAAAGTAACAACCTGCCCCCAAAGCAGTACTTTCTCCACATGCACATATATACACATATACATGCACAATTTTAAATAAAAACAAGGAAATATGGCTCCTAAATATTCCTAGGCAAAAGCACCTGGAATAAAGACTATCCCAAATATCATGAATGTTATTCTTTAAATGTTAAGTGAATTGTCTAAAGCTACAGTTTTTCAGTGTTAGAAATTACCAGTTGTTGCAATGATCAAAGAAATCTTTATATCCTAAATTACAATATGAAAAAGACAGAGCCACTTAAAAATCAAGGTTTTTTTTTAATATACAAGAAAACTGGAAGAGGGAAAAATGCAAATATTTAGGTGCCTGGTTGCATAGCATTAGGATTTTAAAAATTGTACTGCCTTATTTAAAGGCCTAATTCAGTTCTTAATATATTGTGATTTTTCATAAATATATTACCTCTATAGTTAATATATTATTAATAAACCATGCATTTAAACACACTTGATTTCCCCTGCTATTTAATAATACGTTTGTCTTCTTTTGCTTCAGCAATTTGATAAATCCTTCTCTTCACAACCTAGAAATATATATATGTTATTCTTTTTTGCCTCTTTATAGTTGTTTTCCCAATAGTCTGTTTATGCAACAATGTTAATACTTTTTACTGTGCTATTTTTATGGCAATGCCAAGTTTGTCAAGTGAATTTTTAAGTAATGTAGAAGACAATTATGCACTGTACTACTTTGGAGTTGTATGTATAAACTATGTAAATGGGAAATAGTTTTGACAACCACAAAACATTTTGCAAAAAAAAAAAAAGAAGAAGAATATCATTTAAAATATTTCTTTTGCTACCCAAGCCTCCTGCAAGAAGAGATGAGTTGTTTCTGAAGTGAGATTAGACAATAGAGCCAATTTCATTTTTTATGCATGTGAATGGAGAGTGCTTGAGGTTATTAGTTGAAACCGAGTAACCTTTCCAGGCTTTCATCTCTTTCTTTTCAAATTTGAATATGAAAAGCATATTCAAGTCAAAGACCATCACTTTAATGACATTTGGCAGTCATTTGATTTATTAGGTTTTAGAAAAAAAATTTCCTTTAAATATTTCATCATACTATGCTAATCCTAGTAATATTGCCAGCTGCAGCCTTGTACCTGTATTAGTGGAGACAGAATGGTGTGGAATTTTTTCTGTCATCCTAGTAAAATTTCCATGAATCTACTGAATAATAAAACAACCTTATTGAAATATTCAGATTTGGGTTTTTAGTTAAAGTGTCTTAGAATACATAATAAAAGAAAATGTCTTTTGAAAGGAGGGGGCAAAATTACTTCATCAAATATTGAAGGGGCTTGACAGCAATGGAAATTGTTCTTTATGGAGAATATTTTTACAATAAAATGCGTAGGGTTTTCAATTTGATTAATTATAAAATATGCTTTAAAATAACTAAGTAATCATGCCAATGGATTTGTTCACTGATTTGGATTTAACTCCTAAAATCTGATCTTCTTAAATATATCTTGTTTGCAGGTGTCTAATTATTAAGGTGATATAATTTAGATGATGCAGAAAACACCTTACAGGTTGTAAAGAAATTTTGACATCTCATAACTGTGGAAGGCTCCATTCTTTTTATTAATCTCAGCTCTCTTGACATTTTTACTGCTTAACCTAATTTTAGATGAATTCTATTCTTTGAAATGATTCTTATGGAAAGATTTGTGACACTAATCATGTTCATATCATGCACAACTTAATTAGAAGACCATGGTTATTCATAAAGTTTGAACTTACAAAAGTAAAGAAATAGTAACAGACCTCTGTTTGGGGTATAATAATGTACAATGACCCCCAATTTAAGGGTTTTCTTTTAAAGC
Organism: Gracilinanus agilis; assembly: GCF_016433145.1. Taxonomy (NCBI): domain Eukaryota; kingdom Metazoa; phylum Chordata; class Mammalia; order Didelphimorphia; family Didelphidae; genus Gracilinanus; species Gracilinanus agilis. Next base: position 295,135,241 of record NC_058131.1, read on the forward strand.
ATAAGAAGAATAGAAATGAATTTCAGATAAATTTACGGATATTAAATGCAATGAAATGTTCTTTTGCTCTTAATATGGTGTTAAGTAGATTGATCCAAAATATAAGATAGAAAAATATAGTTTTTATAAGTGTTTAAAATTATTCTGAAGTCCTCAACAGGCCTTTGAATAGTGTGATATTAATCCAATTGGAGAGCTTTGATATGTGAATTAGTGAAACTTTCTCAAATACTGCAAATTGGATAAATGCACCATCATAAACAGTGATTCATTATTTTGTTTGAAATATGGGCAACTAATGCTTGTGATTCAAGAAACTAGACGCAGATGAAGATCTCATAATCTTCATTCCTGATGGACTACTAGTGAGGTATTTATAGCCTGAAATGTAAATCAGGAAACTATTGCCATGACACTGTTAACTTCAAACCCTGGGGCATTGGAATCTCATTCTCTCTTTCTGTCTTGAATAATCTATCATGTGTTACTGTAAAATAGTGTACGGTGTGTTGCAAAAAAAAAAGGAAACCTATTGCCCTTCATGTTTGTTTAAAATTGACACTAAAAGCAGAATAAAGTGGTTTTTATTTTCCTTTTTTCTTTTTAAAACAGCCATCGGAAAAAATTCGGATTGAGATTATAGCGCTAAGCCTCAACAATTCCCGAATAGCCATGGATGACACTATACAACGCCTATTTGTAGAATGCCGATTCTACAATTTTCCTGCAGAAGAGACACCAGTGTCACTTCCAAAGCCCAAAAGTGGACAATGGGTCTATTATAACTACAGCAATGGTATGTATGATGCATTTGTGTATAGCCATGCATTTTGGTCCTTTAAAAAAATCCTTACTATGTGATTGGGCTGGGAGAACAAAGAAGAAAAGTAATTCTATGAAATCTGTCAAATCTGACTATGAAAAATCAGAAAGGATTTCTTGCTACATATTTATAACAATACAACCTATTACTAGTCTGTTTACAAAAAGAGCTTGAAACAATCATTAATGAATTAGTAGAGTTAAGAGAACCCCTCAAAGGGCGGTGGAATTCTATAAACAGTACTCCCCATTGTTCCCAGGTATTGAATCCCAAGAAAACCACCTCTTCAGTCATATAACCAGCTTAATTCAATTCAATAAACATTTATTAAGCATCTATGAACAGACTATCAGGTCCTGAAAATACAAAGAAAAAAATGAAATAATGCCATCAAGTAGTTTTCATTATACAGTGAGGTGAGGATAGACAGTATTCTGAGAATATTTAAGGATGGGGACAAACCTATCAAATGCGCATATCATCCTGTTAACTTATTGAAAAAATTAGTCATTTCAAGAAATTAGATTTTTTGGTGATATAATGCAAGCAGCTACTTGATTAGCTGAGGTTTTTTCTGCTTGCCAGCTAGTTGTCTTGCCATCTAGACATAGTTATAGTCTTTATGCCCTGAAATTTTTAAAAAGCAACTTAAAATGTGGCTACATTACAGTTCTGAGTCATTAGATTTTAATTTGGGAAAAGTATAAATCTTTACAATGCTCTATAATTCCACCACATATCTATTCAGAACAGTAGATGGGTTTTTGATCTTCTGAAGCTGAAGCTACCAGATATATATATGCATTGAATGCTTCCTGGACCAATCCAAATGAAGCAAACACTCAGATAAATCAACTTCTCTAAAGATTTATGAGACTAGTAACTGATCATGTGTGGCAAATATGAAATACCAAAATTCGATGTCAAACTGCCATGGCACTAATTCTAAAAATGCTTATAGAGTTTATTTGAAGCCCTAGGGTAGAGTAAGACCAGCTAGCTATTGTTAAGGAGAGCACTAAAATTTCTAATCATACCAATCTCATAAATTGCACCTCTTCTGTAAGTCAAGACACTTGTCACTGAGCCATAATTTAACCCTCAGTTTTGCCACTCTGTTCTGTAATGTAGAAGTAGAAAGGCCTTGCTTCTGACATTAGCTCATTGTGTTGCCCTAGGAGATCATTAAAACTCTCATGGCCTCAGTTTACTCCTCTCAGAAATAATCAGGATAATAACTTGTATAACCTTCCATCCCTTTCACCCTTACTCTCAAAATAACACTCTGTTAAGGTGCACAGAAATCATTATTAACTACTTGAGAATTAGACTGGCTAAAAGAATAAGGGCCATCCATAAGCAAAACAGTGTATCCAGTGTACCCAAGACTAGAATTCAGAGTTTATTGCTGCTTTCCAGTGGTCTGTCCATTTGCTTTTGCATAATTGTTTCCAAGATCTAAGTTTCATCAAATGCCAAAACTCCATGTCTATACAGTGATATACATCAAAATAATACTTGAAATTCTGAAAACAAATTTTAATAAAGAAATCTAAGAAAGAAGGCAAAGTCTTTTATCATTTTCACAGGTTAATAGTAAGCCACTTGATTAAACTGATAGCAGATTTAAAGTTAAATTTGTTTGCGTTGACTGTCAGTCGAAAAACAACCATGTGGCCTTCTAGATTATTCGATCACTATTAAAATATGTAAAGGTTCTTAAATTTACAAGCAGATCTTTTTCTGGAAATGTTTCTGTCATAAGTGCTTCTGTGTCCCACATTTTAGATCATTCCCGTGTGGTTACTTTATTCTCTTATGTGCTTGTTGTTTCAAGATACTTGGTCATCTAATTGGTGTTATAAGAGTAGTTACTTATAATGAATCAACTATTTGATGTCAGGAAGAAAGCCAATAATACGTTAGTAATGAACTCAGTAGAGAGTGTTTACTATAGCTTTACTCCATCCCCAATTCCTACCTAATTAGATTTGACTATATAAACTATTCAAGGTTAATTGAATATTTTCTTTAATAAAAATGAGATTTACCTGAGAAGAAAAATAAAGAAATGTACTTTGAGCTTAGAAGCTTAGTAATAGTCTCCTAAATAAAATCTGGGGGAAAATTCATGTAAGAAAGCCTCAGAAAATTTGAGGAAATATTAATTTTAGTAAAATACCTCCTTATTGAAAGTGTTATTATTTCATTTATTACCAAAGTGGAATAGCATTATGAAAATATTAATTTTTAAATGTCATTTTTCTGTCTTTTCTGATGCAAGAAGAATCTTCTTATCTTTAGTTAATAGGAAACAATCAGACTAATCAGGGTAATGATTTACTATGCCTTTGGCATTTGTTACTTCAATTATAGGCCCAATTTAATGTAGCTTTACATTTTCCAAATTACATTAAACTATAATAAAAGTAATTTATCCCTTGGCTGATTTTTTTATATAAATGGTAAACTTAAAGAAGAATCAATAACAAAAACATTCTTTTGTATGAACACCTTGCCAGTGGAGAGGTTTGATGAATCTGGCAGTGTTTTATTTTCCACCAGAAACAGAATAAACATTATTACTTATACAATACAAAATGAATTGTATGCTAAGGCCAGTACCTTAGGTTCATTAAGATTTGGTGATGCCAGTTTTCTCTACAAAGAAGTATATGTTCTTAAGACTTAGAGACTATCAGTGAAAAAAAAAACAAAGGTTGGATTCAGTTGATAGACATTGGTAGCAAGGACAAAACATTTACATTTCAGTGCTCTTGGAGATATTGCTCTGAGAGTGCTGAAAAGGCAAGAAACTGGTTTAGAAAAAAGATTAATGATAGCAGGTCTAAAGGATGTTATCTTGACTGAATATAAACCTTCTGTAGAATTGACAATGGTAAGGAGTAAGAAAAGATTAATGAAATCTAAGTTTTTATAAAACTTATATAGATCCGAAACTTTGGTCAGTGAGGACTCAGCAGTTGATCGTTTGGACAAATTGAAGTTAAACTATGTAAATGAAGAAGATATAGACATTTAGAATTCTTTAGCTAATGATAGAAGAAATCTGAAAGGTAAAGTATTAGAATAATAGAAAAAGGTATTTCAGAGAAGTTATTTTTCACAAATATTCCCATAAAGACTTGTATAATATTATATTACAGTATGCAACGTGTTTTGTGTGATATTATACATCATTTATCATATATGCTATTATATGTCACTTATTAAATTATTAAATTGCCCTACAGTGAAATTGTCTTAAATGGCATTTTGCTATTTCACAACTGTGGGCACAAATCCATGTACATGATATATTCCATATATCATAGTTTCATCAGTATGAATACTCTCCCCACTGATACAAATTGCAACTTCTCCATGCCTTATTAATAAGACAGTTTCTTATATGTGCATAAATATGCTATTTACCGTATATACATATGATATGTCATTTATTGCACACGTGCAGTAATTTCATGAGTTAGAATGGCCAAAAAAATTCATTTCTACATGTGAACTTTCTACCTTTAGCCTTCCCCAGACTCAAGGTTGATCCTGAAACAACTAACAACATCCATTGCTAGGTCTCATACTTAAAGCCCTTATAATTTTAAGGAACTGTTAGAGTTTGCAATTCCTAAGACAGTAGCACCTAGTAATTAACAAAAGTTTATTAAGTTGAATTAAAGTCACTGGCATGGCTTTCAAGAACTTATGGTCATCTTCACAACACAACGAGGCACTCGAGTAGAATTTTTAGTGGAGGTACATTGTTATGTCATCGATAGAGTATTGTATATACTGAATTATATCATTTCTGCATAAATCAGAGAAACTTTTAACATCATAAACAAATTAAAATCACCTAAGTGAAACATTTGTTCATAAATTTTTGCAATTTTTTAGAAACCTGCTTTTGAAATAAAAGTAAAAGTCTAGCACAATGTAATCTGTATAAATGATTTTAAATCTGGAGAATTCTCCCCATAATTTACTTTTTAAATTTTGATCTTTTGAGGGTTGTATATTTTCCTCTTGAAATTTCAGCTCCCTATTGCCAACTAATAATTCAAACTCCATTGCCTGATCTGCCAGGGTCTCTACAATCTAGCATCATCCTACCTTTGCAGCCTTATTTTATATTATTTCCCTTTTCAGATTCTATGTTGGCCTACTCTTTCCCCAACACATCCTACACTCTAATGTCAGTCAGCCAATAAACATAATTATACATGTGAAATCATACAAAACATATTCTTTATTAGCCATATCACGCAAAAATGCAACAAAAATAAAGTTAGAAAATTATACTTCAATTTACACTCAAAGTTCATAATTCTTCCTCTGAAGATGGATAGCATTTTTCATCATGAGTCCTTTAGAACATTCTTGGATTATTGTATTGATCAGAGTAGCTAATGCTTTCACAGTTGATCATCTTTACAATATTGCTGTTACTTTATACAATGATCCCTTATTCTGCTCACTTCACTTTGCATCAGTTCACATATGCCTAGCTCTGTTTTTCTGGAACCATTTACCCATCATTTCTTACAGCACAAAAGTATTCCATCACAATCATATTCCACAACTTGTTCAATCATTCCCCAACTAATGGACATTCTCTCAATTTCCAATTCTTTGCCACACCAAAAAGAACAGCTATAAATATTTTTGTATGTATCAACCCTTTTCCTTTTCCTTTGATCTCTTAGGGTTACAGACCTAGTAGCGGTTTTGCTGAATCAAAGGGCACACAGTTTTATAGCTCTTTGGGCTTAGTTATAAATTGTCCTCTAGAATGGTTGGACCAATTCACAACTCCACAACAGTGTACCTATTTTCCTTCACCCCCTCTAACATTTGTCATTTGCATTTCTCCATTCAAAAGTGAATTAAAGCATTTTTTCATATAATTATAGTTTTGGTTGCTTCTTCTGAAAACTACCTGTGCATTGATTTATTTTTCTGAAATACCTGTGCATTTCCCTTGATAATTTATCAGTTGGAAAATGGCTTATTTTTCATCAGTTTGACTATTCCCTATATATTTGGAGAATGAGGGCTTTATCAGAAAAATTTGCTATAAAAATTGTCTGTGGTACTTTTTATCAAAATGTAGTTTTTCAGTTATCTCTTTTAATTAGATCTATTTTTGCTTTATCTGAGATCTTATTTAACTCTAGATATGTGTCTTTCTGTTTCAAGCATTTTTCTTATAAACAACTTACTGTTATATTCTAGTTTCTAATCTTTTATCAATAGTGCTTTAAAATCCTCTATTTCATTAAATCTCTAATTTTTTCTTTTTGTCTGAAGAGTTATACTAGTTTTGTTGGGTGAGTTATTCTTGTTTTTAATCCTAACTTCTTTGCCTTCTGGAATATCATTCCATATGTGGAAGGTGCTATGCAACATTAATTATCATTCCATGATATTTTAATTGCTTCTTTCTGACAATATTAGTTGCAATATTTTCTCCTTTACCTGGGAGCTCTAAAATTTGCCTATAATATTCCTGGGAATTTTTATTTTAGAATATCTATCAGAAGGTGATCATTGGATTCTTTCAATTTATATTTACCCTCCAGATCTAAGGTGTCAGGGTAGTTTTCCTTTATAATTTCTTAAAATATGATATCTAGACTTTTATAATCATGGCTTTCAGATAGTTCAATAATTCTGAAATTTAACTCTCTTCAAATTTATTTTTTTATCAGTTGTTTTTCCAGTGAGATATTTCACATTTTCCCCTGGTTTTTTTTTTCTTGACTTTGTTTTATTGTTTCTTGATGTTTCATGAAATCATTAGTTTCCACTTGTCCAATTCTAATTTTTGAGGAATTATTTTCCTCAGTAAGCTTTCTTACCTCTTTTTCTATTTGGCCAACCTTTTTAAGAGATTCTTTTCTTCAGTGAATTTTTGTTCCTCTTTTTTTACCAAAAGACCAATTCTAGTTTTTATGATGTTATTTTCTTCAGTATTTTTATGCTTCTTTTACCAATCTGGTAATTCTCTTTTCATAATTTTCTTCTACCACTCTCATTTCTTTTCCTCATTTTTCATCTACAACTCTTATCTTTTTTAACTCTTTCAGGAATTCTTTTTGGATTGGGTCCAATTAATATTTTCTTTGACTCTTTGGTTGTAGCTTTTTTTACATTGTTGCGTTCTTCTGAATTTGAGTCCAGGTCTTCCCTGCCGCTAGAGTATCAATTTATAGCCAAATTCTTTTTTTGTCATTTGCTTATTTTTTCCAGCCAACTTATTAAACTTAAATTTAAAGTTGAATTTAAACTTTATGTTAAAGTTGGGCTCTGCTCAACTAGGGATGGGAAGGCACTCTTCAAACTTCAGGCTTTCTTGTACTGCTATTTTCAGAGCTAGTTCTGAGGGTCTTCAAGTTTTTTGGTGCTTCCAAGGAAGTATGTTGAGGGGAAAGGTGTCATCACTGCTGTCATGATCTGTACTCTGGTTTTTACCCAGAAAGGGCCCCTGATTCCCTGCATCTATGACCCTGCTTTCCTGCAGCCAGAGCAATAGTATTCATCTTGTTCTAGAGCTGTGACCAAGAGCTCCTTTGTGACTAACTACATGTTTTCCTCTCTGATTTGGAACTATAACCAAGAACTGCACATGGGCAATAGAATTGGCAGTCAGCACCAGCTGTGTCTAATGCCAAGAAATGGTTTCCTGTAATCTCTTTCTGACCAGTTATCTAACTCCCTTACTTTCTTTAGCCTGAAAGCTCCTGAAGCTGCTGCTGCCACTCTCATAGCCACTTCCAAGACCCACTACTGCTGTTACCACTGCAAGTGCTCTGGGCCATCTCCCACCCCAGTGTCACCTCTCCTGCCAGCCTCCTAAGCTGTCTTAGGTGGGAAAAATGTCTCACCCTGATCTTTTGCTGGCTTTGCTGCTCCAAAATTCAAAATGATTTTAAAGATGATTTAAAATGATTCAAAATGCATGGGGATGTTGAGAGAGTTAGCCCAGTAGCTGTCTCATCCGCCACCTTGGCTCTGCCCCCTCACTTGTTCTTTTAAAAGCCAACTAAGATACTACCTCCTCCTCAAAGAACACTTCCCTCATCCCATGTGAGTAGTTTTCCTCTTTGGGACCTCACATAGCAGTTTGATATATACCTTTCTAACTAGGCCACTTTTGTAATATATTTATCTATGTATTACAGTTACCAGTTTCTAGCATAATACTTCCTACACAGGAAACACTTAATTACTTTTTGTGGAATTTGTTGAATTGAAAAACTTAGAGATCTTCATTGGGTTATGATCTAATCATGACAAGGGTATATATGACCCACCCTCTTCCAGAGTGAAATAAACCAAGAAATATTATCTAGTTATAGTGAGCCTATTCAAAATTCAGACAAGTAGAAGAGTTAGACTGCATGTATTGTATAGGTGGAGAAAAGAAGGAAGAGCTATGTCAACTTATAGTTTAAGGAGAACTCATTTGAAAAGTCTTTTGATCACTTCCAAAATTGGATACACATGATTACTGTCTACCAGTATATCAGGACCTAAGTAGCTAGATCAGCAGGAAATAGACAATAAGAACATGCTGATTATAGTTCTTAGAACTATGAGCCTGAGTTAGAATTCTCATTGGGTGATCTGGTCCAATTGATAGTGATTTATGAAAGTGTATGAGAAGTGCCATTCTGCTTCCCTTCTGCATTACAGTTAATAGAACTTAAAATATCCCAGGGCTGATGATGATACCATTCAGTTTCTAAGAGAGCATGCATTTTTAAATAAAAGTCAAAGAAAGTCTGGGCTCATAGTAGAAGGCAATATGTGTTGAATAAAAAATTGTATTCTCTTGGCCAATTGAAAAGAAGTATAAGTATTGACTTACGCTGATTAGTCTACCTGACAATTTGGCAAAATATTACTTTTCCTTAAATTTTATGTCAATTCTTAGATTTATTAACTTCTTATTACTGGCTTAATTTTTGTCCTTAAACTACATGACATTCCTCTGATGGACTATTAAGACATAAAAAAAAAATTAAGTACCTTGAAGTGTTCAAAGGTTATAGTCAACCATTTAATTAATCAGTAAACCAAAATTGAAAGTTAGTACTTGGTGAGATAACATTAAGAAATAAAATAATGTCCAGAATATTTTTGGAAATAGCATAGTCAAATAATAAATGGATAAGTAGCATATTTGTATAAAAATTCCATACTTCTTTTTAAAAAATATTTTGAAACCATAGGCATTGCTTATTGTTCTTTCTTAATAGCTATTCCTTTTTAGTTACCCTTTGAAATTTGTCCTTTTATATTATTTCCATTTTAAAAATCAGATACTGAGACAAAAGTAGTCAAAGGAAGGGACCAGAATAACTCAGAAACCAGCAAATAAGCCAGAATTATAAACTATAGGCATCTTGTTTATGCCATTAATATCATAAATCCTAAATCTTTACTGATTCATTTTCAGGGATACTAAGCAGAGTTTGAAGTCATGTAGCTCAGTCCTGTCAAGTTTATATTAGTTACTAATTTAGGGATACAATTTTTGTAAGCCTACTTACTCTTTTGTATTTTGGCCTTGCTGAGGTATTGCAACTATTTCTCAAAATGTTTTAGTAAAATAGCTTTCTGGAAGTTCTTTTTCCTTTCCCATTTATTCATAAAGGTATATAATTTCCTCAATCTTAAAAACAAGCTGTTTACATGCTACTGAGGCTATTTAACTTCGGTTAGCCAGGATGTTTTAAGTGATTGTCATTTTCTTCTTCCATGAACCATGAAGCTGATAGATAGCAGCACATTTTGGAATCAAAATTATATTGCCTAAAGGAAAAAAGTGTTCCCAGTAATGAAGTATACTTTCTCCTAGTAGAAAACAGAGAGATCAGACTTTAGAATTATCCTGGCATATACCTGTTCATATGCTTTTGATCAGAAGTAATCTCTGATTTGATGTCTTTGGTTGGAGGGGAACCTTTTCCTCCAAAATAGTGTCAGAAAAATGTCTTTAAAGGCTAAGACAGATTGAAAGTTATCTGGGGGAAATGAACTCTAAATTGAGGTAAAAAATTATCAAGTTCAAAAATCCAAAGAATGCCACTTTTTAATTATTTTTCTTTTACAAATTTCTGAGGGAATAAGTATTATTAATAGTAATTTATCCATCCTAATCATATTGGTTAAACTTTAGTTTGGCCACTATATCTAGTATTCTAGCATGATTACTCTGGCTTTAACTCATTTAAGCAAAATGTTTATTTAAAAAAGAGAAGACAAATCCCTAAACACAAAAAAATCTTTGTTCCCCTCCCCCAACCTTTTTTGTTGTTGTTGTTGTTGTTCCCCTCCCATCCCCCGTAAACGTCAGCCTTGGATTTCCTCAACCTAGTTCACTAGATGCCTCTGTTATTGCATGTTGTGGCAGGAGAGGAGGATTAAATTACTGAGCCTGTCAGAAAAGACAAGCACTCTGCCATACATTATCATTATCACTCACTTCTTGGGCGCAAGAAAATGCAGTAAATCCCCTCAAATACAAAGCAATAAAGGCCGCTGGCTTTTACCACCATGACTGCCAGTGCCATTAACAGGCAATGACAGCAATGTGGCACACTTAGATGTTGCTTGTATCTTTTCTGACAGTGCGCACATAAACCTGCCAGTGACATGACATTAGATCACATGACTATTCAGATTTGATTCTGGTTTCCAGAGCTGCTTTCTTTTTGCAAGTATACTATAACACAGTACAACTTGCTTTTATCATGTGTCTCTTTAAAAATAAATATTTATAAAAATACAGAAATGGCCAAGTATTATCATACATCTCTGAGTGGTTTTTGATTGCTAGGTTTTTTTTTCTCTTGTAGTGTTATATGTGGATAAAGAAACCAACCAAGCAAGAAGAGAATCTCTAAAATCTATACTGCAAAGACCAGAGATGCCTAATGGAAGGTACCTTTAGAGTTATTCAGTTATTCTAGATTATTAATGTACATATAAGCAGAAGAATGTACATGCATATTTGTAGGCCATGGTATGTATCATTTGTGTCAATCATGTTATCAAGTAATTTTTATCTTGCCATTATTTATTTGTTATTTAATGACATTATACATTCCTCATTCTATATATTACAATAGTACTTGAAAAATTTGTCTGATAACCTTATTCAATGTAAAACTATAAAAATCTCTTTTGTCAATTTCAGGGAAAAGGAATCTTTCCAACTGAAATTTAAAACTCCTAGTTTTGGTTCAATGGAAGGCCCTGTTGAACATAAGCTGATTTTAATAAGTAATGTTTTTACTGTTTTCATTAGTGGAGTTTTATTCTTAAATTCTATTTTGTAGTATAATTATTTGAGTATATATCTTATACAAGCTCCTTATCTTATCATTTTTGAAAGCACACATAAGTTCTTAATAAATTTTTGTTTAGTTATATGAGGGCTAAAATATGTAGTGTTTGAACTATTAACTAAAAGCTGCCCCTAAACTAGTATAGATTTAAATAAAGCCCACATTTTCTAGCTCCGGCCACCCAGGGATCTTGTCTTGCCACTGTTCTCTTCTTTGTTGACTGTTGATAATAGAAACATCAATCAATCAACTTGTTTTCATCAATGGCAAACTTTGTGCAGGCACTGTACAAGGTATTAGGAATACAAGTATAATGAATGAAATAATCTCTACTCATAAGTACCTTATGCTTTAATGGAATAAACTGCAAATATTCATATAAATATATGCAGTATAAAGTGAATAAATACAAATACATACAAAGTATTCAAACATAAAGTTTTAGAGGGAAGGCATGTCTCTTGTGTTGCATCCTCAAAAATAAATCTTTCTTGACTTCAGAAAAAGGCTGATGGAGAAGTGGAACCAAGATGGATGAATAAAGGGAGCATTCTAGCTGACTTTTCCTAACTTTCCCCTTTAAACAACTTTAAAATAACATGTCAGATTAGATTCTAAAGCAGCATAACAAGCAAAAGGTCAAGTTGAGACATTTTTCCTGTTCAGAACAACTTGGAGGTCAGAAGAAAAGATGTGGCACTGGTAGGTAAGGACTAGTAAGGACTAGCCAGAAACACAGAGGCTATGACACCAGCTGTGGACCTAAAAGGCAGTTGTAAGAGGGGAAACTAGATAATTTAGGTATGGTTGCCAGAAATCGCTTAATGCGATTTCAAATTAAAATAGACCCAAGTCAGGATGAATTTTAGGGTGGTTTATTTACAATTAGGAAGGTTGAAGATAGGAAAGTTGAGAGAGAGAAACTCTGGCCCAGACCCGAGGCCTGAACCAGGTGGAATTTAGAGACCCCAGCAGAGGGGCACGGAGGTTAATTAAACAAGGCTTCTAGCCACACAGCCTCCTCCAATAAGAGAGGCCTCCTTAAGGCTAGAAGAAACGCCAAGGGAAGAGAGAGAGAGTCAGCCTAACTTACCCACGTGACAATTCAAAGGGAAACAGCCTGAAGTCTCACCAGAGATCCTTCAACATCAAGTTCAAAGCGCCAACCCCCCCCCCCCACAGGAAGTTACCATCATATTTAAAAGAGTATCTTTTTGCCACTTCCTACATCCACCACCAATTTCAAGTGGACAAATGGCAGCCTCAAAACTGTTTTGGACTGACCAAAGGGTAGTCCCTTGTTTTTGATTTGTTACTTACTATCACGTGTGTGTAACTGATCTTCCCCTCCCCACTTAATTCTAAGTTGGGTGGGGTGACATTATTTCTGATGGCTAGAGTCTAAACCATGAATGAGGATGAGCTAATTCCATTTACACACAGTAGTGGTGGTAGCTATAGTACCGGGAGCTCTCACAACCATGAGAAAATAGGAGGACTGAATACTTGTCAGAAAAAGATTCCAAGGGAACTCTGTGCTAGAAGTAGATGCAAGACCAGATACTATTTGTCAGTGCCTTTACTCATTATCTAGTTCCAAGTGGAGAGGAGCATTTAGATTCACAAAGGAGCAGGGTCCTAGGTTCCAAGTTCTAAGACAGAGAGGAATTATGGTCAGTACAGAATTATGGTCAGTACAGTACAGGGGCTCTACATGGATAAAGATTGGAGTTCAGACCCAGTCTCTCGTATAACCCCATCTTGGAAAAGCTGAAAAAGAAGCTGAAAAAAATGAGCAAATAACAACAAAAAAGGAACCTGACCATAAAAACCAATTCTAGTGACTGGGAAGCTCAAGACACAAACTCAGAAGAAGATAACAACATGAAAACATCCACACGCAAATCCTCAAATAAAAAAATGCAGATTGGACACAAACCCAACAAGAATTCCTAGAAGAGGAGGCAGCTGGGTGGCTCAGTGGATTGAGAGTCAGGCCTAGAGACAGGAGGTCCTAGGTTCAAATCTGGCCTTTTCATATATATATCGAAACTGGCCTTTTCATATATATATCAAATCTGGCCTTTTCATATATATATATATATATATATGTGTGTGTGTGTGTGTGTGTGTGTGTGTATGAAAAGAGAATTAAGACCCTGGCCTTTTCATATATACATATATATATATGAAAAGAGACTTAAGACCCTGGTAAATAAGACACAAAAAATACTAAAGAAAATAATTCCTTACAAATCAGAATTTACAAAATGGTCAAAGAGGTACAAAACTTCAATGAAGAAAATAATTTCTTAAAAATTAGATTTGGTCAGATGGAAGCTAATGACTCCATAAAATAAGAAACAATAATGTAAAGACAAAAAATGAAAAAAAAGAAGAAAATTTAAATATCTCATAAGAGAAGCATTTGACATGGAAAATAGTTTGAGGAAAGATAAAAATGATGATTTATTGGACTACATGAAAGCCATGATCTGAAAGAGAGCCTAAATATCTTATTTTAAGAAATTATAAAATTGAAATTTGCTCAATATCTTAGAATCAGAGGACAAAAATAGAAATTGAAATAATTATCTCCTGAAAGAGATCCCAAAATGAAAATTCACAAGGAAGAAATCTATTACATTAGGATGATACCAAAAGAAAACTGGAAGGCTGAGAAAGAAAATATACTGGGAGAAGGGGAAAGATAGAAGAAGGATGGGGGAAATGATCTCACATAAAAATGGCTCTCAAGTGTTTTTATAATTAAGAACATTTGAGGCAGGGTATTTGGAAATGCTTTTACTCTACTCTCTTCTGAATTGACTGAAAGGTGGAAGAATATATACACATCCTCAGTTGGGAATTAGAAATCCATCTTTTCCAACAGGGAAGTAGGAAGAAAATAACTAAGAAAAAGAGGGTAGGATGCTTAGAAAGAGATCAGATTAAATGAGCATTGCAATGTCAGAAGAGATTGATGGTTGGTTCCTCATTTTTTCTGCCAATTTGCTTGATTTTTTTTTCATTTAGCCATTTTTCCCTTCACAATGAAAAGGGGAGAACTCCTTTTTAAAAAATATACATAATCAAATGAAATAAATTTCTATATTGGACATGTCCAGAAACTTATCTCTCATTCTACATATAGCATCCCCATTTAAGGATCATGAGGTGATTATTTGAGGGTTAGTATTTCCAAGTGAGCTTCCCAGTAAGAAGAGTATAGAAGAGTGACTCAGAGTTAAATAGCCCTTGAAATATAACCTATCTGAGGAGTATCTTGCATCTTTTTCTCTGGGTAATAAAGGATCCCTAAAGTTTTACATTTTTACTACTAATGATTTTTACCACTTTTTTCTACTAGCACTATTTATTCTGATGCTCCCACTATTTCCTGAAGAGTAGCAGGATAAATACTGGATCATTTCACACACACACACACACACACACACACACACACACACACACACACAAAAATATTTGTCCACGTATTCACTAAGCTAGATCTGTGTCCTCTTTAAGCCACACAGTGTTCCAATGGCAAAATTCTAGGCTGGTCACTACAGTACAGTTGATTTAATCTTCCTATATGTGCTTACTTTATATTTAGGATTTTAATACACATTATAGATTTTTAGTGAGGTTGGATAATGCCTGTCTATCATCCCTGCTCCTAGAACAGCTGAATCTGGTTTCTTACTAGAGTTCAAGCATTTTGAGGTCCAGAAGGGCCAAAGCCCATAGTTTGTCTGCAGTGTAACCAACACCAATATTGTGAGCCCTGGGAGCAAAAGGCTACCAGGCTGATCCCTGAGAGGGGTTGAAAAATAGAGCATGTAAAAACTTCCATGCAAAATATACTGAGATTGGGCCTATAAGTGGCAGCTATACTTACAACATGGGCAGAATAGGGAGATACAATCTCAACAATAAGAACAAAAAAAGAATTTATTAAAAAGGACAAGTTCTTCCTTACCTTGGAATTCTTCTTTTCTCAAAAGACCTATTTGTGGCACAGGAATAAAAACTGTTTCCATTATAAATGTAACAAAGCTTTCACTTCATAGTTCCTCTAAGAAGCTCTGGGAGAGCAAAACTATTAAATAGTTCCACAAATACCTCATAGGAGACACAAGCAATTCTGTCTTTTTTTTAACATAAAAACTAAGGGCAGTATCAGTAACAAGAAATGCCTTGTTCAAAGTAATATAACAAGTTTCAGACAGGCTTGGACGAGGCCCAGAGATTACTAGCTCTGTGTTTTATTCTTACCGTTAGATGATAAGATGTTTCAAACTAAGCCTGTCTAGTGGATATATCATGTTCATAAAGAATAAAAATGATAAAAGTTTATATTTGAATCTAATACTGTCTAAAGGCAATTATTAAAATTAACACCTTGACCTCCTTAAACTACTTAGAAGTTAATACAATCTTTAAAGTTCCATATAGTCTAAGGATTTGTTTTTACTAAGAATATCACTTGTGTGTAGTAAAAATAGCTTAGAAAGGCCAGAGTTGTGAGATTTAGGTGTATTTAATCAGAACAATTATTTATTTTTTTAGCTTATCCTTTGCCATCTTAAATTCACAAGTATGCAAATACTTTTCTTTAAAGTAAACATATTGGAATTGATATTTTAACTTTATCAGAAATTATAATACCAAAACTGATTTTTACATATTTTCCTTCAATTCCTTTTTAATATTGCTATAACACTTGTCATACAAAATATATAACATGCACATGAATATGCTTTCATTTTCTTTAAAAAATTTAAGGACAATAGCTAAAAAACCATGTTAATTATCTTCATATGGGGCATATATAGGGAAAGTTCATTCATTCTTATTCCCTTCCTTTTCTCTCTTCCTTCCATCCCATCCCTACCCTTTACTCTTTCTTCTCTCTCCTACCACTAATTTATTTATTCTCCTTTATCTCTTTCTTCTTTATCCATTCTTCTTTATCCCTTCCCTTACTCTCTTCTCTCCTAATACCCAAAGGGACAGCTCCTTTATGAAGCCTTCTGTCCATCCTTCTTTCCCACCTGAAGACTCACTCTTCTTATAGCCCCATGCTTCCTGTATTGTTATTCATCTCTTTACAAGATTCTTCAGTTTCTCTTATTCAATTATAACTTCCTCAAAGAGTGAAAACCAAGTTCAATATCTCTTCATATGATTAGCTCCTCATTTGATGATGATGATGATGTGTATTTGTGAATATATTTGTGAATTTTGTGTTGAAATGTGAATGTACATATGTATAAATGCTTTTTTTGTAAATAGTTTTTCTAAATTCCTTTAATATTCAGTGCTCTCTTCATGGTTTAATCTTGTCACTTTATATTTATGAAGTTTCAAATCTCCTTTCATTGAGAAGAAGCACTATTTATAAGATGCAAAACCAGAAATACTGCATTTTAAGATTTTATAGTCTCCATGGTCTTTTGAAAGTTATTTTTCTTCTTTGTGTCAAAATTCTCATATAGTAAAAGGAGATAATATTATCTATAAAATGCTGTATAAGAATTCTTGGGATAGGTGGTAATCTTATGAGTATAAAATTTATCTTTGTTATTATGGCATGGTTACTATATTTTTTCTTTGAAATTTATTAAATATCCTTCAAGATATCCCTAGTCTAATTTCATTTCTTCCAAACATATGTATTATTACTAATTTCATCACCCACTCCTATGATCTGACAAGGTGAAATAATCAATGACAATGGTGTTCTTTTTTTTAAACTAGTATTTTGAAATTTATTTCACTAGATTTTAGTAGAAACTCTGTTATAAAAATCTATTTTTAAAAATAAAAAAGGAAAGTATATTTTAGCAGGGGACAGGGAGGGAGGGAAAGAGGGAAAGGGTAAGAGAAAGAGGGAGAGGGAGGGAAGGAGGGCGGGAAATTATAGAGTAGGCTTTATTATGGTTCTGACTTAAGAGATTCTAGTTTTGTTGGTAACTAAAATTATTCTCTTAGGAAAGGAATTAAATGTTATATGTTTATTGTAAGCTAACTAGCTGAAAATTAAACTTTACCTTGTTTACTAATACTTGTAGGAATTTGGGTAGAATTTGCTTATTTCTTTAAGATATCATTTCTCAAAGACTTTGATTATGTATTTTATAATTGTTTCTGATTTTAGATAATACTTGCTGAAAAACTGAAAATGATAAAATTTATAGGCATCCATGGTTTAATCTCTTCTGCCAAAGCATATCAAAAGACTACTTCATTGTAGATTCCCATAATTTGGTCATTCCAAGTGTGTTTGGCTTCAGTGCAAGCCACTAATTCAAATCAGCTCCATCTGAGCCTCTAGTTGTATGTTTAAAAGTAAAATTAAACTTGGATGCCATAATTGAAATTTAAAAGATTGCTGAAGCAATACATATATCTTGTATAGTTGTTGACTAAAGGTACATCATTTAGTGTGATTCAGAATGATGCCAAGAGTGTGTAAGTCATTCATTTATTAGACTAAATAAAGTTGGTTAAATTTCAGTGCACTAAAAAACTGGAAAACGAGGGTATGCCCTTCAATTGGGGAATGGCTGAACAAATTGTGATATATGCTAGTGATGGTAGCTATTGTGCTCAAAGGAATAATAAACTGGAGGAATTCCATGTGAACTGGAAAGACCTCCAGGAATTGATGCAGAGTGAAAGGAGCAGAGCCAGAAGAACATTGTTCACAGAGACTGATACACTGTGGTAAAATCTAATGTAATGAGCTTCTGTACTGGCAGCAAAGCAATGACCCAGGACAATTCTGAGGGACTTATGGTAAAGAATGCCACCCACATTCAAAGGAAGACCTGCAGGAGTGGAAACACAGAAGAAAAACAACCGCTTGAACACATGGGTTGATGCGGACATGGTTGGGGATGTAGACCCGAAACGACCACACCAATGCAACTATCAATAATATGTAAATAAGTCTTGATTGATCACACATGTTAAAACCAGTGGAAATGTGTGTTGGATATAGGGGTAGTGGTGAAGGGGAAAGTAAAAACAAGAATCATGTAACCATGGAAAATTTTTCTAAAAAGATAAAATATTTAAATTTTAAAATAAAATAAAATAAATTGCATTATACTAAGCTAAATTTATGTTGAAACCCATTGAATTTCTACAGGGCATCCTGAACTAACAACTTAGAAAGCTCCAATTCACTTTTATCTTTGAAAAAAAAAAGATATCATTTCAAAACATAATATTGCTGGATGATTTGTAAAGTATTGAACTTATTTGCCAGCTAATATCCCTAAATCCTATTAATGTTCACAACAAAACTTAAGAAAGTGGATGATAATGCATTCATATCACAATAAAATTTGAAGAGTTGGCATCACAGTTCATTCATATGAAAGTAACATTCTTTTTAGTGGGGCAAATAGAGATGTAGAATCTTCATATTTAGTCATTCTAGAGTTTTGATTGCAAATGACTGAAAGTTATCACCCTTTATGTTGGTTTTTCTTTTTTCTTCATAGTATCCGATTCACTGTGGTCAGTGATCCTCCAGAGGATGAACAGGATCTTGAGTGTGAAGATATTGGTATTTCCCATGTCAGTCTCACTGAAATATTTCAGAAAAAAAAAGACATTATTGAGCAAAATATTGATGGTAAGCATAGAGATATGGCTTGCTTTTTGGGGTCATAGATACTATTTAAATTCACACCTGTATTTTAGAATTTTTTTTTTTGCAAACTGTAAGAATATTTAGTAACACGATCTAAATCTTTTGAAAGCTTGGGCAAATACCTAATTGTGAGGTTTTCTGCCCTTTCTGTGAAAAATTGAGAAGTAATCGTTTGGCTTCATAAGGAATTATTGAGTGTTTAATGAATGATGCAGGGAAAACCTCAATAGAGAAATGTCTCTAGATTTCATCTTAACATTTACTTTAAGGAAACCTAATTTTTCAGGCCTAATTTCTAGCTAACATACTTAACCTAAGTTGATTGCCGAAGTTATGAAAAACTCCTTTGAAAACCCTCCCTATTGAGTATGCCAAAGATTGTAATCACTTCGAAATTCCCCCAAGGGCAATTGAAATTCAAGAGACAGCAGAGATATCTCTTAAAATGTGTTTGCCTGAGGAACCTCTTCCCATGACTTAACTTATTAAAATCAATACCTCTAGTTCGTCTTCTCTCACTCTACTCTACAGTCTACTTCTAATCCTCATAATTCAATTGAAACTGCTCTCCAAAGTTACCAGCTATCTTTTAATTATCAAATTGAATGGCCTTTTCTATCCTCATCCTTCTTGCCCTCTCTACAGTTTAACAATGTCAGTTACCCTTTTCTCCTTGACACTTTTCTCTTTAGATTTTGATGCCACTCACTCTCTTGGCTTGTCCTCTTACCTGTGTGACCTCTCCTTCCTAGTTTTTCACTGGAACTTCATCCAGATCATGCCTATTAACTGAAGGTATCCTTCAAGTTTGTGCTAGGTCCTCTTCCCATGGTCCTTCTATACTGTTGTTTTGGTGATCTCATAAACAGCTATGAATTCAATTATCATCTCTATACAATTGATTCTCAGATGTTTGCCAAACCCTAATCTCATTTCTGACCTCCAGTCCATCTTTAACTGCCTGCTGGATATCCCCAATCAGATGTCCTATAGACATCTCAATCTCAATTTGTACAAAATAGAACTCATTATCTTCCAAAAAGAACCTCTCTCTCCCCTCTTCTATCACTATTGAGGACATCTTCCTAGTAAGCCAGGCTCACAAATTCTGTACCACCCTCAACTCTTCACTCTCATCACACCATACATCCAGTCAGTTTCCAAGTCCTGTCATTTCTATCTTCACAACATCACTCATTCATTCCATTCTCTCCTCTAACACAGCTGCCTCCTGGTGCAATATCTCATCTAATAGCCTTCTTGCGGGCCTTCCTATCTCACATGTCTCCCCACTTCAGTTCACTGTTCACTCAGCTACTGAAGTGATTGATCTTCCTCAAGAGCACGTTTGACCACATCACCTCCTTACTCAATAAAGTCCAGTGTTGCCTCCGGGATCAAATATAGAATCCTCTGTTTAGCTTTTAAAACCCTTCATCACCTAATCCTATAACCCAGTGGCACAAGCCTCCTTGCCATTACTCAAATAAGACCCTCCATCTCCTGATGCCATACCTTTTCATTGACTGTTCCCCATATCTGCAGTGTTTTTAACTGTTCCCACCACCACTAGAATCTGAGCTCCTTTAGGGCTGGGACACAGTTTTTGCCTTTCTATGTATCATCAGCACTTAGAAAGGTGCCTAGAACATGATAAGTACTTGATAAATCCCCTCTGTGGGCCAAAATGTTAGAATTGCATATTGATAATAAAAATGCTAATTTTCAAATCTCAGGTAGGGCCATCCCAGGGATATAAAGGTATGGAAAAGATTTTATCCCCAGTCCCACTTGCTAGAGTTAGCAGAGCCTATGAAAAATGTTCTTACAGAAAGATGCCCATCTTCAATCAGTTTTATTTAAAGCCAGATCACATCAAGATCAGACCAAGTAATAAGAAGATCTGTTTTTTGAAATAGGCGTATATTTTGGTGACACCAGCTGACAAAATGGCACTTTTTATTGATAGCTTGCACTTTGAAAATTAAAACCCTCCATCTTCCTTCTTTTCCTTCTGTGGGATACCATTGCATTTTGAGTTTTTAATAACTAGGTTTTGTTCCTCTATTAATGGAAAGACCTAAGAAGAGGACTAGGATCTTTTTTTTTTTGTCTCTCTTTGCATCTCCAATGCTTTTTTAGCTTGAGGCCTTTTATAGTAGAGATAATAAATAGCTAAATTTGAGTCATAATACTGTTGGAAGTATATATGGATTAATATTAAGAGAAGCATGATTTAATGGTGAGAATATCAGATATTGTATGAACTCACTTATTTTATTGACTATCTATCAGTCTGTACTTTACTTGCATGATGGAACATGTTATTTCTTCACTTTTACTTCTTTTTCATAATAGCTGTCCAAAACTTCTCCTAAGGCCTAGTATGATCACCCATCCTTTCTTCATCCCTTTGCCTTGAATATTCTACCTTTTCACCTACAGAGGGGAAAAAACTTTTTTTTGTTCATACTTTCATACAAATCAGAGTTAGTAACTATGCAAGTTATTTGCCATCATTCACCATTTTGATATTTGTGTTAATAGAATTTGGTCTTTTCTATGTTGTTGAATCCTGCTTCCTTTTAGAATTTATGCCTCCTATTGTAGGAGTTATAACACTGCGACAGCTACAAAACTCTTCAGTGTAAGCCTCTGTATTGTTATCATAGCAAGAATAGGGAGGAAATGTCATATTTAGGGAAGGAAAGTATTCTATATATAAGTATTACATCCATTGGTTTCTCATAAATCTGAAAAAATAAAACTTGTATTTGGATAGGAATCAGTTACAAATCTATGTGGATATATTATATTTTGAGACCAAAATAACAGGAAATGTGGACTAGGTATAAAATATGTGTTTATGTGTATACACATATGTACATATCTACATGTAAATTTTCAGATTTACATGGGATCAAATTTTAGGTTTAAATGGACAGTTTTTTACACAGGTGATGATTTTTAAATTGATAGGCATTTCTATGGGATAGTCTGTTTGATTTAAAATAAAAATACTAAACTGGAAATTGAAATTGTTCCTATTTTTCTCTTGTTTTCTCCCCAGTATTTGATGCACAAGTGGAAGATGAAGTAATTGGCAAGCTTAGAATAACAGTGGAGGCCTTCCATGCCCTGCACTCCATCTACGAGGAATACAGAGATGAATCGGAGACCTAGAAGAAAATGTTCCTAAGGCAACGCCTTCTCCTGAGTAAATGTTCCCATCGATAGCTCTTAGATGAGGCTTTTGTAATTACTACAGTATATTTAATGTATAATTTATTCACAACAGAGTCTGGGTTTGAAGTTATAAAGTTTTGTATACTTTTTGATTTGTTTATTTTTCTATTCCCTCCATCCCACGACTGCTGTCCCCCAGGGTCTCAGCCCTCCACAGTGGCCAGCACCTTTTCAATAATTCATACCTACATGATGGCATGAGGAATACTCATTTGCATTTTCTGCATTTTCCTGTGAAGAGCAGGAAGGCAAATCAGTTCCTTATTTTTAATAAGCAAGAAGCATGTCTTAGAAAACTTATGAAAAAAATACTTTTATGTTATCCCTAATCACCCAACTAAATGGAATGCTGTGATTAGCCTCATTAAGAGTTTTTTTACTGTGAAGATTTTATTAGAAGCAATATATGAAAATTACTTGGATTAATGTGTTAATCTTCCTCTTTAAAATGCTAATATCCATTTTATGCACATTAAAGCTCAGTATGCATTTCTTTGATGCATGCAGTTTCTATCAATTAAATATAAAGAATGAGACTAGCCACAAGACTTATTAAATTACTGCAAGCTTGGGGGGGTTTTTTGGTCTTTTTAAAAAATAACTTCACTCCTTCAACTAACATTATTATCAGATATTTGTGATGGAAGAATGGAAAGAGGAATATTTTTGAATACATAGAGATATAGGTATAAGAAATTTACATTTTGAAAATTGGGCATCCTTTGTAGGCAGAAAGTATTGAAACCATGGCTCAGGTTCCAGCATACTTAGTTAGAACTGAAGAGACAGGAAAGTATCTTTTTATCAATTTTTAAAATTTACATCAAGTATGTACAATACTTAGTTGTATCTGGATAAGTAGGCCTAGAAAAGCAGCTCAGAAAGTTAATTTTCTAGCTTTTAACCAATCTCAATGAAGGATTTAATTGATATTTTTAATGGAGCTGTGAATCAATGCTGCAAAAGAATTGTCTCTAGAGGTCCAGGATATAATGCATTTCATTTTTTAATTTACTCTTTTATTTGTCATTTTCTTCAAAGGATTTTATAGGCTGTGGGTTTTCACTGTTTGCAAACAGGCTATGTTCCTTCTTAAGCATATGTAAAGTATTCAGAGAGATAAGTAATTTATTAAAATCTACCTAATTTGCCGTGATATATTAAATCTCTGCTTCAGTGATCACAGACCATTTCATTTAAAGAATTAGGCATTCCCTCTTTGTGTGATTAAAGCTCTGGAAAATGAGTTCTTTGCTCCTATTTGTGAACATTCAAAGCCTGCTAATGGCAAGAAGATGGAATAGATTATGAGACAATTCATTACAGTTCAACAGCAAAAAAAAAAAAAGCAGCTATAATGCAAAAATGCCAGTATGAATATCTGCATATACTTTGAACCATCTGTGCTCTAATGGCTTCAATAATGGTTCTTCGTCTTCAGGAGACTTTGAAATTACATCCATACAATATTAATTTGTTGATGTACATTTTGAGGTCAATAGCATATGATCTAGCCACAGAAATCTATAAATTCTGCTCTGTACCATTGGGCCTTTCTGCCATCTCAAAGAGAAGCCCTGTTCTCTCATCAAAACTCTGCAAATCCTCAGAACAACTCATTCTTCTGGAACCTCTGAGAGACCATGAGCATCTGCAGATATTACCGCTCCAAACCTAGTAAATAGTCACATGTTTGTTGTCACTTTGACTGGTTCTTAGCTCATCTTTTTGGCCATTCTTTCTAGCTTTCTTTGGCTTTATGTAGTTATATTGTCATTAAGGACCATAATATTCCCTGCAGTAATTTAAAACAGTCAGATTATTATACACTAAGATCAACTGAGTGGTTTCAGGATATTTGCTGTGGTATTCTCCCAGGAGGTTTGTATTATTGTTTTAATACTCTCCAACCCAAACTAAATATCTTCCCTTCAGAGAGAAGCAGCTTGCCCAGGAAGTCTTTGTGATCAGTAGTCTTTGTGATCTCTGAGCTGAGGTAGAAATTTTGATCAGAAAGCTGTATTCCAGAACCTTGTCTACTCTGTTTCCTTCTGGATACTGCACTTTGTGCTAATAATAGAGATTTAGTTATATCTTATTCATATTTATTAAAACATAACATCCAATCTTCCTGATCTAGTTTGAAAATGTTCAACGTCAGCATATTCTAAATTAAACACTCATCTATGTAGCAGATTTAAAATCTGCTGGCATATTTTTCAATAATTAGATTTTATTAGGCTTTTTATTAATATGTTAATTTATGTTCATAACTTATCTTAGAATATCTTTTTGCCTCTTTTTTTATCCCAGAGCTCACTGAAATGTTCACCATCTATTAGATTCCACTGAAAGGCCAGTCTCTAAAGTTATTTCTTATGAGTCAGCCTGACCTCAGCCATAGATGGGGTTTAGAAGCTAGCGAAGACCCCAGCCACACAGACACCCCAGCTTAAGGTAATACATCTGTAAACATTCGGCAATTGGTATAAATATAACTAGTCAATGCAGTATTTTTGTTGTGGCCTATGCTTTCATTTAAATGTCTAAACAGAAACATGATTTTTCTTTTTTGGTCAAAGTTCACATAGTCTTGCCTACTGTCGTAATATCACATTTCTAGCCTCCATCATAAGAAGCAGTTGAGAAAAATAAGTTTTATAGTTAATAGTGTGGTTTATGTAGGGAACTTTTTCCCTCAACTCTTTGCAGTAACACATTTTCTAAATTACCCCCATTGTTTGCTGCTGCTTAACTTATATTAGTTTTTTAAGAATTAAGTGGAGAATATCTTTAATCAAATAAAGGAAGGCCCACATTGAAATTCTGCTGTTCCTGTTATTCATTCATTACCACAAAACATGAACAATTTCTGAATATTATGAAGAAAGTGTGGTCTGAGAAGTAGTCTTGTGATTTGGGAAGCTCTGTATCCACCCATGTTCCCACAACAAAACATAAATTATTTTGGTAATCTGACATTGAGTTGTGACAATGAAAACCAGTTCTTACACATGTTCTTACAAGAATCTGCTTAACTTTTTTGTGGATTTGGAAAATAACTTCTTTTTAGTCAAACTGAAACTGTTGCTGAATTCAGAATGATTTCCTTATGCATTACACAGCGAAATGTAAGTCAGTTTTGTGAACGAATATCAGAATAAAATGTCATCTTTGTAGTACAGAACCAACAAAGGAAAGCTTTTGGGATGTAAAACTATCAAGCAATTGACAATATCAGTATGATAATTCATCTCCAACTATTAGAGTACATTTTAATAACTCGCTCATGCCTGAAGGCCTCTGAGTGCCTTAACAAAGAAAAACTAAACACATGATTTATTATAGATAGGGTAACATGCCTAATTAGATCCACAAATGGGAGCAAGCCTGGCTTTATATCTCCTCATATAGAATATAAACAATCTCCAGTGACACACCACAAATCTAAGGGTTTGACAAAAAAAAAAAAAAAAAAAGCTATGAGACAAGAGCTCTTTGAACTGGCAAAATAGAAGAAGAAAACTTACATACTTCCTTAATCTTTTTTGCTATGAGAAAGAATTTTTTCATTCACAATTCAGGATGAGGGCCAAAAATCAAGTTAAAAACTTTAACCTCACCTTATGATAAAGCCTCTAGAATTAGAATCAGATTCTAAAAAGCTTTTAGTCCAACTGCCTCATTTTACACAAGAGGAAATTGAGATACACAGGCCAGAACTCAGATGTAGATTTTTTTCTACCCCAAATACAGTGCTCTTTCCATTATACCAGACTCTATGTACAATAGAGCCATAGAATGTTTGATTTGGAAGGGCTCTTCTTATTATACCTGAGAAGGAAAGAGGTTAAATATCTTAAGTCATGACTAGAGGGACAGTTATAGAAAATGGGGGAAGACTTCTATGAATGGAAGCAGTATTGGGAGAATAATTTACATAATAACAACACTATGAAAACAAACCATTCCGAAAGACTTAAGAACTCAACTCAATGCAATGACTAACCATAATTGCAGAGGTCTTAGAATGAAGCATGATAGTCACTTCTTTATAGAGAAGTAATGGATTCAAGTCTCAGAATGAGAGGTATTTTGGGGACATGTCCAATGCAGGAATTTGTTTTGCTTAACTATGTGTATTTATTAGAAGGGTTTTGTTTTTCTTCTTTTTTCAAGGTGGGGATGCAGTATAAAAATGGGAGGGAAAAGGTTCTTGTTAATTTTTGGGGAAAGCCCCAAAGAAAAAGTGGTTAAGTGACATTCACAAGGTTACATAAGGAGTTAAGTGGGTAAATATGCTAAATAACAGTAACCTGAACTTGTTCTCAGTTGTACATTTTGTTGTCATCCTTTTGGCTCTGGAACATGATATATAGTCATGTTTTTATCTCTAATTTTTTTCTAAAATCTGGCCTATATCCACATCTTGATAGCATTAACCAATCATTACCTTTTCAGTACTGCCACATTATCTCATATCTCAACCAAGTCTCTTTATTTACCACTGTTTTTCTTTTGTATCAGATTTGATCTCCTTATCCTTTTTTTTTAAACCTTACCTTCCATTTTATAATCAATACTTTGTATTGGTTCCAAGGCAGAGGAGTGGTGAGGGCTAGGCTATCCTCATACTCTTTAAGTTATCTGTTGTTCTGTTCTTAGTTACATCAACCTAACCTTATCTTTTGTTTATCAATCTTTTCATTTTCCTAACAATCCAAATCTATATTTCAACTTTCTTTCTCTGGGTTCTCCTTTTTCCATTTCTTACTTCCTCCTGTGTTCCAGTCTACACCTCAAACATTTTCCTTTCTACCACTTAAGTAAGATACTTTCTCAGTACTTGTGGGGTTCTTTTTATCTATCATGACAGTAACATATTCAGTGAAGCAGATATTAAAATAACAGAGGGGACAGCAAGCTGCTTTTATCTTCTTTTAGCAGCTGATGTGGCTTAAGAAAGGATTCAGAAAACATTCCAAAAAAAATAGCTACAGGAACCTCAAATTACTGGTAACAGAGACAAGTTTTCGATCCAAGACTCAGCCCAAAAATATAAGAAAAATTAAACCAATCATCAGAATGAAGATTTTGAAATGTATTTGGATATTTTGTCACAATTGAGTAGGAACAGAAACTATCCCAGACAGACAGATTATAATAAAATGGGCTAAATATGAACAGTAAAGAAAAAAACAGAAGTTATAAGGCATGGCCAGCATGTAATGCTGTCATTAAAAAAGTTAACAAAATATTGGCATATATTAAGATTGCATATATTCTGTGGAAAGGGAAAGATAGCACTTACTTCCTGAATTGCTCTGTTCTTCCTACTGAAATTGATGAGGATAGAAAGGAAAGGAAATGCCTGGTAAGAATTGGGGAAAGAGGCATCTTCTGAGCTCCACCTTGAGAGCAGAAAAGCTTCTGGTGATAATATGAAAATTAAGATATATGTTATCCATTGTGTTATGGAATTCTTTGTTACCCGATATATATAAATAACTAAGTTGAAGTCTAAAACATACCCTGGAAAATATTTTTCTTGTCTTAAGCACATCTTTCCTAAGCACAAATCAGGAATGTTGATTACTTCTGACTATTATTAGGACTGATGGCATACAGTACCACAGATCATTTTTCACATTTGTTTTTATAGTGTCTCACTTTGTAGGGCCTCTCTGTAGAGAAATCACTCTTCCAACACAAATCTTTCTTCATGAGTATTTCATGGGATTTGCTTTTCTTTGAAACTTCTTTCTTTGAGTTAACTTTAAGAATATAACCTAGTACACAAAATACTGGGAGTTCTGACATCATTGCAGTTTGACTTTGTCCTAGGTGCTATTTTTTTTTACATTTACATTAACAGCTAAGCACACATTTTAGAATAAAACTTAAAATTTCACCAAGTGGTTACAGGTGTCTCTTTTGACCGTTGTACAAAACAAATAAATCTAGACTTTAGCTTATCTTTTGAAAACTGGTTTTCAAAACTGTTCATAAGATGCTATTCTGTTCATAAGATGCTATTCTAATCCTATTTTATTTTCCCTATTCCTTCTAACTAGGGCTTCATCAAGCCAGTGAGTTCCCAGGATCCCAACTTTAGAACTCTTGTTTGGTAGGTGTAGGGAGAAAGGGCTGAGAGGTCAGAAAATGTGCTTTGACTGGTGATTTATCAAAAGGAATGTTTTTGCCATTAAACCTCTTCCTTCTATGGTAAAAGCAAAGGGGTCTGTAGCCATGCCAAGCAAGACTCTCTTCCAAGTAGTGAAATGTTTCATTATAAATTAAGTTTCAAAAAATGAAAACTTCTTAGAAATGCCTTCCCCATACTGTGCTTTGCAGTATGTTTTTTGTTTGTTTGTTTTTAAACCCTTACCTTCCAGGGGCAACTGGGTAGCTCAGTGAAGTGAGAGTCAGGCCTAGAGACAGGAGGTCCTAGGTTCAAACCCGGCCTCAGCCACTTCCCAGCTGTGTGACCTTGGGCAAGTCACTTGACCCCAATTGCCCACCCTTACCACTCTTCCACCTATGAGACAATACACTGAAATTAAGGGTTTAAAAAAAAAATCACTGCAGAGAATAAACCCTTACCTTCCATCTTGGAGTCAATACTGTGTATTGGCTCCAAGGCAGAAGAGAGGTAAGGGTAGGCAATGGGGGTCAAGTGACTTGCCCAGGGTCATACAGCTATGAAGTGTCTGAGGCCAGATTTGAACCTAGGACCTCCTATCTCTAGGCCTGGCTCTCAATCCATTGAGCTACCCAGCTGCCCCCATGCAGTTTTTTTAACCCCAATGGAATAGGACACTATTTAATACCACTGATTCATATTGTCATAATTATATTATTAGTATTATTGTTATTAAGCTTTATTCCATCATTTTGGCCTGTCAAGATCCTTTTTGTGCATATTATCCAACATGTTAACTCTCCCACTTTGACCTCTGGCATCCATGAATTTGATAAGCTTGCTTTATCCAAATCATTAATAAAAAAAAATTGAATGCAACAGGTCCAGGGGCACGGTTTATTGTCCAAGGAACAAGTGTTTTATATGGCACTTCTTGGTCAAGGATTTCCCTTCCACTTCTTGTTATGTCTTGTCTATGTAGCTAATGGCTCAAATTCCACCCATAGAATTTCATGAAACAACCAAATACAGTTTCATCTGAGCATACTGCCCTTCAAAATAATTTCCCTCATTCCTCCATTGCCACACTAGTAATTTCCCCCATAACAATTCATATTAAACTTCTCAAACCATTGCCAATAATCAATTTCCACCATTTTGGGCAACATCAATGCCACCTGTTGTCACTTTTAATAAGAGCTCTGAAGGAACACCTTTATTAAGAACTGCCTGAAATGCAAAATCATAATGGATCTCAACTGACAGTAAGCCATAGGTGTAAACTTTATGAGTAGTTTCTTCCCTCTGCCACCACTCCCACCAAACTCCTCGTCCTGAGGCAAAGTTGATATATATACAGTTGGTCTATTTATTCTGTACACATTTCACCTGAAATAGCTACAATGATAAAGCCAGTGCCAGTGCTTATATTTTCAAATTACAGGTCTATGGGAATGATATGCATGGAGATATTCTGAATTATTCTGTAATGCTGCCAAATAAAATGTTACAAAAGGGATCTCAGTGTTTGTCAGTGATTTTATATGACCAATTTGTGCCACTTTGGGCTTAGAGGGTTCTATTATTTTTTTATTAAATATAGAAAAATCTTTCATTTCATCAAACACTTTCCTCTAGAAGACCTAGAACAGGTTTTCTTTCCTACATTTTCCCTTTTTCCTTTCTTGTTCCTTTTCCATGTTTGACTCTGTAGTGTTATTAAAAAACACTTTGCTTTAAGCTCCATGATAGGAAGTTGCAAGGAGGCCCAAGAAAACTGAAAGATGGAGAAAACTGCCTACATATCTCTACCAAGTCAGGTACTATAAAAAGCAGCAGTACAACTAAAGAAGAACCATGTGAGCAGAGAGGACCGATAGGTCACAGGAGACAAGACCCATGAAGAAACTCAATAATAAAACCTATATCCATACCCAAGTGCATGTAATAAGGGAAGGACGTAGCTTAATCTTGAGATTATTCAAGGGGCGGTAGAGTAAGAAGAGACGGGCATGTGGAAGGCAGCCATACATAGTACAAAGAGGAGCATGGCCATGACTAATCATGGGACCTGCACCATAGTAGAAGGCAGGATTGGGGCTGAAGAAGAGTCACGAGGCCTACAGGATCCTTAGTCTGAGGATGCTGCTCTAGATCTCAGGTAGGAAAGACTCATTCCCCGCCCTTCTGGCTCACCACCATGATTCCTCCGCTAGGGTTCACTTCACCCACCCCTCAACATGTACAGACACAAAAACATTTCCCCTCCTCTGCCCTCCCACAGTTGTAACCAAGGGTCTATACTAGGATGATGTCCATGGAAGAAAGAAGCGTTGAACATGCTGGTGCTCTGGGAACTTAGATCAGCAGGTGGGGATAGAGGTGGGTGGAAATGGTCCATGGAAGTGGGGAAACAGGTCCAGAGCAGAGCAGTCACTTGCCCAAGGTTCCATAGTGAACTGGCCAAAGAGAACATATAATCCAACTCCTCCTTTTAGAAACAAACCAGAGAAGAGCTTTCACTTAGCTGAAGTCACACAGAGTATAGTCACAATTGAATAAAGACAGAAGCTGACCTCAGAGATCATTGATCCAGGCTCCCTCCCTAGCCCTGCAAGGGCAATGCACCTTTGAATACGGGCACTGCTGCCTTCAGGGCAACATATCATCTCTGAGTGCCAGTTTCTCAATCTATAGAATGGAGAGAATAATATTTGCACTACCTGGCTCACAGGGTTGTTTCCAGCCTAGGTAGAAATGTAGTTAAAGCGTTGTGTCCATCATAACTTTTATACATGGAGAAACTGAGACTCATGATGAACAGTGACTTCCTGAAAATCACAACTATTTAGTAGCTTTCTAAGACAGAGGACTCTATTTGAGAAATGTGATGCTCCAAACTTTCTGAGACCATAATAATTACCTTTCTTCTACATTAAATACTGTCTGTGCTCTCTTATCTCTACTGCCTAGAACCCCTAGTTTCCTTCAACGTTCAGCTCAGGTACCATCTTCAATATCAATCAATCAATAAACATTTGTCAACTGTGTGCCGGGCACCTTGCTAGCCCCTGGGGTTGCAAAGAAAAAAGTAAAACACCTGCCCTTAAGGAGCACATATAATACCTTTCCTTTTCCCCCAGCAATCGGTACCTTCCCTTAAAATTGTATCTTGTTCCATTCCTTTATGTCTTATATATACTTCTATATGTACATGTCTCCCCCTGCAAAATATCAGCTTTTCAAACTGGAAAGAAGAGAATAAATGTGGTTAACAGGCAGATTATTACCCAAGATAAAGTAGATGGTAGGAGAGAAGCTACCACTTTTTGATACTTGGTTTTAATAGCTATCATAATGATCCACCAAATGGAGAAGTCAGTCATTGTCTACATTTACTAAATCATGATACTCATTTTTTAAAATTTCAGTTTCCAATTATGCCGAGATCTTTGCAAAATTTGACTAGCAAATCCCTCTCTTCCCCAATGTCAATTAGCTGTTCTTGCAAACGAAGCCGAAGGCATTACATTTTTCCATGTTTAACAAATGAGTTCAAGACCCTATGGAACTCTTCATTGGGAAGATGTTTGCATAGGCTAGAAATTTGGTGTGCAGGCTTATTGTACACGAATATGAGAGTTTTTATAAGTAGCATCATTTTCAGCAACAAAAGATTACCTTTAATATATATTGCTAATTATTATAGCTTCATACTATTATTTGCTGGCATCTCAAGGCAGAATATGTATATGTATATATGTCCATATAAAGGCATATATATCAGGGTTCATTATTAAGGATAATGAATGTAAATTCATGTTCCAAATATTCTTGATAAATTTTAATTTGGAGTCAATTTCTTTTCAGATGATTAGATAATCATTTTTTAAAAACCATTAACTTCCATCTTAGGATGAAACTGTGTATTCACTCCAAGGCAGAAGAGCAGAAAGGGCTAGGCAATGGGGGTTAAGTGACTTGCCCAGGGTCACCCAGGCCAGATTGTGTCTCAGGCCAGATTTGAACCCAGGGCCTCCCATCTCCGGGCCTGGCCCTCATTCCATTGAGCCACTTAACTACCCCTAATAATAATAATTTTTTAACCTTAGAATGTGGCTGATAAAAAAATTACTAAGGTCAGCTGTGCCATTTTTTTTGTCATTCATTTGTGTGGGCAATATTGAAATTACTTTCAATTCATCATTTCTTTGTAGGGACCTGGTAAAGTCACATATCCTTTTTGCAAAGGTTAGTTTACTTGAAATTTGATGATTTATTCCGTAAATCAGGCCATCAATAAACATTCATTGAGGACCTCATATAACAGGCACCATGCTAAACCCTGGGAATACAAAAAGAAGCAAAAAATCCCTCAGCTGAAGGAGCTCCCTATCCAAACCCAGTTAACCAGGCACATATAAACTGAAAGTATGTGGATAACATGTGAGAGGGCCACTGTCGACTCCTCCATAATGTGGAACTCCCATTCTTCCTTCAAGATATCTTGTATAGTATTTGTGCTGCAACCATCTGATATATGGGGTGAAGGATTCAGTGTCAATCTGTATATTAACTATTAGTAAAACTTAGTTTATTTCTTTCTTAAATTAGAAAAATTAGTCATTATGCATGTATTAAGCAAGTCTTAGATATACATAAATGTTTAAAGTAATTTGGTGGGGGGGCAGCTGGGTAGCTCAGTGGATTGAGAGTTGGACCTAGAGACAGGAGGTCCTGGGTTCAAATCTGGCCTCAGACACTTCCCAGCTGTGTGACCCTGGGCAAGTCACTTAACCCCCATTGCCCACCCTTACCTCTCTTCCACCTAGGAGTCAATACACAGAAGTTAAGGGTTTAAAAAATAAATAAATAAAGTAATTTGGTAGCAAGAAGGAGCTAGCAATGGGAAGGAATAAAGAAAGTCTTCATTTACAAAATGGAATTTGGGGTGAGATTTGAAGATCAGGAATTCTAAGAGACAGAGGCAAGGAAGAAGTAAACTGTTGTGAGGAAGATTAGTTAGTTATTAAGTATTAAGGTTGGCCTAGCAGGAAGCCTGGTGCATTCTTTGATGGAATGAAGGAGGAGGTAGTGTGTGTGCCCTGAGAGACAGACACCATTAGTGGTGGGCAAACTGTTGCCAGCCCAGGGAGATCTCAGACCCTGCTTCCTGATTTCCTTGGGATCCTGAGTGGAGGTGGATTTCCAGCAAGAGGAGAAGACCTACAGAGCAGAACCAAGCAGAGGAGGAGTTTGAGACCTGGTGGACAGCACCTCAAGTTCACTCACTCATCTTGGATATCTTGGACCACCTAGGATTTTGGCATCCTGTGAACCTTTTTGGAAAACTGTGAGAACCCTCGAAGCCACCCCTCTGATCCATAGCTGTGCTGTTCAAGTCTGGCTGGCACCAGGCTTGAATCAGCTCCCAGAGACTGCACAGCTTCTTGGGCCTGCCTGTTAGATCACTTAGATTAGTATAGAAGTAAGTCCAAGTATAGAAATCCCTTTCCCACCTTTTAGTTAAACATAATTAAAGCTGTTAAACCCCTTTTACCTTGCCTGCTTGTTTCTAGACTCTGGCCTAGGGAGGGCAGGGTGACAGTTAAGACTACCTGCCATTCCTGTGATAAATCCAGAGAACTCCTTATCCTGGTCCAGTCTCTCCTACAACCCAGTGTGTGTACCCACAACTATTTAGATTTATTATAATATCCCTGGTACCCTCCATTACCTATATTTTCTACAATACTTAGCAATGAATGATAGCCAGTAGGAATATAGGAGATGAAGATGTGGAGATAAAAGAGGACCATACTGGCTGGACTATATACATGAAAGAGAACTATATAAGAAAGAGAAATATAACTGAAAAAAAGGGCTGAGAATAGGTTTTGAAGAATTTTAATTGCCAAACAGTAATATATTGATTCTAGCGGTTA
Organism: Gracilinanus agilis; assembly: GCF_016433145.1. NCBI lineage: Eukaryota > Metazoa > Chordata > Mammalia > Didelphimorphia > Didelphidae > Gracilinanus > Gracilinanus agilis. The sequence continues at coordinate 295,169,439 of NC_058131.1, forward strand.
TATGTAAACCCTGGAGAAAGAAAGTATAAATTAACCATATGGAGGAGCCCAGTATTGGGGACCTTGTTCTCTTGAAATCACAAGGATACCAATGGATTATCAGGGCAGTCCATCAGTTACTCCTCTCTCTGTTGCATGATCAGCCCATCTCCTTTTTCAATCACATTTTCTTGAGCATTTTGACGATATCCTTGATGATTTCCTTTGCACCATAATCTCTTGTTTGTAACCTGTTACATTTTACTTATACCCATTATGCACCTCTCTGGTGCTCTTTGAATGATACAGAACTTTAATTCTTTGGAGATTATAATAGTGTCCATGACTCAAGAATGATACAACATTACCAGGAGAATGATGATATTAAAAAGATGGGCCACTGTATCATGGAGCTTGAGATCATTAAAAGAACTTTGCAATTTCCCCAAAATATAGTTCATTCAGGGGCAGCTGGGTGGCTTAGTGGATTGAGTCAGGCCCAGAGATGGGAGGTCCTGGGTTCAAATGTGACCTTAGACTCTTCCTAGCTGTGTGACCCTGGGCAAATCACTTAACCCCATTGCCTAGCCCTTACCACTCTTCTGATGGAAGGTAAGAGTTTAAAAAAATGTTTTTAATATATATATATATATATATATATATATATATATATATATATATAGTTCAATCAAGTTCATTCTCCTCTTTTCCAATTCTATATCCAACTCATTGTCCATTTGCAACATCTAAGATATAACTGCATATGTGCATACGTGTGTGTACCGATAGACAAGCTCAATACAGATTGAGAATGATTTCCCAACTGGATGATAAGGATTCTTCATATACTTGTCCCTATTTTGAGTTAGGCAAAAATGTTTTGAGTGATTGCGGATCTCATTTTGGAGGTTTTGCAGTGTTTCAAGCCTTGACGCAATTCGCACTACTTCATTCACAAATGGAAGCAACTGATAGATTTTACCATCTACAGAGACAGCTCTTCAATTTGGACTTTCTGTATTATTTCCTCAGTAACAGTGGGGAATACCTCTTTGCTGACCATACATCTGTTTTATGCCTCTCTTGATAGTCAAGATCAGAAGGGTGTCAAGCAAGGTGCTCTATGAAGCTGTCTTTCAGCAAATCTTGTATCATTTTGAAATATGTATTAGAGACACCTTGTTGGAGGAGAGCCTTTGAAGAAGTGTTGTGCTATATGAAATCAAATGCTTTTTAAAAAAAGTCTACAAAGCCTAAGTACAGTGGAATCTTACATTTTTTATGTTTTGGTTTTATGTGATGGTTAAAAATAAGTGATCTACTATAGAATATTACTTGCAAAAGCCTGCCTGTTTCCTATTAAAACCTTCATCAAGGATGCTTTTGATAAATGTATAGATTATTCTCATAAAAATTTCATATAGATGGTAAACGAGGTAGATGGATTGGAATAAGTAATGCTGTCTAAGCCATCTTTTTGGAGATAATTGCTTCATAATAAAGTTTGAGATTTGATCAAGCTAAGACTCTTTTATTTCTACATTTTTCGTTATTTGCTTTTAAATTCTTAATATTTTACTCCTCCAGAAGAACATTGTTATTATATCAATTTGTTCTATGAAGTAACTCCTTGGTAGTTTGATTTAGCACTAATTCTGATTCTAAATTTCAATAGTATTTCCATTTTATTATATTGGTATGGCTCAGCCATGAACATTGACTATTTCTCCAGGTATATAAGACTTCTTTTACTTCTACATGGAATGTTTGTAATTGTATTTACATAAGTCCTGCATTTCTTGATATATTATCTGCAAGATATTTTATTATTTTTGCCTCCACTTTGCTGATACCTTTAATTTCTTCTTTTATTGCAATGTGTAGCATTTGTAATATCATGCCAGAAAATAGTGGGAAGGAGACAGTATGCCTGAATTTACTGGAAAAACCTCCAGTGTTTTTTCTTCACAAATGTTACATCTTGCTTTAAAATATATACTATGTTGCTTCTATAATTTTGATTCTTATGGTTCTTAATGTAAATAAATAGCAATTTTTGTCAGAGTTTTTTCTAAATTCTTTGATATAACCATTTTTGTTCCTTTTATTATTTATATGATTAATCATGATAATTGCTTCCCGAGGGAATCGCTTTTGCCTCCTGGCAATATATACAACTTGGTCATATTGAATAACTTTTTGTATATACTGATGTAGTCCCTTTGATTAAGTTGTATTTGAATTTGTTGTATCAGTGTTCTGGATCTATTATAATTCTTTCTCTGATTTCTCCCTCCCAGGTTTGAGCATCTTATTTGTCTCATAAAAAGAGTTTGCAGAGTGCCTTCTTTTTCTATTAGAACATTTTTAAAACCTAAAAAATTACTTAATCTTTAAATCTATGCTAGAATTTACTTTTTTTTTAAACCCTTGTACTTCGGTGTATTGTCTCATAGGTGGAAGAGTGGTAAGGGTGGGCAAGTGACTTGCCCAGGGTCACACAGCTGGGAAGTGGCTGAGGCCGGATTTGAACCTAGGACCTCCTGTCTCTAGGCCTGACTCTCACTCCACTGAGCTACCCAGCTGCCCCCTAGAATTTACTTTTAAATTGATCTGGATCCAGATTATTCTTTCACATTTTATTTTACAGTTTTCTTACTTTTTCAATTCAGTTTAATAAATGCTTATTAAGCACCTACTGTATGTCAGGCACTGTACTGGTTGCAAGAGATTAAAAAAATAAATTACAAACAATTCTTTCCTTCTAGGTGTTTCCAGTCAGTTAGGAAAAAACATATACAAATATGTATGTAAAACAAATAATTTAAAAAACAAGATACAAATTAATTCCTGGAGGAGCACTAATTCCTGAAGAAATCAGAAAAAAAAAAGCTTATCAAAATAGCACTTGAGTTGAACCTCAAAGGGATCTAGTAGCTCTACGAGATCAAGTTGAGATATGAGCATTGAAGGGATAGTAGAGAACTCACGTAAAGGCCACAGGTAGTTAAGACAAAGCAATGAGCATTTTATTAAGCATTTCCTATATACCAGACAATGTGCTAAGTGCCTGGAGTACAAGGAAAGGCAAAAACAGGTCCTACCCTAAAAAGGCTCGTTTTCTAATGGGGAGACAGCATGCAAAAACTATGCATGTGCAAAATATATATGGGGTAAAATGGAGGTAAGGCTAGGTGGCACAGTGGATAGTGTGCCAGGCCTGGAGTCAAGAAGACCTGAGTTGAAGTCTGGCCTCAGACATTTACTAGCTATGTGACCCTGGGCAAGTCACTTCACCTTGTTGGCCTCAGTTTCCTCATCTGTAAAATGAGCTGGAGAAGGAAATGGCAAACCACTCCAATATCTTTGCCAAGAAAATGCCGAATGGGATCACAAAGAGTCAGATACAACTGAAAACAACTGAACAACAACAAATTGGAGGTAATCTCACAGGGAAAACACTATTTGAGGGAGAGAATAGAGAAAAGTCTCTTTTGGAAGGTTTGATTTGAACTGAATTTTGAGAGAAACCAGGAAAAGAAGATAATGAAGAGCACTACAAACATGGGAAGACATCCTGTGAAAGGCATAGAAGTGGAGGTATTATATGCAAGAAGCATCAAGAAGGTCAATGTGCTTGGATTACAAAGTATGTGGAAAGGAGTAAAGTATAAGAAGGGTCTGGTTCTGAAGAGTTTTAAAAGTCAAACACAGGACTTTAAATTCAATTCTGGAAGTAATAGTGAGCCACAGATGGAATGCTATATACAGAGGATAACAAACAACTAGGCTAGTTTGGCTAAAAAATAGAAGGCAAAGTGGGGTTTTTTTCTCTTTCTTATTTTGCTCATTTGGGTATATTATTTTTCTACACATAATCATTCATTTCCTTTAAAAATCTTTTTTGATGGCCTACAATTAGAGATAATAGTCATAATTAATGTAATTTATTTCCTTTCTATTGATTGGGAATTCACTTTATTCATTTTTATGTTGTTCAAATATCAAATTTGTTAATTTTGTTCAAATCTGATTTTCCTTTTTTATCAAATTATCAAAATAGCTAATGGGGATTGAATTGTCATTCCTATTCTCTCCCCTGAAATCAAGTACCTCCTCTCCAGCTTTCTGTTAGATAGATCGAGACGTCCCGTAGGTGTCTCAAATTCAATATGTCTGAAACAGAACTCCTTACTTTTCCCACTGAACTCATTGCTTCTCCTACCTTTCCTTTTTCAATTGAAAGAAATTAGATGAAGGAAACTATTACTCAGTCACCAAGATTCAGATTTTAAGAGACATCTTCTACTGTCCAGTCTTCTAATCAAGAAAGTTCAATATATTCATAATTCATTTAGGATAAAACACAAATCACTATTTGACATGGAAATTTTCCTTGACAATCTGATTCCAATCTGTCTTTCTAGCTTAATGACCCATTACTTCCCGTCATATACTATATATTCCAATGAAACTGATCTACTTATTATTTCATATAAAACATCCCCTCTGAAGTTCCTTGGGGACAGGGCTGTCCCCAATACCTGGAATGTTCTTCCTCTTCTTTCTCTCCTCTTGCAACCCCCTCTCCCTTCAAGGATCAGCTCAAATGCCACACCTTGTTAGGAACTCTTCCAAATCCTCGCCCCCCTCGGTCATTAATATTCCTCCCTCACCCCAAAATTACTTTGTATTTTTGTGTGTATCTGTATGAATATTGTTCCACCTTCCTCTCCTCCCAGTAGAATTTCAGTTTCTATAGGGAAGGAAATATTTTATTTTTGACTTTTTATTTCCAGTATCTATTGAGTTGAATTTAAATGAATTTATTAGTCTTTTTGAAAGATCTCTTTCTTTATCAGTTGAATAATTTTTGTTTTCAATTTTATCTTATATGGTTTTCAATTTTTCTCTTTCCTTTTTATTTTGAGGTTGTCAATTTGTTGATTTCATTTTTATTGCAATCTCAGTTCATTAATCATTTCTTTTTCTATTTGGTTAACAAATATTTTTAGAAATAGATTTTTCCTCTAATCAGAGTAAATTTTCTGAATTTTATAGATTTTGATATGTTGTCTTGTTATCATCCTCTTTTAAACAATTATTTTTTTCTATGATTTTTTCTTCGACCACCTCATTATATGTAATGTTGTTGCTTAATTTTCATTTAGTTCTGCATCTTTTGTTCTTATTTCCTTTATAAGTTACTTCTAATATGTCTACACATGACAGCTTTAATATTTCTGTCCTTTTATATTTATTATTATTTTATGGCCTACCACATGATCAATTTTTATAAAAAATACTCTGCAATGCTGAAAAATACATATATGTTCTTTAATTTTTCTCATTTAGAAATCAACAAAGATCTTTCAAATCTAAGTTTTACAGTCTGTTGAGCTCTTTACTTTCTTCCTGGCTTGTCTTTTTGTTAAATTTATCTAGCTCTGAAAGATGAATACTAAAGCCTACTACAATTATTGTTTTAATAGATTTCTTTTTATAATTATGTCAACTTTTCCATATAGGATTTAGATGCTATATAATTTTGTCCATATATATTTAACAAAAATATTTCTTGTCTATAATGCCTTTGAGCATGATATAGTTTTCCTGTTTATCTCCTTTGACATAAGCATCTTTAATTAATGCCTTATCTGAAGTCATGGCCAAAGCTTTATTTATTTATTGAGAATTCCTAACTCACATCTAAATTTGTTCTATTGACTCATTTTCACCCTGATGTCTTTCTGCTTTAAATTTATATTTTGTATGCAACAAATTGTTAGGTTTTGTTTTATAATCCATTCTGACAATTTCTTTTGTTTTGTTGGGGAGTTTAATCTACCCAACAATGATAAGTAAGAAGACAGTCAAAGAGTATGAAGCTTCAGTTTACTGAGATTTTCTAAGATATTGAAAAGATTTGCTGGTATTATTTTAGAGCTGCTTTTGGAGATCTTCAGAAAATAATATCTAGGATTTATATAGCACTTTAACGTTTATAAAATATTTTACAAACATTATCCCATCTTAAAAGTGCTATTATTCTATAGATGAGAAAACTGAGGCAGAGAGAGATTAATTGGTTTATCCAGAGTGGCATAGCTAGTAACTATCTGAGTGAGGCTGGATTTGAACTTAGTTCTTCCTGACTCCAAGTCCAACATTCTATTCACTGTGCTACCTAACTGAGAATGGGAGAGTTACCACAATCCTAGAGATAGGCAAATGTGCCAATTTAAAAAAAAGAAAAGAAAAGAAAAAAGATAAAAAATGAATTCTTCTCCCTATAGATTAGGTTTGATTCCTAGAAATATTCTAAAATGTATTATTAAAGGCATAGTTTGGGAACATTTTAGAAAGAAAGCAGCGATTACTAAGAGCCAGCCTGATGACACTGATAAAAAGTCAAGCTATTCTACTCTTATTTCTTTGGACTTGACTTATATATATCAAGTCAAAACATTTGATGATCTCTCATGCTATTCTTATGGATGAAATAGAGAGATATAAGCATGATAATACTCCTAGGTTGATTTGGAACTAGTTGAATAACTAAAGATAAGTTCCTTGTGGATTGAAGTCCTTTTTAATGAGATCTTTAGTGGAGTGCCCCAGGAATCTGCCCTTTACTCCATTCAACATTTTTATCAATATCATATATAAAGGTATACTTGAGCATTTATCAAATTTGTTGGTAATACAAAGCTTTAAGGGGTAGCTAATATGTTGGATGATAGTCAATATCCAAAAAGATCTCCACATATTAGGACAATGAATTATCTTATATAATAAACATCATTACAGATAAATATAAGGCCATACACTTTTTATTTAATTTAAACATTTATTAATAATCATTTTTAACATGGTTACATGATTCATGCTCCTACTTTACCCTTCACCCCCCGCACTCCCCCCACCCATGGCCAATGCACATTTCCACTGGTTTTGTCATGTGTCCTTGTGATCAAGACCTATTTCCAAATTGTTGGTGGTTGCATTGGTGTGGTAGTTTCGAGTCCACACCCTCAATCATGTCCATCCCAACCGATGCGTTCAAGCAGTTGCTTTTCTTATATGTTTCCTCTCCTGCAGTTCTTCCTCTGAATGTGGGTAGCTTTCTTTACCATAAATCCCTCAGAATTGTCCTGGGTCATTGCATTGCTGCTGGTACAGAAGCCCATTACATTCGATTTTACCATAGTATATCAGTCTCTGTATACAGTGTTCTTCTGGCTCTGCTCCTTTCGCTCTGCATCAATTCCTGGAGGTCTCTCCAGTTCGCCTGGAACTTCTCCAGTTTATTATTCCTTTTAGCACAATAGTATTCCATCACCCGCATATACCACAGTTTGTTCAGCCATTCCCCAATTGAAGGACATACCCTCCTTTTCCAGTTTGTTGCCACCACAAAAAGCGCAGCTATAAATATTTTCGTACAAGTCTGTTTATCTATGATCTCTTTGGGGTACAAACCCAGCAATGGTATGGCTGGATCAAAGGGCAGGCATTCTTTTATAGCCCTTTGAGCATAGTTCCAAATTGCCAGCCAGAATGGTTGGATCAGTTCACAACTCCACCAGCAATGCATTAATGTCCCAATTTTGCCACATCCCCTCCAGCATTCATTACTCTCCCCTTCTTTCATTTTAGCCAATCTGCTAGGTGTGAGGTGATACCTCAGAGTTGTTTTGATTTGCATTTCTCTAATTATTAGAGATTTGGAACACTTTCTCATGTGCTTATTGATACTTTTGATTTCTTTACCTGAAAATTGCCTATTCATGTCTCTTGCCCATTTATCAATTGGGGAATGGCTTGATTTTTTATACAATTGCTTTAACTCCTTGTATATTTGAGTAATTAGACCCCTGTCAGAGTTTTTCGTTATAAAGATTTTTTTCCCAATTTGTTGTTTCCCTTCTGATTTTGACTACATTGTTTTTGTTTGTACAAAAGCTTTTTAGTTTAATATAATCAAAACCATTTAATTTACATTTTGTAATTTTCTTTAACTCTTGCTTGGTTTTAAAGTCTTTCCTTTCCCAGAGATCTGACAAGTATACTATTCTGTGTTCACTTAACTTGTTTATAGTTTCCCTCTTTATATTCAAGTCGTTCACCCATTCTGAATTTATCTTGGTGTAGGGTGTGAGATGTTGATCTAGACCTAATCTCTCCCATATTGTTTTCCAAATTTCCCAGCAGTTTTTGTCAAATAGTGGATTCATGTCCCAAAAGATGGGCTCTTTCATACACTTTTATTTTTTTAAAAAGCCATATTAATTCATGATGGGATAGGCATAGCTAAAAAATAATACAGCAATTACTGTTTAAAGGAGCTGATAGATTTTAGTAGAAAAGTTCATGTCACATCAATAGTATGTCATGGAAAAAAAAAAGATAAACCTACATTAGGAGAGGTAAAAATTTATGAGAATCCAAGTCATTCCCAAACTGATAAAAGGTCAAAGGCTATGAATAGGGAGTTTTCAGATGAAGAAATAAAAGTTATCAATAATCATATGAAAAAAATGTTTTAAATCCCTCCTGATTAGAGAAATGTAAATTAAAACAACTCTGAGTTATCACCTTATATCTATCAGACTGACCAATATGAAAGTAAATGTTGGAGGGGAATGTGGCAAAATTGGGACACTAATGCATTGCTGGTGGAGTTGTGAATTGGTCCAACCATTCTGGAAGGCAATTCAGAAACTATGCCAAAGAGCGTTAAAAGACTGCCTGCCCTTTGATCCAGCCATACCACTGCTGGGTTTATACCCTAAAGTGATAATAAGGAAAAAGACTTGTACAAAAATATTTATAGCTACGCTCTTTGTAGTGGCAAAAAATTGGAAAATGAGGGGGTGCCCTTCAACTGGGGAATGGCTGAACAAATTGTGGTATCTGTTGGTGATGGAATCCTATTGTGCTCAAAGGAAAAATGAACTAGAGGAATTCCATGTGAACTGGAATGACCTCCCAGAATTGATGCAGAGTGAAAGGAGCAGAACCAGGAGAACATTGCACACAAAGACAGATACACTGTGGTACAATCAAATGGAATGGACTTCTCTACTAGCAGCAATGCAATGATCCAGGACAATTCTGAAGGACTTATGAGAAAGAATGCTAACCACATCCAGAGAAAGAACTGTGGGAGTAGAAACAAAGAAGAAAAACAATTGCTTGATCACGTGGTTTGATAGGGATGTGATTGGGAATGTAGACTCTAAATGATCACCCTAATACAAATACTAATAATATGGAAATAGTTCTTGATCAATGACATATGTATAACCCAGTGGAATTGCTTGTTGGCTACAGGAGTGGCATGGGAAGGGGAATGAAAAGACATGATTCATGTAACTATGAGAAAATATTCCAAGTTAATTACTTAAATAAATAAACTTTTAAAAATAATCATATTAAAAATGTTCTAAATCCCTCCTGATTAAAGATACGTAAATTAAAACAACTCTGAGGTACCACCTTATATCTATCAGATTGGTCAATATGACAGTAAATGTTGGAGGGAATGTGGCAAAATTGGGACACTAATGCATTGCTGGTGCATTGGGACACTAATGCATTGAACTGATCCAACCATTCTGGAGGGCAATTTAGAATTATGCCCAAAAGACTATAAAAGAATGCATACCTTTTGATCTAGCAATACCACTACTAGATTTATATTCCAAAGAGATTTTTTAAAATAAGAAAGGACCTATTTGTACAAAAATGAATAATATGGAAATACATTTTGCATGATAATAAATATATAACCCAGATTGAATTGCTTGTCAATTCTGGGAGGGGGGAAGGAAGAAGAGAGAGACAACATGAATCACAAAACTTTGGAAAACTTATGTGGAAATTTGTTATTAAAATTAAAGATAAAACATTGGAAAGGAGAGGTATAAAAGTGATAGTCTCATTTTACTGACTTCTAGTGAGACCACATCTGAAATACTATGTTTATTTCTAGGAACCAGTCTGTCATTCCAGACACTTAGGCAGTAAAAATTTACCTAAATTCACTCCTTAATGATTAACATATTCTCACTCAATAATTCCCTTCCCATCCCAGTGATTCTCAACTCTGGGTTTGCTTAAACTTTATTCTTCTTCCCTCACTGACTGATTCCTCATTCCCATCCCCCTCTACCAAACCTTTCCAACATTCCATTTTAGAGCTACCCCCATACACTGTGCTTTCTGGAATGCCAGCTCCATAGGTAACAAACATTTCCTGTTCTCTCCATCTACTTGTGTTCATTGAGCCCAGACTCTCTCCTGACAACACAAATTCCCTGGCTATCCTTCCTAGCCCTGCAACATTCATTATCCCAACCCACTAGCTATGATAGGGAAGTTGGAACACTCCTCAGTTCTGGCTATCACTTTTGACTACCCTTCTACAACCATCACTCAATAATTTCTTTTCCTTTGAAATTCCCTATTTATAACCCAAGACAGCTAGATGGCTCAGTGGGTAGAGTGTTAGGTCTGGAATCAGGAAGATTTGAATTCAAATTCAGCCTCAGACATTTACCAGCTGTGTGACCTTTGTCAAGTCACTTAACCTCTACTTGCCTTAAACCACTGGAGGAGGAAATAGTATAATACCCCAGTAACTTTGCCAAGAAAATTGCATGGACAGTATGACTCACAGGATGACAGAGTCAAATACAATTTAACTCAACAACAACAATTTTATAACACAACCAAGGTTCTAATGGCTGTTGTCCACCAACCTCTAGGACACTTTCTTCTTTCCTCAATGAGTTCAGTACCCAGTTCACAATATTTCTCTCCTCCCCAACTCCTATGCTCATACCAAAGTGCTTCAACATATAAATTGATATTCCCTCAAGCACTCTAACTTCCCACTTCTTCAAGTTACTCATGACCTATGTCTACCTCAACTCAGCTACATGCAGAGATATTTCTACACTTGATCTTTCCATCACCCTCTTCTATGCTCATGAACGCCTAAATCTTTTTATCTAAACACAATCTGTTTGTCAACTCTCCCTCTGCCTTGAAACTTCAAAGCATGTTCTCTGTTCTCACTATAGTTTCCAATCCCACCCCTTCCCCATCCTGATCCCTAAGTTCTTTCCCAGACCATCTCTCCTACATGGGCTATACTTTCTTTTTGCATCTTGACCATTTGGTAAAAATGTTTTGACTCTACACTATTCTTTTGAGTCCATTGCCCCCCCCCCTTGAAGATCTTGCCTTGCCAAGCATTGGTATTATATTATTCCCACCATCTGCTCTGAACTTATTCCTACTCACTTGTTGCTAAAAGAAGAGGGAGAAAGTCATGAAACCATGCAGAGTAGGTCCATTACAAATTTGTCACATAATCCCAGCTGGGTTCTCACTGCTGCAAGGCAATCTTTTTATACCTTCCCAATTGCCTCCCTATTTGGCTCACCACATCAGCTTTTCCAAACCTTTTCATCCTGCCCCAAACTTCTCTTGGGTCCCTTTCTTCCTGCTCTTTCTGTGGAGAACTTTGACTCAAATTTCACCGAAAAAAAAATCCAGGCATTTGCCTAGGCTCCCTCTTTACTCCTCATCTCACATGATTCTGATACCTTTTGCCACTTTCTCCTCCTTCAATCCTGCCTCATGAGAAGAGATGGTCTTTCTGATCAAGGAAAATCCTTCTCTATGACAATTTCTCTTCCAGCAGATTGCCTCCTACCCTCACTACTGCATTACTAGTCTTCAGTCTCTCACTATCTACTTCTTGGTGGCTTCTCTGTCACCTACAAACAAGCCCTTAGCTCCCCCTTCCTCAAAAATCCCTTACTTGATCCATCTGTTCCTGCTAGCTATCTGTCAATCTCTCTTCTCCCTTTTGTTACTAAACTTCTTGTGAAAGCCACCTACAACTGATGCTTCTACTTCCTTCCTCTCACAATCCTCTTCACTCTCTGCAGTCCATCTACCAATCTCATCAGTAAGTGAATTACTCTCTCTAAAGTTATCAATGAACTCTCAATCACCAAATCTAATGGTCTTTTCTCACTCATCATTCTTGACCTCTCTGTAGCCTTTGACAATGCAGATCACCCTCTGCTTGGAAAGTCTCTTCTCTCTGGTTTTTTGCTCACCTGGTTCTCCTATTATTTGTCTGGCTTCTTCTCAGTCTCTACTGAATTTTTATCCCAGTCAACCTTTTAACCATGGATGTCCCTTTATGGTTCTATCCTAGATCTTTTTCTCTTCTCTTGGTACTATTTCACTTGGTGATCTTTTCAGTTCCCAAGAATTCAAATTATCATCTCTATACAAATGATTCTCAAAATTTGCTCATTCCTAACCTCTCTTGAACTCTAGTCTTGTGTCTTCAATTGCCAACTGGCCACCTCAAATTTGATGTCTTATAGATATGCTAAATTCATTATATCCAAAACCAAATTCTTTCCTCTCAGATCCTCCCCTATTTCTAACTCCCCTATTACTTTAAAGAAGACCACCATTTTCCAGGTAATGTAGACTTCTATGCTAGATGTCATCCATGATTTCCTCACTCTCTTCTACCACCACTAAACTCTATCCAATCTCTTATTAAATCCTGTTGTTTCTACCTTCCTAATATCTCCCATTGTGTCTTTTCTATCTTCAGACTTTGCCACCACCCTCATTACCTCATGTTTGAACTTTATACTAGATAATAGCCTTCTGGTTAGTTTCTATGCCTCCAGTCTGTCCTCACTCTAGTCCTTCCACTACTCAGCTATCAACTTGATTTTCTTAAATATAAGACTAACCATGTCACAAACACTATCTCCATTCACCTGATGCTAGTTGCTCCCTATTGCCTCCAGATTAAATGGAAAATCCCTTATTTGATTTTAAAAGCCTTCTATAACCTAGGTCCTTCCTATCTTTCCAGCCATCTTACTTCTTACCACTACTATTCCCTATCTGCCTTGCAATACAGTGACCCTGGCCTCCTTACTGCTCTTCACACACAGTACTTCCTCTCACATTACTAAATATTTTCACTGGTTGCCCTCTATGCCTAAATCTGCATGTACCTCTTCATCTCTACTTCCTGGTTTCCATGACTTCCTTCAAGACTCAGGTAAAATTCCACCTTCTGCAAGTCTTTGCCAACCCTCCTTAATCTTAGTGCTTTCCCTCTGCAATCATCTCCAGTATATCCTTTATATAATCTGTTTATTCATAACTGCTTGCATGTGGCTTCTTCCATTAGATTATGAGCTCTTCGAAAGCAAAGATTGACTTATTTTATTTTTTCATTTTTTATTGTGCAAAACCCACTTCCATATTGGTCATTGTTGTAAGAGCACACTCATACATAACCAAAACCCCCAAATAAAACCAAAGATATGTGGGGAGCCAATAAGAGAATAGATAAAAATCTGAGACTCCTCTTTTGACCCATTTTGTGATCCTTGTGATTTCTTGTTGAAAAGTATTGTGGCCTTATTGAAGAGCTTTAGGTTCCTAGCAGGCCAGCATTTAAAAGGTTAACACTCTCCCCCTTTGGTCAGGAATGCAGCTGCCTGGTATAGCCAAGGCCAAAACATTAGCAGGGGCAATCCAACTCTGAGAAAAATATTCCCCAACTTGGCTTTCTGATAAGAACCCAGTCAAAATTCAGCCTTGGCCTTGGTCTGTTCTGAAGCCAATGAGACCTTTTGTGTTTTGATATGACATAATTTATAACTTCTGTGCATCTGCAAAGTTTTGGGGGGGTTCTTTTGTGTGAAATGAGTCTCAAAATATATTTAATAAATTCCATGCTCCTGGAGACAGAGCTGGAAACATGAGCTAAAAGATGTTCAGTGTCAGTTATTTCCTTATCAACTAAACTGTCCTTATCAGATTATCAGAGATGATAAAGAGATCTCGAGAAAGATACACTAATATGAAAAAAATGTCTCCAACAGTTCTTTCTTTGGAGGTGAAAAGCATTCCCCATCATATGTCTTTCAGGATTGTCCTAGATCAGTGTTGGGCAAACTACGGCCGGTGGGCCAGATGCAGCCCCCTGAAATGTTCTATCCAGCCATGGGACATTATTCCTAATCTGATGAATACAATGAGTAGGATACAATACAATGAAACTTCAGAAGAGTTGCCCTAGAAACAGACTGACAGATGAGCATTTCCTTTCCTTTGGCCCCTTCTTTAAAACGTTTTCCCATCACTGGCCTAGATCATTGTATTGCTGAAAGAAGCTAAGTTTTCACAGATAATCATCATCAATATTGCTTTTATTGTGTACACTGTTCTCCCAGTTCTGCTTATTTCACTCTGTATCAGTTCCCTCAGATCTTTCCAGCTTTTTCTAAAATCATCCTGCTTATCAATTCTTATAGCAGAATAGTATTCCATCACCAACATGTACCAGAATTTGTTCACTCATTCCCTGATTGGTGGACATCTCAATTTCCAGTTCTTTGCCACCACAAAAAGAGCTGCTATAAATATCTTTGTACAAGTAGGTCCTTGCCCCTTTTTTATTATCTATTTGGGATACAGACTCAGTAGTAGCATTACTGGATCAAAGGGTATGCACAGTTATATAGCCTTTTGGTTATAGTTCCAAAATGCCCTCTAGAATGATTGCATTAATGTCCCAATTTTGCCAAATCACCTCCAACATTTATTACTTTCCATAAGTAATAATTCCAAAATTCCAAAAATTCCAAAATTCCAAAAATTCCAAAAATACCAATTTTATGGATTGGCGTCTTTTAATCCCCAGTGCTTCCTGCACATAGTAGGCTCTCAAGAAATGCTAGGTGACTGAACCACATTTTAAGAAAGCCATTGAAAAGATAGAAAGTGTCCAGAAAAGAATAAATAGAACTTTGCCTCAGAATAATCATCATAATAATAGTTAATTTTACATAGTGCTTTAAGATTTGCAAAGTGTTTTACAGATGTTATCTTATTTGACCTTCACAACAACCTTCTGAAATAGGTCCTATTATTATGTCCACTTTTATAGATGAGAAAACTCAGGCCGACAGAAGTTAAGATACTTACCCAGGGTCATATATCTAGGAAGTATCTGAGGTTGGATTTAAATTTGGTTCTTCCTGACGGGTTTAAATATAGCACTATCTTCTATGCCTCCTCACTTCCATTTAATTGGTTTAGTAGAGAGACAGCCAGACCTGGAGTCAAGAGGACTTGGGTTCAAATTTGTCCTTAGACACTTCCTAGCTGTGTGACCCTGAGCAAGTCACTTAATTCCAATTGTCTATCCTTTACTTCTCTTCGGCCTTGGAACCAATACTTATTATTGATTCCAAGACAAAAAAGGAAGGAAGGAAGGAAGGAAGGAAGGAAGGAAGGAAGGAAGGAAGGAAGGAAGGAAGGAAGGAAGGAAGGAAGGAAGGAAGGAAGGAAGGAA
>NC_058131.1:295184896-295272745 GCF_016433145.1 Gracilinanus agilis
AGAGAGAGAGAGAGAGAGAGAGAGAGAGAGAGAGAGAGAGAGAGAGAGAGAGAGAGAGAGAAAAGAAAAGAACTTTGAAAGAATGATGCCAACAAATCGAAATATATAGACTTAGCTATTCAAGTAGACAGGAAGAAACAGGCACTGCCCAGTATAGCAAAGTAGAACCCATCTGAAAAACAAATAGGCCCTATTTAGAAAAATAAATGAATTGTTCTTCCCATAACTATGCTTCCCCATTGAATCTTTCTTTAAAATTTTTTACTCAATCCCCACCCTATGAATAACTGTGGTAATTGTCATTCACTGATTCGGATATGTTCACTGTTTAAAAGGGAAGCATTCTCTTTTTCTCCCATTGTCACTACTGTCATTGAAAGAAGCAGGATTGGGAAGGCTTTCAACTCAAGTTCATTCAGAAACTTAACATCTGATTTTACATCAAACTACTTTTAAAAAAAGAACACCATCACCAACATGGCCTGGAGCTTTTTCTAGCTTTTCTAGAGTTGAGGTATTAAATGTCCTTCGCTTGTCAGGAAAATAATGTTGTTCTGAAATATTCAACAAATAGTCCAGGAAGGTCTTTCAAAGAAAGTTCTATTAAGCTGAAACTGATTAACCCATTGTCACTAAGACACCTCTTTTTGATCGGAGGAGCACCTAGCTTCCACTCCCCAACACCCAAGTCGAACCTAGGTAGGCGCTACCAGCTCTGTGACCTGTATTTAAGAGAAGGACATGGCCCATAGGCAATGCATTATTAGGCAAGCCAGAGGGGCTTTTTGCTGCTCTTACATACATCAGCCCCATGGCTAGACATAGACTTTTATTTTTTCTCAGTAGAGAAGATTTGTCATGAGAATAAGGAATACAGTCAGAAGTCTCTAAGTAGATGGAATTCTCATCTGAACAAACACAGGACTTGGCATCAAGGAGCTTGGGTCACATACTTCTACACCTTTTATTTTCTCATCATTAACATTAGTGTGGGAAAGTGAATAATCTGATGGTATTAACTGTGATACTAAAGGGTTCTGAAGGAGAGAAAAGTCTCTGAATCCCATATTATAATGGCATCCTCACAAATAGCCATGGATTAACTGGCCCAGGCTCAAAGAAATTGATCCAACCTATAAGGAAAATAAACTGATAACAATTCAGAATCTGAATAAATATGAAAAATTATCTTCCTTACATTGATTTTCTTTCTCCCATTTTTTTTAAAACCCTTGTACTTCGGTGTATTGTCTCATAGGTGGAAGATTGGTAAGGGTGGGCAATGGGGGTCAAGTGACTTGCCCAGGGTCACACAGCTGGGAAGTGGCTGAGGCCGGGTTTGAACCTAGGACCTTCTGTCTCTAGGCCTGACTTTCACTCCACTGAGCTACCCAGCTGCCCCCTCTCCCATTTTTTAATGCAGTCCAGATCTGTGATTTCACTCATCTAAGGGATCTCTCAGTGAGGAAACCACCTTTACCCATGCAGCTCAGGGACTGTTCTATAATCTGCTCTCTTAGTAGTAGAGCCTTTGAAGTAACTAGCCCAGGGCCCCCCAAAATGTACGTGTGAAAGCATTTGAACATAGATCTTCCCAAATCTGAGGCCCAAAATCCACTATGCAATGCTTTACTTTCTCCCTTTAAAGAATCACAGATTCTTAGAGTTCACAAGGCTCTCAGAGTTCATCTAGACCAGTGATTCCCAAAGTGGGCGCCACTGCCCCCTGGTGGGTGCTGCAGCAATCCAGAGAGGCAGTGAATGGCCACAAGTGCATTTATCTTTCCTATTAATTACTATTAAAATTTTTTTAAAATATTTTTTTCTGGAAAGGGGGCAGTAGGCCAAAAAAGTTTGGGAACTGCTGATCTAAACCAACCTCCATCAGTGCAAGAATCCTCTCTAGAGCATCCCCAACAGGTGGCCAGCCAGCCTCTGCTTCATTACCTCCAACCAAAATCTGCCTTCCCTGTAACTCTTCACAATTAGCAGGTCTCAGAACCATAGAATCTGTCATTGCCATAATGCTGGGAATTGTGGAACTGGGAAACGTCTAGGCCAGATTTGGTCCTTTAAGTGCTGCTTTTTGTCCTGGAGCTCCAAGAGATTCTTGGGAAAGACAACAGCAGTAGTACTCAGAGCACCTCCCTGAAGGTGTTGTGTACCAAGTAATATTGAAATGCATCCCTACAGAGCAGCCAACAGCCACAAAACTCCAGAAAACTCTGATTTAGCTCCAGACTTCTAGAGACACAAAATCAAAGACAATGTATTTGCCCAGAGAGAAAGAGGGCTCCCTGGCCTGTCCTAAAATTCATCTTTCCTAATGAGAGAGAGTAGGTAGGTAGCACAATGGATAAAGCCCTGGTCCTGGAGTCAGAAAGATTCATTTTCCCAAGTTCAAATACAGCCCCAGACACCTACTAGCTTTGTGACCCTGGATAAGTCACTTAACACCCTGGTCCCCTGAGTTTCCTCATCTGTAAAACGAGTTGGAAAAGGAAATGGCAAACAAACCACTCCACCATCTTTCTGAAGGGAACCCCAAAAGGAGTCATGAAGAGTCCTACAGGACTGAAAAACAATTTAAACAACAGCAAGAGGGGCAGACAGGAACAGCTTGGCTTTTTAGCCTGGCCTCTCTGCTTGCTATTTGCAGTGTAGAGCTTGTGTAGTGAGCTCAGACTCAGTCCTCATTGCTTTAGGCATTTTTTTCCATTCCTAATAGTTTTGAGGGGTAAGGGTGGGGACAGGGGCACAGAGAGGCCCTTGGGAAAGAGCCCATTTTCTCCAAAGAAGGAGAAACCACAATTGCGGGTGATCCTCCAAGGTCCCAGTAATAGGAGTGAAGTATGTGCCTACATTACTTAAAACAGATCCCTGGCCTCAGAGTCCAACCCCCAAATCCTTTCACAGTGGGGAGTTTGGAATGGAGCACTTCTGTGTGACTATAATGCAAAAAGGCAAGAACAACTGCTTTTTTAAAGTATTCTCATCACATCTGGACCCTGGCTTGTTTTTTCTGTTGTTACTGTTGTCTTAGGTTGGCTTTTTTTTTTTTTTGCTGGGGGGGGGGGAAGGCAGAGTTTCCAGAAAAGGATAAATTATGGGTGTTCTTAACTCATAGATCTCTTTTTTCAAATAGTGCCTCATGTCCCAATCAAGTGGAACTTCTCTGGGTAGTGATCATAGGTCCCTGAAGAGAGCTTCAGGGTAGGAGGGAAACTGTCTCTTCTCCAGGTCAGCAAGGATCCCTTGTAGTCAAGAGTAAGTACAGTTGCCTGGAATGAATTGTCCTATCCAGTGGTCCATGGAGACTCATTCTGGCCGGTAGGGTCAGTATACCTAGCCCCTTGCCTGTGCCCCAACCCTTCTGCCTGAAAGATCCCAGCAGAACCCAACCATCCCCTACCCCTACCCCAGCAGAGCTCCTGAGGATCTGTCATCCATCACCTCTCTCCAAGGCAGCAAAAAATCCCAAAATTCACTGTGACATGCACAATACAGAAAGCCACAGTGCCAGCTGGCTCTGTTGCCTAACAGCCAGCCAGGAAATACTGACTGCACCAGGGTTCCCCAGCTGTACAGAAGAAGGAGTGATCATCTAGCTAACATGTCTCTAAATTCTGTTTTTCTCTCTGCCCAGTGCATCATAGCTTAACCCAAAGAGTCTGCTTCCATCCAGCCCTCAACTGGCCGAGACCCAGTTCTGAAACTTTAGTGGCCAGCTCTAGTGTCCGGTCACCTTAGCTATTGGGAATACAATTGGCTGGCTTGACCATCTCTGAATCACAGTGGGTAGAAATGGATGGAACTACCTGAGGGGTCAGTTGTGCACTTACTTGCCCAAGAAAGAAGGATTATCTCCCCTTTTCCCAAAGGTTACAGCAGGGTATCTCCCATTCTTCTCTAAATCCTTTCATGGCTGAAGTGTGTCTTTTGTAGCATTCCTTTCCCTCCTCCTCCTGAAGTACATGTCACCAAAACTACTAACCCTGGGAAAATGAATATTTTTTCCCACTGATACATAAAAACACTCCAAGCATCCCTCATTTGGGATTTTTATTTGAGAGCAAGCACCTCGGAGATCAATAAAATTTCTCTTCTTCACAGCACAGTGGCAAATTGATATAGTTTATGGACAAGCAAAGCATGAGGTACCTGGTAGGCAGTCTCTTCTATCTTTTACTTTCTAACCACAGTAGACAAAAACAGAGCCCTACATCCAAATGCAATGCCAAAATATGCCAGTCTTACAAGCTGGTTGACCTCCCTTAAGATGAGGTCTGCTTCATAGTGTTTTGTTTACATCCTTTGGGAAGAGCCTCTTCCAACATGGGAAAGGGAAAATGTATATGATTGAAAGTTTCCATGGCCGAGATCAATAAACATGGCCATGTGTTATTCTCGGTTAAGACTGGAGGGAGGTTAGTACAGAGGCAATTCTAGTCCCTGTGCTCAGAAATTTGCTTAAATATTTACTGCCAAAAAGGCTTTTCTCATTCAGTAGTGATCAGCCATTAGTTGGACAGTCTCAGGAAATATGCTGTAAATTGAGGTGAGTTTTTCCATATGTCTTGCATGAAAATTGAAAGTGATCATCTAATGCAATCCAGAGTTGCACCAAAACATTTTCATTTTTCAAAAAAGAAAATAAAACAATCCCGAGTAGCATGTGATTCTGAGTTAAGCAAAGAAGACAAAAGTCCAGCTGACTGGAGTATCAGGTAAAAGAAAAATGCAACCTTTTTAACGGAGGAAGAATGGGTTCGTGTGTTCAGATAGGCATTTAATGAATGTAGTTTTTTAAATCCTGGGGAAACAAAGTTACAGTGATGTTTGTATTTTTTTTTCCTACTTGTTGGAGAACTTTTATTAAAAAAATAAAGAACAATACTAAAACAATTTTTTTAATTTTGGCATAAGTTGAATAGTCCCCAAAGTGTTTCTCATATTGTTGGAGAAAACAAGAAAACTGAAATATTCTTTCCCTAATTTTATAAGTGACTTGATATTGGGAGGGTCAGGGAATGGTGGTTTGAGAAGTCAGAAGAGTCTAAGTTTACCTACTGACCAAGGCAACATGAGTGTGGATATGGCAGCAGGGAAGGGCCAGAGTCAATCAATACTAACAACAAGAATTGGAAGTTTCGTGACCTTGTCATTTTAACTTCTCTGGGCCTCAGTTTTCTCATCTATGAAAATTAGTATTGTCATTGTTTCCAGGGCTGGAAGTCCACATAGGTGGTCATCTATGTCAGTGGCCTATTCAATGACTACCTTTCACCCAGTTCACATCTGTGGCTCCAAGAAGCCTGTGCAACAACTATCCTTAGTAAAACCAGCTTTGCAGACAGACTAAACCACACTGAAGGTAGCCAACAAGTCTCACACCCATTGGCGAGTTAGAGGAGTTTCTACCTCGAACATGTGAAAATTTCCCCTATCAAAATGGGTCGATGAGAACAATTTGTTCCAACAGCCATGAAGACAGCTGAAGCAGGTGCTGGGGAATATCTAGAGCAGTGGTTCCCAAACTTTTTTGGCCTACCGCCCCCTTTCCAGAAAAAATATTACTTAGCGCCCCCTGACACATACTATCACCACCCCCTTTCAGTTATTCATGACCCCCAAATACACCTGTGGCCATCACGGCCCTGCCCTGGATCGCTGTAGCACCCACCAGGGGGCGGTGGCGCCCACTTTGGGAATCACTGGTCTAAAGCTTGGCCAGACACTGAAGACCCCAAAATCATATAATACGCTGCATGCCAGGGCCATCACCAAACATCTTGACTTTTGTCACTTAATGAGTCTGAGCCTCAGTTTCCTCATCTGTAAAAAAGTGTTAACAATAGCCCTTACTTCAGACTGTTAATGTAATAGCAAAATAAGATAATCTATATGAAGCAATTTACTCCAAGGGGACTGTGAGACTAAGGTCATATTCCCTTCCTATTCCTTCTAAATCTTAAGAAGCCTGAAGATTGCATCTCATTTCTCTTGTTCTAATATGAAAACTTAGGAGTGATAAGATGTCATGAAATTTTAAAGCTAAAAAAGACTTAGAAATCATCTAATTTAATGCTCATATTTCAAAGATAAATAAATGGAAAGCCCAGAGAGACAAAATCCCAAATGATACACAGCAAATTAGCAGCAAGGCTAAGAAAAGAAAAGAGACCCAGTAAATGGTCCATGCACACGCACACGCGCACACACACACACACACACACACACATGCACAGTGTACATGCAAAGAACTTTGCTCAACATCTGTGGCAGTTTTCTTCACTCCTGCTGAAGTCAAAGATTCCTTGGAGTGGGAAAGTGTGACCTCTTCTGATGTCCTCCCAAGCAGCAATATCAAACTCAAACAGAATTAGGGGCTGTCATACAGTTCATAAGGATCCTTATGGACTGTATAACGTCTTAGAAAACCATATATTAATGTTATTTGTGTCTTATTGTATTTTTACTTATTTTGTTAAATATTTTTCAATTAACCATGCCCAAAGCACTATAAAATTGTACCTACCCTTTTATCCAATAATATCACTACTAGTCTATATCCCAAAAAGATTTTTTAAAGGGAGGGAAATGACCTACATGTACAAAAATGTTTATAGCAGCTCTTCTTGTGGTGGTAAAGAAGCAGAAACTGAGGGGATCATCATCCACTGTTCATCAGTTGGGGAATGGTTGAACAAATTGTGGCAGATGAGGTGACGAATACTATTGTGCTGTAAGAAATGATAAACAAGATGATTTGAGAAAAAGCTGGAAAGACCTAGATGAACTGATGCAGAGTGAAATAAGCAGAACCAGGAGATCATTATATAAAGTAACAGCAATGTTGTATGATGATCAACTGTGAAGGACAGTCACTCTCAGCAATACAATGATGCAGGACAATTCTGAAAGATTTATGATAAAGAATACTATCCATAGCCGAAGAAAGAACTCTTGGAATCAGAATATAGATCAAAGCATATTATTTTCCCCTTTGGTTTGTTTTTATTTGAGGGTTTTGGTTTCATTTGAGTATTCTCTTATAAAAATGAACAATATGAAAATATGTTTTACATGATAATACATGTATAACCCAGTTCAAATTGTTTATCATCTCCAGGAGAGGGGAGAGATAAGAGACAGACAATTTGGATGCTATAACTTCAGAAAATGTGTGTGAGAAATTGTTATTAAATGTAACTGGGAAAATGAAATATCTTTTAAAGAGATATTTCTGGATTGCATTTTAATCTGGTCCAGCAACATTAGTATGCCCCTGTTAACTGACTCTGAGTTCAGTCTTTCACCAACAAAAGATCCAGAAACCTAACCTAAATCCATTGTCCATCCCCCATCAGTTTCTCTCCATAGCAAACATGCATGACATGTCTATATTAGATGAGGTAATATGGTAGGCACTGGGAGGGATCAAGGATGGGTAACACTCAGCTCCTATTCTCAGAGAGCTCACAGTCTAATAGACAGTAAGTCAATAATTATTTATAAGCACTTACTATATGTCAGGTACAGTGTTAAGTGACAGGGATGTAGAGAAAGGCAAAAATATAACTCCTGTCCTGAAGAAAGTCATATTCTGATAGGACAGCCAGGACATGTATGTAAGAGACTATACTGCAAGGCATAAGATGGCAAGCACATGAAAAACAGAAAGAACAGAAGTGGGAGAGAGTTAACTGTCAGCTATGGCAACCAGGAAAAGCATCACAGAGGAGATGGCATCTGAGCTAGGTCTTTTGAAGGATGGGCCAATTTTTTTTAAAAAACCCTTACCTTCCATCTTGGAGCCAATACTGTGTATTGGCTCCAAGGAAGAAGAGTGGTAAGGGTAGGCAATGGGGGTCAAGTGACTTGCCCAGGGTCACATAGCTGGGAAGTATCTGAAGCTAGATTTGAACCTAGGACCTCCTGTCTCTAGGTCTGGCTCTCAATCCACTGAGCCATCCAGCTGCCCCCTTGGGCCAATTTTTTAAAAGGCATAAGTGGTAAGAATAAAAACATTCTAGTTGTGGAGACTGGCATTAAGCAGAAGCAAAGAGTAGGAAAATTTGGGATATGTTCCAGGAGATGGTTGAAGTAAGGGGTTCATTTTGACTAAAATTTCCCATTTTAGAAGGAAAAGCAATGAACAATGACAAGCCCAATCATATGCTAATAATCATGGCCCTTTAAATGCTGGTTTTTTGTTTTATTTGATTCTACATTTAATTAAGTTAAATTAATTTTTTGTTTGATTCTACCTTTAATTCAAGATAATTTATTCTTACATTTACAAGAAAGGTTAAACATAAAAGATTCACGAGCATGCATTGACAGAACGAGATTCAGAAACTTAACTTATAACAACTGCTACAGTCAGCTGGGAAGCTGAAACTTTGCCTCACTAGAATATAAAGCAGTTTGCAAGACTGCTAGTTAAGCATTTTACATTTCACCTTGGCAGTGCATTGTCCAAACCATTCCTGGTCTATGTCTTCTAATAAAAGAGGGAGGCTTGGACCAATCCTCTTGGTCGTCCTCTCTGATACATAAGCTTTTCTGGTACCAGCCTGCTCTTACCTTTGCCAAAGGACCCAGAAAACTCTGAACTGCTCAAATTCACCAACGAGGCTAGGAATATCTACCTAAAACACTGCCGAGCCACCTGCTCAAGAAAGAAAAAATGTTGGCAGGGGCCCAAGAAAGCTCAGTTAGTTGAGTTCCCTCTCCACAAAATGAACATTCCTTTTCTTCCCACTCCCTTGCATTGAAGTAATTTTATTTGTCAGAAAACCGAGGGCAGGGAAGTTGCCACTTGCCCATGGATATAGAGCTAATAAGGATCAGAGATGGGATTGGAACTCAAGTCCTCTGGATGTCAGGTCCACTCTTCTTTCCATGGACTCACTCCACTGTCCCAAAATAACTATTTGGGACAACAGACAATCATAATTCACAGAACTCCAAATGCTAACACAGGCAACCAGCTTGGAGAGCACAGCCACTTGCCTCCTCATTTGTGCTCCAAAAGGGTATTCCTGCTGCCCATAGGTCCAAGGGTGGCTGCAGAGACTAGTGAAGGGGACCACTGTCCCTGCCCTACACACAGCTCACATGGGAGCAACTCTGCTCAACAGCTGTAGCTACTGTTTGAACTAAGCCTGCTAAAGCCAAAGGTTGCTTTCGGTGGAAAAGTGTAGCCTCTTGCTATGTCCTCTAGAAAACTGAACCCATGCCACGTCCCTATGTCACGCCATTATGGTTAGAGAAAGAATTGAATGTGATTGGTACCAAAGCCTAGGATTTAGAATTAGAAGGGACTAGTCCAACTCTCTTGTTTCACAGACAGCAACAGTAACTCACAGTTTTTATAGCACTTCAAGGTTTTCGTGGCACCTTCCTTTCTAGAAATGTGTGGATCATGGGAGAGTCTTCTCTTACAGATGGGGAAACAGAGGTAGAATGTGTGGATCATGGGAGAGTCTTCTCTTACAGATGGGGAAACAGAGGTAGAACCAGGATCTGAGAGTCCAGGTCCTCTCACTCCAACCAAGCCTTATTGTTCTCTCAACTATGCTTCACTGTAAACTCCTTGGAATAATCTCAATTTAAGGCTGCCAAGCTTTGTAATAAGTTCCAGAGTCTGTCGCTGCCAATGGCAGAAAAGGCAGTCAGCAAAAGTGCCTAGAATGATCAAATCCTACAACCAAAGAGGCACCCCAGAGGATTACTCCTTCCTCCCGCTTCCTCAGCACCATAATACTAAGGAAAACCAAATAGACAGATGGGAATCTCTGTTTTTAAGGATTCTCAGGGACAACCTCGCAGCCTACCCCCAATGCCTAGTACAGCACTTTAAGTCTCCTAACAAGAAATTCTTCTTTGTATGCGGTCTAAATCCCTCCTGTAACTCCAATGGATGGATGTGAGAAGATGGTGGTGAAGTAGTTCGTGTTCTAGACCTAGAGTCAGGAAGGTCTGAGTTCAAATCCAACCTCGGATCTTGATAAATAAACCTCAATTTCCTCAAATGTAAAATAAGGATGATTAATAATAGTACCTACCTTTCATAGTAAGGATCAAATGAGGCCATATTTGTAAAACATTTAATATAGTGCCTGGCACTTAGCAAATGCCACATAAATAGCAGATAGATATTATTATTACTAATTATTATCTCTGCGGGACCTGGGTTAAGTTTGAACCTGGAGTCACATAGGGTTAAAATTTTGGCCAATGACACTTTTTTGGGCATCCATCTTACATGTTTGCTGGCATCCTCTGTCTACGTCAGGAAGTCCACGGTTGCCATTTGAGAGTTACAAGTGTTGAGTCTAGTTCGGGGCAAGGCGCCATGCTGCCTGACTTAGGAGTATTCCCTGCCTTGTGGCCACCTTTCCTACTGTTTCACTGGGGTTTGGAAGTGTTCAGGGAAGGAGACAATGGGCCTTGGTAAAAGCCTCTTTTACCAAAAAATAAAAATAAAAAGGAGGGGGTGTTATTATGCCTTGGACCTCCTTCTGTACACTCCCTCCTTCTGCCCGCTCCTTTGTTCAGTAAGGTTAAACCCTAGAAAGGATTCCTTTTCTCAAAGGAAGATCCGGGACTTGCCCACCCATTGGCATTTGGAAGAAGGAGAAGAGAGGGAGCTAGGAATAATGGAGTCCACATCTGGCTTTGTTTCTCTGAAGAGCAAGCCCCTCACCTGTTCTCAGCAGGATCCAGAGGAAGGGGAGGTGGGGGGGCTCCAGGATGGGAGTGAATGAGAATAGTCAGATTCTGATCTGATTTACTAAATGAATTCAGCAGCCTAGGCTGGACTGACAGCCCTGGAGATGCCCTCAAGCAGAGAAGTTGTCAGAGAAGAAGGTGAGATTAGGTGATAATTGCTGGCGAGAATGAAAGCTGAATACACCTGGTGTTTTAACTGGCTTCTAGGGGCTTGGTGAGCATCCCCGGCTCCAAGGAGCCTTCCAAGAAAACGAGAAGCTTTTGGTTTGCGGGTTGTTCACACTCAGAAACTAAAGTCCAAACCCTTCCCAGGCCAGAATTCCATCGAAACATCTGGTCCTCTCAGAGCAAAGCCCCCACAGCTGGGGCTTGGGAGGAACTTTAGTAATGTTAGGGCTCCACCTAGAGCCTGCAAGGAGGACCTCCAGCTTGGCCAGCTCAGGCTCATTGCAATTAATGTTAATAAACTTTTCCTTTATCTGTGAGGTTTATTTGAAACAGGCTTGCCACTACAAAGGATGTTATTTATTTCAAATTTGGGCTGGAATGGCAGCTGCTCCAAATCTCCTAGCTTCCTTTTAACTGATGTTGGCTGGAAAGTTTACATTTCAAACTACCGTTTGTTATGAATTAAGCGGTTTAAGCGTGTTTCTTTTCTCATTCTTTTTCTCCACTTCAACAGTAAAGCAAACAGAAGAGGCCTTCTTAATCTTTTCTGTCATGGCCCTCTTTTGGCAGGCTGGTGAAGCCCACGGACCTCTTCTTGGAAGAATATTTTAAATGTATAAAATGAAATGCATAGGATTACAAAAGAAACCATTTCTATCGAGATACAGTTCTCAAAAGATTCTTTTTTTAGAAAACAAGTTTATGAACAACAGGTTAAAAACCCTTGAAACAGAAAGTTTGGGGGCACCAGAAAAGCACAAAAATTCCGAGGTGAAAAGATCTCTGCTGTCATTGTGTCCAACACACTTGAAAAGGAATCTCCACTGCAACGCATCAGACGATGGTCATCCAGCCTCTGCTTCAAGGAGGAAAGGCATGCTACCACCTCTTGAGACAGTCCTTCTCAAATATTCTGACTAGGGCAGAATATAGTGGGTCTATTATCTCCTCATCTCTTGATAAAGCTGGAGCTAAGTATTAAGGTTTTGTTGTTCTTGCTCTTAGAGAGTAGAGGGAAGGAGGGCTGCCAACCCACTGCTAACACATTATTAATTAGTAGCCCATAAAACCCTCTGATTTTTTTTAAAGATGATACACTGCCTAGATGTGCCTTTCCCATCTTATACTTGGGAAGTCCATTGTTTAATGCAAGGACAAAGCTTTACATGTACCTATTCAATTTCATCTCTTTAAAGTACTAAGTAATCACATCCAAAGCAAGAGTCCAGTAGAATGAAAAGATTTAGATCTGGAGTCAGGGGCTTTGGTTTCTAGGCCCGATTCTGCTATTTTCAACCTGTGTGACCTCTGGGCCTGAACTGAGAGGATTGCTAAGGTGCCTTCTACCTCTAAATTCTATGATTTCATAGTTTAAGTAACATCAGTAGCACACAAAGGGTATTTGTTCTTTTCTCGATTAGGACATTTCTACGGAGGACAAGACATGGAAAAATAGAAGAAAGTAGAGAATTTGAGAAAAGTTGCATCAGGAAAGAAAGAAGGCACATATCAAGCTCAAAGGCAATACATTGAAAATCTAAACCAGCATAGAGTTTTCCTGTGATTGTTTTAAATTCCAATGTTAATTGAAAACTGAAACCACATTTGGTGAAAGCAAAAAAAAAAAAAAAAAACCTCT
Organism: Gracilinanus agilis; assembly: GCF_016433145.1. NCBI lineage: Eukaryota > Metazoa > Chordata > Mammalia > Didelphimorphia > Didelphidae > Gracilinanus > Gracilinanus agilis. The sequence goes on from NC_058131.1 coordinate 295,197,444, forward strand.
TCCCACCTAAAAAGTCAAAATATTGACTTTGAAATGTGACATTTGATGAGAACTGTTATGTGAATTCAGAAAACACATCTACAATGCCCCTGAAAGAGACCAGAGTTACAGATAAAGATAATTCCTAAGGACGAAGAAGGACCTTGTAAGAGGGTGAGAAGCCTAAAACCAGGGTGGATGGTTGGGGTCAGGAATATAAAAAGTTAATTTGATCTTTCTTCATTTCTTTTGGGTCAGTTTGTTGGGCCTGAAAGGAGAATAGACTAGAAAGATACATTTTAGGACTTGGAAAATGTTTAGCACCTCGTAACAAGTTTGAGTAGATGAATACAAGATGGATCTGTCTGCAACACCATTAATATGGGCACTGCTTGCAGAGAGGCAGATGGCAACCCAACCATGCACACCCATTCAGTCAACTCTCATTCATTTCTTCCCATAAGTTTTCCACAGGGGGATCCCCTGGATGTGCTGGGAGCCTTTCTCAAATTCTGTTGCCATTAGAAGGATATTAATGAAACAAATGGACGGTCCATTGGACGTTCCTTACTAATTTTTGCTCAGCAGAAAACTCTTAATAGGAATCAATTTCTCTTTATATGGCCCTGCTTAATAAATAGTGTCACCTTTCTTTCCTATTCATGGCTAGATGTTTTAGTTGCCTTTTTGCAATGGTGTCAAGAAAGGAAAGAAAGACAGTTTGTCCGGTTTAGGAGTGGATGAAGAGAAATAACATAAAATAATGCTGGGAAGGTAAGTTGGGGTCAAGTTGAGAAGGGATTTAGAAGCCAAAACAAGGAGTTTATATTTGATCCTAGAATACTGGGGAGCCACCAGAGTACAAAGAATTGGGGCATGGGGGTGAAAAGACTAACATGTCAGATCAAAGCAATTAGGAAAATCACTTTGACAGTTGCACAAGTTATGGATTAATGTGGAAAAATATTTGAGGCCAAGCTTTCAGGAGAGAAGTAATGAGAACATGAACAAAGGTGGTGGCTGTGCAAGAGGAAATGGCACCAAAGGAGATGTGATAAAGATAGAAACCACAAGAGCTGGCAATTGTTATATGAATGTAATAGGATGTTTTGTGCTATAGGAAATGAAAGGATGGCTTTAGAGAAATCTGGGAAGATTTGTATGAACCGGTACAGAGTAAAGTGAGAAGAACCAAGAAAACAATCTATACCATAACATTGTAAAAAATAAACAATTTGGAAAGACTTGAGAACTCTGATAAATACAATAACCAAATGACTGATGATTTTTTTTAAAACACTGCCAAACTTCTGTCAGGGAGGTAAGAGATTAAGTACTCAAAATGAACCACCCATTTTTATACATGGCCAATATGGGAGTTAGCTTTGCCTGACCATGAATATTTGTCCTAAGGGTTCTGTTTTTGTTTTTTACTTTTGCTTTTTTAATGGGGGTCAGAGGAAGGTGAAGAGGAAATAAAAATAAATATTTGTTAATTGAAAAACAAATTTAATTTAAAAAATATTTGGCAATTGTATGGTCATATGGAGTGAGTGAAAGTGATGAGTCAAGGGTGATTGCAAGATTGTAAACCTGGGTATTTGGAAGAATAGTGCCACCCCTTAATAGAAAAAATAACAACCATGATAATGTTATTACTATTATATATCTCTTTAAGGTTCACAAAGCATCATTTCCATATATTATCTCATTTGAGCCTCATAACAAGCCTAAAGATAAAAGCTACTGTTATCTATATTTTACAGATTAGGAAACTGAGACACATGGAGGTGAAGTGACTTGCCCAGAGTCACATTGCTAGTATCTGGGGCAGGATTCAAGCTCAAGTCTTCCTGCCTCTAAGACAAATGCTCTTATCTACCCTGCCAAGCTGTCTCTTGGGAAGTTCAGAAGAGAGCATGAGGTTGGGGGAATCATGTAACTTTCTTTTTTTAATATAATGTTTTGTTTTTTCCAATTAAATGTAAAAATAATTTTTAACATTCATTTTCTAAAAATTTGAATTCCAAATTCTCTCTCTCCCTCCCTTCCTCTTTCCCCTTTCCCCTGCCTGAAATGGTAAGCAATCTAATCTAAATTCTACACGTGCAATCATGCAAAACATAGAAAATAATGTAATTTTTTTTATACAGAGCACAGCCTATTCATACCTGCTCATTATCAGCTCACTGTTCTCCCTACCAAAGGAAGAGAGGAGAGAAGCTTCATACTCACCAGTCACTTCCCCAAGTGCAGAAGGGCATCCCTCATAGCCCAGTGTCACCTGGAAGATGAGAGGTGGGTCTGCAGGAAAGGGCAGATGGGTTGGGAAACAATGGGCAAAGGGCAGGTGTGGTTGTGTTAGGGATAAATCTAAACCCTAAAAGGATTCATTAGTTAATCCCACACCCATTATGGTCATGCCACAGCCTTCATGACATCTATGGGCACCAGAAGGTCAGAGGGACGATTTTAGAGACCACTTGTTCAGACCAACTGTTCATTTTAACAGATAATGAAACTAAAATCAATAGAAATTCATAGATTTATTTAGCCCAGGGCAATAAGATACCTATGTCAGTGGCAGAACTAGGATTCTGACACTGGTTGTTCCACCCCAAATCCAGTGTCCCTGCTACAATACCATAATGCTATTCTTAGGATGGGAAAATGACCTGCCCATTTCACGGTGAGGGTGAGAGATAACCATAGCACATAGGATGCACTGCCTGAACACAGCCCCATTGCACAGTAAATAGGGGCTGGTCCTAGAGTCAAGAAGACCTAAATTCAAATCTGACCTCAGACGCTTATTATGTATTCAATGGTCTGGGGTAAGTCACTTCACCTCTGTCTGCCTCAGTCTCATTACCTATAAAATGGGGATAATAATAGCATCTCCCTCCCAGGGTTGTTGTGAGAATCAAATGAGATATTTGTTAAGCACTTAATGCAGTGCCTAGCACACATAATAGTAGATGGTTAATAAATAGGTATTTCCTTCCTTCCTTATGCTGAACTTAGGGAAGCATGGTTAAACAGTTCATGAGAAAATCATTGGATTTGCATTGTTGGAGGGAGTACCTACATCCTTGAGATCATCTATCACAGGAGTAAAGGACTAAGACCCTGTATTTGCCTTTTTGAAAGAACAATGTAAAGCTCAGAAAAAGAAAGCTATCAAAGGAAAAGGCCACCCTGGAGAGCTAACCTTGCCAGGAAATCCATTAACTCACCAATTTTTCCCAATGACTTTGCTTAGAGAAACACTTAGCAAAGCGAAGCTCAAGACTGAGGACAGAATCCCGCTTGGTTTCTCAGCCTTTCAAAGAACAAGAGATTGTTGATTACTGTCAAAGCTGTACTCTTACACTGATGGCAAATGCACATGACATTGCAAAAGGACTTTGGACACTGTTCTCTTTTCCATTGGTAAATTTACCATATTTTTTAATAGTAAGCACTAGTATCTATTACTAAGTATCAATTCTAAGGCAGAAGAGTGGCAAGGACTAGGGCAACTGGGGTTAAGTGACTCACTTAGGGTCACACAGCTAGGAAGTATCTGAGGCTAGATTTGAACCCAGGTTCTCCTGACTCCTAGTCTGGTGCTCTATCCACTGTGCTACCTAGCTTTCCCTACCATATTGTCATGAGGCCTCTCACTCCTTTCCAATTTATCTGCAACAAATAAGATCTTTTTCATCTCAAATGAGATATTTTAAAAATAGTATAGTACCTGGCACATAATAGACACTTAATAAATTCTTGCACCTTTCCCTCACCTTTCTCCTAATGGCAATATTCTTCTAGGAATGACTTGGCTACGAATCATGGAATACCATGATCTCTTAGGAATCAAAATGGTGAAACCCATAGAACCCAGCTTTTGGGACAAAAATCCACTATTTGACAAAAACTGGTGGGAAAATTGAAAACAATTTGGGAGAGGTTGGGTCTAGATCAACATCTCACACCCTATACCAAGATAAACTCAGAATGTGTGAATGACTTGAATATAAAGAAGGAAACTATAAGTAAATTAAGGGAGCACAGAATATTTTGGAACTATGCTCAAAGGGCTTTAAAAGACTATCTGCCTGTTGATCCAGCCATAGCACTGCTTGGTTTATACCCTAAAGAGATAATAAGGAAAAAGACTTGTACAAAAATATTTATAGCCGTGCTCTTTGTAGTGGCAAAAAATTGGAAAATGAGACAATGTCCTTCGATTGGGGAATGACTGAACAAATTGTGGTATCTGTTGGTGATAGATGTTGTGTACAGATGCAAAGCATGGAGAATACTATTGTGCTCAAAGGAATAAAGAACTGGAGGAATTCCATGTGAACTGGAATGACCTCCAGTAATTGATGCACAGTGAAAGGAGCAGATCCAGGAGAACATTGTACACAGAGACTGATACACTGTGGTACAATCAAATATAACAGACTTCTCTACTAGCAGCAATGCAAGAATCCAGGGCAAGGCTGAGGGACTTATGAGAAAGAAAACTAGCCACATTCAGAGGAAGAATGTGGGAGGAGAAACACAGAAGAAAAACAACTACTTGAACACATGGGCTGATGGGGATATTATTGGGGATGTAGATACTAAATGATAACTCTAGTCCAACTATCAATAATATGGAATTAGGTGTTAATCAATGATACATGTAAAACCCAGTGGAATTGTGTGTCGGTTAAGGGGGACTGGGAGGGTTTGGAGGAGAGGGAAAGAACATGAAACATACACCTATGAGAAAATATTCAAAATAAAAATAATTTAAAAAAAGGAATCAAAATGGTGAGGAGACACAAAGGGCCAAAAGAGAGCTCTAAGTAGCCAATAACACACCAATGATGGGTCATTTCTAAGAAATCACATTCAGTACATCAGCCTGGAAATATGTTGTTGGAAACAGAAGTGGGCTAGTAATATAGCAAGTCTCAGAAAGAAAGCTTCAAGTATGTTAGGCAAATTCTCTCTGGAGGATTTAATGTCATACCGGACAAGGAAGAGATGAGTTTCAATCTGCATCATTGAAGGGAGTTGGTGAGGTCCCACATTGGTGAGATCACAGACCCACAGTAGTATCAAAGTACATAATTACACATGAATAACGAATATAGGCAGCTAGGTGGTACAGAGGATAGAATGCTAGACCTGAAGATGGGAAAATCTGAACTCAAATCCAGCCTTGGACACTTCCTAACCATGTAACTCTGAGCAAGTCACTAACCTCTGTCTATATCAGTTCCCTCATCTGTAAGATGGGAAAAACTTTCTGCTAAGTTAAAATTAGAGACAATTGACTTTTGCTTGTTTTTACATCAGGCATGATGTAATTTTACAAAGAGAAAGATGGTTACTGATGAAAAGCTGTAAAGTTTACCTCCTGTGATATTAGGGTATCTGTGAAAATAAAATGAGATAACTGTAAAGTGTTTTGCAAATTTTAAAGCACTATAGAAATTCTAACTAATTATTATAATATGACTTGAGAAAACTGAAAAATACCTTCAATTTTTAAAAATACAAACTGAGTTGGGATGGGAGAAGGGGATCCAGAGATTACAGGTTACAGATTCTTTTTGGGTAAAGATACTGAGACAATGAGATTCCTCCCCTGCAAGAGTTAGGAAGGAAGGCTAATCTCTGAAAAAGGTAGATCAATTAACCAATCAGTAGACATTTATTAAACACTTACTATGTGCTAGGCACTCAGGCTTCAAAGGAAGGTAAAAGACAGTGTTTGCTCTCAAGGAGTTCCTAGTCTAATGGAGAGACAACATGCTACCACTGTGGACAAATTATATATAAAGAAAAACTGGAGATAAGGGAAGGCACTAGCATTTAAAGGGATTGGAAGATTAGGGAAAGCTTCAGAAGGTAGGATTTTAGTTAGAACTTGAAGGAAAACAGGGAAGCTAGAAAATAGAGATGATAAGGGAGACCATTCCAGGCAGGGGAGACAAATGTCCAGAGTCAGAAGAGGAAATGTCTTGCTTGATGAACAGAAGGAGGACACTATCACTGGACCACAGGGTGAATATATGTGTGGGATAGGGGTGGGGAGGAGCTCAGAAAGTGTAAGAAGACTAGAAAGGTGGCGTCTAGGTCATATAGATAAATTGATAGATAGATAGACCTACCTATCTATCAATCAATCTATCTATCTATCTTTCTTTCTGTCTATTAACCTACCTACCCACCAACATGTCTATCCATCCATCTATCTATCTTTCTATCTGTTTACCTACCTACCTACCAACATGTCTATCTATCTGTCTGTCTGTCTGTCTGTCTGTCTATCAGTCTGCCTGTCATTCAATGATTGACAGATAAGTCAGTTGGATAGAAGGTTCCCAGAGAGGCATACGAAAGGCAGGAGGGGTCAGTTGAGAACCCTGAGGAGAAGTTCTGGGTCTTTTACCTGTGCTGAGGCTGGAGATCGGTGGATCCTGGTCTTGGAGTGAGAGAGTGCAAACACCACTCTGCAAGCTCTTCCTGTCCTTCATATACCATTATCAACCTGTACTTGACCATCACCTCGGTGTCTACTGCCCCTAGGTATTAGGAGTTTCATCATCTAGTTATCTAGGCTTCCCAGGGCCCGGGGAGGATCCGGGAAGTGGGCAGGAGACGAAGAAGAGGGTGGAAAGGGTGGGTATATCTCAACTGTTAAGGCTTAAGATCTACAGAAGAAGAAGCTGAAGATTTCCCAGCAGTTTACCTACTCTAGTTTAGCCCTGGCCAGGCTGAACCGTAGGGAAACTAACATTGTTTCTTCATTTGCCTGTAGTTAGGGTTTCAATAGTAACAATTAAAGTAGGGTCCCCTAATACCTCAGTCCTTTACCCTTATCCTTCTTATTAATATATAAAGTTTAAAGTACCTTCCTAAATCAGTTTCAAAGCTTGTTTTGGGAAGGGAGACAGCGCAGTCAGAACATCAACGTTATCCTAGCTGAAGAGCCCAATTTAATAATATTAACCCCAGGTGGGTCCTGAAGGGATAAACCACTTTGACCTGAAGGATCCTGCCTGGGCAACTGTTATAAGGAGAAGTGCCATCTTATCCTCTCTGTACAGCATTTCTACTACCTCAAATAGATACAAGTGACCTCCTTTAAATATAACACCATCCATACATCTATCTAGCCACTACAGCTTCCCATCTTACCTAATTATTCTTGCTAACCAAGTTGCAACATTCAGTTGTTTCTACCATTCTGAAGGAGTTTAAGTGCTATCATTAACATCCTTGTTTTCAGTCTCCTGGAGCTTGCTTAGTCCACCCACCCTAGTTATGGAATTAATGCAACAATTCAGATTTAAATTAATTTCTGTTTTCACCCTTATGTCCTTATTCATTTTTTCCCCAAGCTTTCTCCCCACAGGTTTCTATATGGAATGTACCTGAGTATGGAAGAGTTAGGGCTAAAATGTCTAGCACAATTCTTGCACTCGAAAAGTCTGAAGAGACTTTCAATCTGTGCAATTCTTTCTATATAAAAGCTCACAGTCACATTGCCAGCACTCTTTAAGTGTCTTTAACACCATTTTTCATAATCATATTCTTTTCTAGTATATTTGCCTTTTTATTCATCCTAATGGCAAAATCTTGAGGAAGGCTAGAAATAGGAAGGTTAATTCTACTTTAGGGATCAGGAAGTTGTGACACAGAATAGGTAAATATTATTTCTGTGTTACACAGGATATAGAAAGGCTCCTAGGAGATGCCAAATAATTATAGCAGTAACACAACATATTATACAGCCCCAAATAGGACTGATCCATTCAGATTCCCATCTTCTTTAGTCCTAAATCACCCTATCACCAGTGTTTTTTATTTGATTGATTAGTTTTTTGTCCAAACCAGTAGGGAACTGCAAATGTGTTCCACTGATAACAGATTGACCCTTGTCTATAACTTGCAGTCTTAAAGAATTTCCCAGAATCCTGAGAATTTAAGTTACTTTGCCCAGAAGAGGAGGAGGAGGAGGAAGAAGAGAAAGAGGAGGAGGAAGAGGAAGAGGAGAAGAAAGAGAAGAAGGAGGAGGAGAAGGAGAAAGAGAAAGAGGAGGAGGAGAAGGAGAAGGAGAAAGAGAAGGAGGAGGAGGAGAAGAAGGAGGAGGAGGAGGAGAAGATTATTATGGAAAAGAATGTAACCTATTTTTAAATGGAAAATTTGGAATTGTTTCAAAGGTATAACTGAACACTTTCACATCACTCTTCTATTTAAAAAACAATTAAGCACATGCAAGGTTTGATTTTTTCAACTTATTTATCAAGCTCATGATCATGAAATCATTTACATATTTAAGTAGTTCCACGTTCTGTATTTTTTTTCCATTGGAAAATGTCTGCACCACCCTCCCCCTCCTCACAGAGGACCCCGAAGTTACTACCTTTCTGCCCACTGATAGATGACCCCCAGTTGAGGGCTCTTTCCCAACACGGATTGGTATGTACTGCCTCTCAATTGGAAAGATTTACAATAGTGCCAATTTGGAAATCTTATTGTCAATTATAAAACAGACATCCCCGTGGGGTGGGAGGAGAAAGGAAAATGGCAAGATGAATATGGAAATATGTTACAGTGTATGGTTGAAGAATGAAATATTTTCCAAATCAAATTAAGCTACACAGTGAAAATTGAGGAGAAAGTCCTTAAGGTGACTTTTAAATGAAAATGAAATGTCTGTTAGTAAGTTGCAGAGGTGTGGTGATACCAAGTGGCAGGATTGTGTCTCATTAATTTCAAACATAGATTTTTATGTGCGGCTATTTGATTATAATTTGATTATCTGACCCTGTAATTAAAGTTTATTGCCAATTTCAAAGCTTACATGTAAAATGAACTGGTTTTTCTTCAAAGCAATATACAATCCATTGGACTCATTGACTTCTGGTTTTGCATTTAAATGGAAAAGTCTGTTATAACGTGACAAACAGGTTCAGGTTTTGATCATTAATCCTGCTAAGCAATATTCATAAATTCAATTCTGAATCAGTTGGAATACTTTTCTTTTATTAGTTTCTGTGTTATTAAATGAGATTGTTTCTGACTAATATATTTCTGGACTCAAACTGTAGCTCCGAGCTGTTATTCAAATCAAATAACATGCCCCTTACTTGTGCCTAGCACTAATAAATGCCAACTTGTGATACATTTGCAGGAGACTGTCACGAATATTAAAGGAGGCAATAATACCACTAATGTTTCCTAAGTAAGCTGATTTTTTTTCTAAGGGCTGAGATCAGTCATTCTTTTTTAAAAAATAATAATAATCACAAACACACAAAATCCCAACCCTCTTAGATGTGCAGCTAAAATCACTCTTTTATTCAACTAAACATCATTACTTAGGAGGTGAATGACCAAGAAATCATGACAGAAAAGAACAATAAATAGCTTACACTTAGAGGCATGCCAAGTTGGAAGGGACCTCAGAATCATGTCAAACCCATGTCTGAACAAGAATCCTTGTCATCCAGGGATGGGGAACTCACTACCTTACAAAGCAGCCCATTCTATTTTAGGAAGTTAATTTTCCTATCAAGTCAAAATATGCCTGTCTGTAATTTCTGTTATACAGGGTGCTTCTGTAAGATGGGCCTGACAAGCTGGCCCAAGATCCCCAGATGGTACATGGATCTAGACTGAGTGAGGATAGGGATGCCTGAATGGCCACCAAGGTGTGCTGATAACCACCAGCGCTTATGAAAGTTTAGCTCAGTCAAACACTTGATCCCACAAACAGTGCCTAAGCCAAAGTTATCAAACAAGAAGCTGCGTATTGTCCACGCAGCTCCCCTGGTTACTTGGCTTGGGGTTAGGTTAGAGCAGTGATTCCCAAAGTGGGCGCCACCGCCCCCTGGTGGGTGCTGCAGTGATCCAGGGACAGTGATGGCCATGGGTGCATTTATCTTTCCTATTAATTGCTATTAAATTTTTTTTTAAAAATTGATTTCCAGGGGGCTAAGTAATATTTTTTCTGGAAAGGGGGTGGTAGGCCAAAAAAGTTTGGGAACCACTGGGTTAGAGGATAAAGGTTTGTAGTGTTATAATTATTGGAGGTCTCTTGATCTATTTGAGATGGTAAATTGATGTACAGAGAGAAATAAAATGACCCTTCTCCCTTATAACAGTTGCCCAGGCAGGATCCTTCAGGTCTAAGAGGTATATCCCTTCAGGACCCACCTGGGGTTAATTGATATGTTGATTTGGGCTCTTTAGCTAGGATAACGCCTTGTATTCTGACTGCGATTTCTCCCTTCCCAAAACAAGCTTTGAAACAGCTTTAGGAAGGTACTTTAAACTTTATATTAAACAAGAAGGAAATGGGTAAAGGACTGTGGTATAGAAGACCCTATTCTAATGGTTACTAATGAAATCTCAACTGCTAGCAGATGAAGAACCAATGTAGCTTCCCTCTGGTTCAGCCTGGCCAGGACTAAACCAGAGTAGGTAAACTGCTGGGATATCTTTGACTTCTTCTTCAATAGATCTTCAGCCTTACAGTTGAGTTATGTCCACCCTTTTCACCCTCTTCTTCGTCTCCTGCCCACTTCCCGGATCCCTCCCGGGCCCTGGGAAACCTAGATATCTAGATGGTGAAACTCCTAATATCTAGGGGCAGTAGACACGAAGGTGGTGGTCAGGTACAGGTTGGAACGGTATCTCAAGTACAGGAAGAGTTTGCAGAGAGATGTTTGCACCCTCTCACTCCAAGACCAGGATCCACCAATCTCTAGCCTCAGCACAGGTCAAAGACCCAGAATCTCCTCAGGATTCTCAACTGCCCCTCCTGCCTTTCGCATGACTTCCCTGGGAACATTCCATCCAACTGACTTATTTGTCAATCAAAGGTGAACTTCAAGCTCCCAGAGATTCAATATAACAGTAGTAAGGATAGTTATTGGTATTGGGTTGGATAACGCGGAATGATTGCGATTTGATAAAATCCCTGTTCCCGTTTGGCAGTAATTATTCACTTGTTCTTGGAATGATATCAGTCTTCCCTTGAAATATGTTTCAAAGGGTTTAATGCTATAACTCAAAGAGATAGGATTCAGGATAAGGAAAGTGGGGTTGGGGACGGCTATGCTAAAACCTATGGGAGTTAGATTAGGCTAATCAATAAGTAACAAGTTGGCAGCCGGCTGGAGAGGCTTCTCTCCCTCCCAGACCCTGGTCAGACCCAGCCGTGGTCTAGAGCAAGTGAAAAGAAGGGATTGTGATATTCTTCTTTTTTATTTTATTTTATTTATTTAAACCCTTACCTTCTGTGCTCCAAGGCAGAAGAGTGGTAAGGGCTAGGCAATGGGTATCAAGTGACTTGCCCGAGGTCACACAGCTGGGAAGTGTCTGAGGCCAGATTTGAACCCTGGACCTCCCATCTCTAGGCCTGACTCTCAATCCACTGAGCTACCCAACTGCCCTCTGATATTCTTCTTGATAGCAGATGTTGATGGTTTTCTCTCAGCCTGGTTCAGTAATAGGTCAATGGATATTATGAGACAATCAGGTACAGGTGCTGGAGATGCAGCCTTCATCACCCATGAGCCCTTCTCATAAATGAGACCCTGAAGTCTTCTGCCCCTGGGCTTTTATAGTGGTGGTAGCAGCTGTCTTTTGCCCTTGGCTCATGCCATCTGGGTAAATTCTAAATTCTATAACCAACGATCTGTCACTCAAGCTGGTCTCCATCTTCTTCCCAGAGGTTACCCATTATATTTCCAATCACTGGCTCTAGAAAAAGCAGACAAATCCATTTCTTCTTCCACATGAAAACCTTTTAAATATCTGAAAGCAATAAACATATCCACCCCCCACACACACACCCCTCTAGACCTCTAGTCTTTTTTTTCCAAGTTAAACATTCCCATTTCTTCAACTGAGCAGCATATAACATGGCTTCTAGTCCACAAGCCTGGTCTTAAATAGAATGTAAATCTTATTCTGACCATGGGCGATCTGGGAAAGTTTCCTGGCTATGGAATAGAAGGGCCTGGATTCCAATTCCATCTGAGTCCCTTATACCTGTGTGACTTTGCTGAAATCACTTAACTTCCCTAAGCCTTATTTTACTCATGTATAAAATTATAGGACTGGACAAAATAGCTTCTGAGGTCCCTTTAAACCCATGTTTTAAATCTATGACACTATATAAAATAATTCACAGCCTAACCCAGTGGCATAGTGAATAGAGTGCTGGACCTGGAGTTAGGAAGACCTGAATTCAAATCCAGCCTTAGCTGTGTGACCCTGGGTAAGTCATTTAACCCCGTTGGTTTCAGTTTCTTCATCTGTAAAACAAACTGGAGAAGGAAATAGGCAACCACTCCAGGATCTTTGCCAAGAAAACCCTAAATGGAGTCATAAAGACTCAGACAAGACTGAAATGACTGACCAGCAACATCTTTGCCAGGGTTCTCTTTGGGGTAGAAGGAAACAGAGTCAGGAAGATAGCTTCAAGTCCTGCCTAGGATACACACCAGTTACATGACCCAATGCAAATCATTTTATGTCCCAGTACAGTAGACAGTTCCTAAGACTGTACGTTGCAGAGAAGGTGATGACCTCAATAGGAAGAGTTTCCTCTAGTAGGGAAAGGTCCAATCTCTACTCCCTCTCATTATTTGGGGATGCTATGAATCACCTGTTAGGACGGGGAGACTATCCTGAGCACAACCCCTGGGGTTACTTGGCCACTTCAGCTTCTCTTTGTCTCTTCTCTGCTTCTTTTCATTAATCATTCCAAGACTATTCATAAGGACAGCTCCAGCTACCATTGGAAAGTTATAGCTAGAAGAGGGGCTTTGCGTGTAACGCCCTCCCCTTGTGTAGCCATCAGCTACAATGGAATTTAAAGCTTAAGTCTTGGAGGCTCAAAGCCATCCCCGATAATAGACTGTGGTAAAAGGGAGAAGGGGGAGAAAAGGAGGAATAAGCATTACTAACAGAGAGGGAGACAGTTTCCTAGAAATAATTGAAGCCATCTGCCATCTAAAATAAAAAGACCATTCAGTCACTTCAGCTCAACACGGAGGTGAAAAATGGAATGTAGTATTCAGTAGGACAGTTCATGCAGAATGGAATAAATGTTTTTTTTTGCGCACCTACTATGTACAAAGCACTGAGCTACAGGACTAGAGATATAAAGACAGAAATAGTAGCTGATGTGTGTATAGTGTTTTAATATGTGTGTAAGTGTTTTACAAAGTGCTTTCCATTTTGTTCTCACAATCACTTTGTGAAATAGGTGCTATTATTATCCCCATTTTACAGATGAGGAAAACAAGATTGAGAATGGTTTAGGGCAGTGGTTCCCAAACTTTTTTGACCTACCTCCCCCTTTCCAGAAAAAATATTACTTAGCCCTCTGGAAATTAATTTTTTTTTAATTTTAGTAGCAATTAATAGGAAAGATAAATGTACCTGTGGCCATCACCGCCCCCCTGGATCGCTGCAGCACCCATCAGGGGGCAGTGGTGCCCACTTTAGGAATCACTGGTTTAGGGTCACAGAGCCATGGTCTAAAATAGAATTCAAATCCAATTCTTCCTGACATCAAGGTCAGCACTCTATCTACAATGCCACTAAACTGCCTCAAGGAGATGAATCCATCCCTTGTCTTCAAGGAGGTTACAGTCTATTAGGGGCATAAATATGTTGATAAATAAATGCAAAATAATTTCAAGAGGGGAAAAGGGCTAATAAGGGGGGCATCAGAAAAGCTCAGGTATAGGCGGTGTCAAAAGAGACCCTCCTCACTGGAATCCAAATCTCCACCAGGTGCCCCACCAAAATAAGTGAGGTTCTGAATGGGTCTATTTTATAAGTATTCCATAGGGTATAACTAATTTTCTTTAGCCAATCCAAACAGTTAGTTCAGTTCATTTAAAGCCATTTCTCACATATTTGAAAGTATTTGATCAATTGATTGATTGTGACTTTCTCTCACCTTATCAAGGTACTTGAGTATCTTATCACTTACTTTAAATGGAGATGGGATGACCTCATTGATTTATTTATTCCTTATAAAAGGAAGCAGAGGCAAGAATGACATGGTAGACCCATAATATAATGGCTACAGTAGTGTGGAGGCAAGAAATGGAATATCATGAATAGGAAACAACTAGCTCTTTGCTGGTTGATGGAATAATATCAGTCTATGGCACAGAGAGTTCATTATAGGAAGTAACATGAATTAGACTAGAAAAGTAGTAGAGAACCAGATGGTGGAGAAGATTCTCCAGGACAGAAAAGTCTGCCAGACAGAAAATACTATATCCTGTCCCCTGCACTTGGACAGAACCCACCTAACATAATTAGATAGATGAGGATCCTCATTACAAGATTTTTTTTAAATTACTATCGTAAAAGATAGAATTTATATTATAGAATTTCTTTTTTATTTTAAATCCTTACCTCCTGTCTCAGAATTAATACTAAGTATTGTACCAAGGGAGAAGAATGGTAGAAGTTAGGCAACTTGTATTAAGTGACTTACCCAGGGTCACATAGCTAGGAAGTGTCTTGGGGTCAAATTTGAACACAGAACCTCCAATCTCCAGGTCTGGTTCTCAATCTACTAAGCCACCTAGCTGCCCCTATAGAATTTCAAAATTGGAAGGAACTTCAAAGATTACCTAGCCTAACATCACATTTTATAGATAAAGAAATTGAGGCTCAGATAGAGGAAAGGATTTGCCCAATGTGACACAGCTAAGAATTATCAGTCCTAGGACCAGAATCCAATTCTCCCATATCTTATTATATACATATATATATATATATATTGCTTGATTATATATCCTTGATTATTGACAGCCTTTCTCCCACTGCCAAAATTCCACAAATATTAAAAATAAATTCCCCATATTTAACTCGCCATTTTCATGATTTTTTCTTATAGTATTTCTCTTTTCTTAATATTTTGTTATGATTCTGTTCTTTAGTCTTCTAATAGAGACTTCTGTTTTTACTGTCCTAGAGAACCTCTCTCCCAAGATTTTGATTCTTTTTGATTTTGATTTTCCTTTTTCTTTTAATAATCCCTATCTTCTTAGGGGATGTAGATTCTAAAACGATCACCCTAGTACACAAATATCAATAATATGGAAATAGATCTTGATCAATGACACATGTAAAACCCAATGGAATTCTGTGTTGGCTACGGGAGGGAAGTGGGAGTAAGGGAGAGAAAGAACATGAATCATGTAAACACGGAAAAATTTTCTTAATCAATTAAATAAAATCTTTAAAACTAAAAAAATTAATCCTTATCTTCTTTGTAATTATAGTTTATAAGATCACTCTGACCCCAGGACCTACATCGGCTTGGCTAATGGCCTCCAAAAATCAATACTGAGCTCTCAGAATGGAGATGCTGCTGTTTCTTCCCCATGACCTTATGGGGTAGATGCTCTGATGCCTCAGAGGAGATTCCACAGCCCCATTTCCACACTCATTCTAGTGTTGAACCATCACAAAAGCAGAGACCTTTCTCTAAATGTCCAGCTTCCTATAATTCAAAACCCATTTCCTCTATGACAGGGCCCAGCACAGGTGAAAACCAAAGAAGTAACTCAAAGAATGAATGGAGACTGAGGGTCCTTACCTTTACTTCATAGAACCCTTTGACAGTCTAGTGAAGCCCACAGCCCCTCCTCAAAAATAATAGTTTTTAAAATACCTAGAATAACAAGGGAAATCAATTCTATAGAAATTTAGCTATCAAATATAACAAAAAAAATTGCTGATCCAGATCCTTGCAATATCCATCCTTTGGACACTTCCCTGCACTCACAACTTCTGGGTCAAGGCTGAAACCCAGAGCAGAAATACCTATAAATATGTATTAAGTACTTATTATGTCAAGGCACTGGGTGAGATGCTAGGGAAGAAAAAAAATTTTTTTTAAACCTTTAACTTCTGTGTATTGGCTCTTGGGTGGAAGAGTGGTAAGGGTGGGTAATGGGGGTCAAGTGACTTGCCCAGGGTCACACAGCTGGGAAGTGTCTGAGGCCAGATTTGAACCTAGGATCTCCCGTCTCTAGGCCTGACTCTCAATCCACTGAGCTACCCAGCTGCCCCAAGAAAAGATTTAAAAAAAAATTTCCTGCCCATATGAAGTTTTTGTTCTACTGAATAATAACCAAAAGATAATGTATATCTAGTGATAGGGTCATTCCTGGGGACTCTTGGGCCTATGGCAAATTTCCTTGTGTAACTCATCTCTATTGCTAACCTATTTATCTGGGTAAAATCAAGTTAAAATAATGAACATTATAAGTGGCCTTGGAGTAAAGCAAGTCACAAAATGGTAGCCTCAGAGTTATGAAAGTAGAAAAGTTTATCTTAGTGATAACAGAGAACTTTTTGACTGATTCTATACTTTTTAAAAAATATATTTTTATACTGCCTCCATTTTCCACAGTATACTTCCTTACCACCTACCAGTGAGATGTACCTTATAATAGAGTTTTTTTTTAAATAAGAAAGAAAAAAGCTTAGCAAAACTAACCAACATATTGAAAAATTACGTTATATTCCATATTCCAAATTCATGGTACCCCACCTCTAGAAAGAATCAGGCAAAGATATTCTCATATCTCTTCTTTGACTCAAGCTTAGTCATTATGATTTTGTAATAGCAATTTTTCTCATGCCTTATTATCAATGAGGTTTCCATTCACTATTTAATAAAGTTGTTTTTGTGGCTTTTTTTTTTAGCCTTTCCTTGTATTCTCAGTGCTCAGCACAGTGTCTGGAATATATTAGACACTTAGTCAATGTTTCTTGACTTGTTGCCTTAGAGTCATTACATACACGTTTTTCCTGGTACTGCTTACTTCACTTTGTATCAGTTTATAAAAGTTCACACTTTTCTGTATTTGTGTTATCCATTGGTTTTTATAGCACAGCATCTGTGGCAAATAGGAAAGTGGGCCTGGAGTCAAGAAGATCTGGATTAAAATGTACCTTAGACACTTATTATTTTTGTGATTTGGGCAAATAATTTCTCAGGGACTCGATTTCCTCATCTGAAAAATGAGGGTTTTGAACTAGATAATTTCTAAGATCCATTCCAGCTCTATACCTATGATCCCAGGTACCACAACTTTTTTAGCCATTT
Organism: Gracilinanus agilis; assembly: GCF_016433145.1. Lineage (NCBI taxonomy): Eukaryota > Metazoa > Chordata > Mammalia > Didelphimorphia > Didelphidae > Gracilinanus > Gracilinanus agilis. The sequence continues at coordinate 295,214,575 of NC_058131.1, forward strand.
CCCAATCAATGGACACTTACTTTATTTCAGTTCTTTGCTACTATGAACATTGTTGCTTTAAATGTATTGGTGCATATGGGGACTTCATGTAATTGATATAATTAATCAGTATGCCTACCAATGGATTCTCTAGGTCAAAGCTTTTGAATATTTTAGTCACTTTTTTTAACATAACTCTAAATTATTTTTCAGATTTATAGCATCACCAGCAATGCCTTAGTGTCCATCTTTCCTCATCGACTATTCCTATTTCATCATTTTTGCTAGTTTTATGGAAGTGAGGTAAAGCCTGAGGGTTGTTTTGATTTGCATTTCTTTTATTATTGTTATTTGGAGCATTCTTCCATATTTTTGCTAATAATTTGCAATTGTTCTCTTAAGAAATGTTTGTTTTTATCCTTTGACAATTTATCTATTGGGGAACAGCTCTTGGTCCCTTATGTTTCTCTTAGTTGTCTAAATATCTTGGCTATCGGACTCTTCTTTTAGATTGCTTGTATGTTATGTGTATATAAGCCTCTGATCTTTTAGCAATGGTTGGTAAAGTCATCTCCTTCTCAGATAGTCACTGCTGTGAGTCATACTAACTCTTCCAACATTATGGAATCTCACAAAATCCTTGTCCCTTAGTGATAGCTCTAGCCTTTTTCAGCCAAATGTCCTGGACTCACACACTCACAGATTTGAAACAGGAAGGAACTTTAGAGATCATCTACTCCAAACCCCCACTATGCAGATACAAAAACTGAGGCTCTGAGTGATAAGTTCCTTGCCCAAGATCAATTACAGAAGTAAAAAGTGGCAGAGGCAGGATTCAAATCCAAGACCTCTGACTCCGGGTCTCCCACTCCATCATCATGCCAAACCACTTAATCCTCCCTCCTTCCCTGTGCTACAAATTAGGATTTGCCAGCACTCATTGCTATGACTTCGAGCCAGTGGCAGAGCTGATCTAAATTGAGATGACAAGGGGTTCTCTTAACCTTAACCCAACCACATATACACAGAGAATCTTTCCTGGCACAAAGGTTAAAATACTCCCTCCATAGTTATTTGTGTCGATTCTTTATTGTACTCATAAGTAAGTATTGTACAGTAAGCCCAAGAGCATTTTGTCCGTGCCACCTACATGGCAATTATAGAAATCATAATATTTTAGGGTACAAAAGGACTTTAGAGATTATCTAGTCTTGGAATACTTAGAACTAGAAAAGACCTCACTTAATACAATGCCCTCATTTTACAGTGAAGAAACAGGTCCTGAGAGAAAATGCGTCTTACCAAAAGTTAAGAGGGAAAAGAGAGTGGCAAGTCACTTGACTCCCAGGTCAGTGTTGCTTCCATGAAAACACATATCCACTCAATTATCCTCACAGGAATTGTGGGATGGCTTTGCAAGGTCATGGACCTTCATGGTTTTCAAGTTTTTTATATGGTGTCACAAGGATCAAGTAATCATTTCAGAGAAAAATTATAATTAATATTATGAAATGACTTAGTTTGCATCATCTGTCTGTGAATTGTGGTTTTATTTGGCCCTATGGAGGCCTCATCCCATTATCCTGAATCATTAGAATTGACCGTTCGTGAAAAGTGTCCTATTAGGGGCAGTGAGGTGGCTCAGTGGATAGAGAACCAGACTAAAGAAGGAGATCCAGGGTTCAAATGTGACCTCAGACACTTTCTAGCTGTATGATCCTGAGCAAGTCACTTAACCTCCACTAGCCAGCCTTTATCACTCTTCTGCCTTGGAACCAATATACAGTATTGATTCTAAAATGGAAAGTAAGAGTTTAAAAAAAAAAGTTTCCTGCTGTTCTGTATTGGTCACTCTTCTACCTGGCCAAGACAATCCCCTGGTATCTAAAAGTGTATAACAAATGGCAGAAGTGGAGAGTCAGCCTCCAGATAGAGCTTAGAATCAAGGTAGTTTCAATGGGTCTTTGTTCTGGTGTTGGGAATGTCAGGCTTCCTTGTCTCTGAATGGCCATGGTATGGATGACTTTTAAAAGAAAACTAGAAAAGAAAAAGGGAGAAAAAATTTAAGGGTATATAATATGTGTGTGTGTGTGTGTGAGAGAGAGAGAGAGAGAGAGAGAGAGAGAGAGAGAGAGAGAGAGAGACACCAACATATGAGCTAGAAAATGCATGGATACACTTAGTCTGAGTACATTCTGCTCCTACTTGAGAATTCTTATGACTAAACAAAGTAAATGGTGCATAATTCACTCTGAATTGGACACAGTCTGTTTGAGTTTCTATTTTTAAAGGGTCTTCCAAGTTGCCTAAGGCTCAGGCTTTAATTTGCTCCGCCCCATTACCAGACCAAGCTCAGCTTTAATTTTTCATTTAAAATAATCTCAATTGGAAACACTTGAAAAGCCCAAATCACTTTGTTTTAAAGCAAATGAATAAATAAGTTAAAACAAAGCACAAGGTTAAGCATTAGTTATGTTGTACTTGCTGTTTCCTGCCTTCATCTAATAAAGAACCTCCCAGCCCAGAGAAAGGAAAAAGATCTCTGGCAATAAAGAATTAACACTAGAAGGCCTGGAATTTAAGAATACCTCAAAGGATCAAGCAAATTTTTGCGTTAATTGAGGCATTTGGTGGTTCTCTTATGTGCCTGTTTTTTTTTTTTAGGGCTAACCAGAAATTGCCAGCATCTTTTTTAAACCACCATTATTATACATTTAAATTCTGAATGTACGAAAAAGAATTTATTAAGTGCTATGTGCCAAGTCTTGAGCAGATGGGATATATTCTCCTTTGAAAAGTCCAGCCTATCCAGTCTCTTCATGAACCTCCTTATAGACAGCTATTCTCATTCGTGTTACAGTTTTATTAATGCATTATTCTCATCTCTTCTTGCAACTTATGAGCTCCTTGAGATTTGGGACTATCTTTTTCCATTTTGTTTTTCCAATGTGTCACACGATGAATTGCATGCAATAGGCCCTTAATAAATGCATGCCAATCGAATTCATAGCTGGACTTCTCACCGTGCTTTAATGTCCATGAGGTTCTTTACGAATGTCATCTTATTTGATCCTCATAACAACCCCGAGTGGCAAAAGCGATAAGATTTTTAGCCCCATTTTACACATAAGGAATCTGAAGAGACAAAGAGGTTACAGTGACTTTCCTAGGGTCACAGGGTTCACAAATATCTGAGACAGATTCAAACACACTTCTTCCTGATTCCATAGCTGGCACTTTACTACTACACCATGCTGTCTTTTATGAATGAATGAATAAATGAAGCCACTTATTGTCTACAAATATTGAAAAAGCCAAGGAAGATATGACCAGCTTCCTGGAATTTTAGAGAGCCAGTGTCATCCATTTTGCTTCCATCGTTAAAGTCAGTAATTCATTCAAGAAATATTTAGTAAATGCCTAATGTGTATATGACCTTCTTTTAAGCACTGGGTGGGGTGAGGAGAGGGATGCAGAGACCAGTAAAGAATTATCCCTGCATTCTAGAAACTCACAATTTAGAAGTGAGCTTAGAACCTAAGGTTTGGCCTTCATGACGCCGAAATATCTTGCTAATACATTTGGTTCAATAATAATTAGCCAAATCAGTTGTTTGGTGTAACAAGGAAAAATTTTTGTTGCACTAAAATTTTCCCTTTTTAATTGGTTGTTTGGTGTCGGACAGACCTTGAGCACCCGTCTGGGACTACCTCAAAATCACTATTCCTTTCCCAGGTGCTCAATACACAAATAGGAGCATCAGAAAGAAATTTTTATACTTCTCTCACATTTTCAGGTAAGAGGCTGGGACAGAGGGGCAAGAGAATTATGTAAAACAGAGAAAATGGAGTTTTTTTCTAAACTCTTTGGCAGGGAAATATTTGGGAAATTTGATGAATATATCAAAGGATCATTAAGGAATGTCACTGAAGAAATGTATGATCAAAAAGAGAAAGCAGACTGGTCATATAGCAAGAGCAGGACAGAAGCAATAAACAACCAGCATGCTCTATTGGTGTCCTTGCAAAGTCAAGATGGTATCCAGCATGCTGGATATAATTCCCTGTGGAATTTTCAGGAAGACACCAACAAGACTTATACAGAATGAGCTGTACAATTGGATAAGTCATAACTTGCCTCATGGATTGGAACATTGACAGAGGAGTCTTAAAGAACCAAAGAATCTTCTATTTAGAGTAGAACTATGGAGATGGTCAAGTCTAACTCCCTTATTTGACAGAGAAGGAAACTGAGACTCAAAGGGAAAATATGACTTGTTCGTGGTCATAAAACAATAATTGAGAGAGCCGAGATTCAAATCTGGGCCTCTGATTCAAAAGTCAATTCATCTTCCCCTATGTCAAACTCCCAATTTTGCCAGAGCATAAAACCGCTTTCCTTCCCCAGGCATTCCCCATGTAAGAATGCATATTTTATTTCTAGTGATGTGAATGTGTATGAATCATGGGATCCATTTGCTACAAGTTTCTGAAATCCTATGAACAGTGCCAGGAACAGTGAGTAAATTTATGAGTTTATCCTTTTGTGGATAAACAGCTCAGAAACTTTCTGTTTGAAGCAAAAACCAATGTGAAACATATTAATTCTGCCAAATACAAAATATGCTTAGAGGAGCATTTAAATGCTTTCTTTAGTACAGGGCTAACAGGGGACATGCAGGCCAGGGAGTCTGTCAGGAAGAGTTGGTGTTACTGTTAGCATTTCTATAGAGCACGTAGATTTGTCCTCTCTGTGATGGAAAGCATTGGGCAGAATCGTGTCTTTTCCTCAGAGTAATGGATGGCTGTGTGGGACCTTCTAGCCAAGGTTTTCAGAGGCAGTAATTATTTTTTAAATGATTTGGCCTCAAATCTTTTAAAAGTTTAGAAAGTTGCTAAGAGATGAACCAGCCTCATCAGTCAAAGTTGCCTAAGTGCTTTGGCAGTCTCCTCTGTCCTATTCTCCCACAGAGGTCAATCTGTGAGTAAAGTGAATTTATTAATTCCTTCAGTCAGTGCTTTCTGACCTCTCCTATGTGCAGAGCATGCTATCTCTGGCTGCTTAGAAGACATCTTTATTTGAATATCTTGTTATCATTTCAAGCTGTACCTGTTAAAACAGAGCTCGCCATTCTCCCCTCTCCCCAAAAATGTAGGCACAACATACTTTTAAATTTAATCTGCATTATTAATATTTCCTCCATTATTTTAATTTATAAAACCAACAAAACAATAAATCAGCCTTTGATCATGTCATTTACTGATTTGCAAGGTGTAAACACTCATACTGAAAAATTAAATGATGACCCAGTTTCAACACATTCTATTTAAGCCACACAAGGGGAAGACCACACCTTGTTTGTATCTCACTATTCCCCATAACTTCTCATCTCGGACACTGGAATTCACCTCTCCGATCAGAATGTGGTTTTTTTTCCACCACTCTTTCTGCCTCACTCCTCTCAAAACTATTATTTTTCCGCATAAGATTAAGTTCTTTGGGGCCTTAAAGGACCCCTGTCTCTGATCCCATCTCCATTTCCCATTGTAAAGGGGGGGTTCAATATATTGGGGGTTCAATATATTTAAAGGTGGTTGCCAGGGGAAATTTCCCCAACTTAGGAATAACCTCAAGTCAAAATTGACTTTTATGGAAGTTTATTTACCATTGAGAAGAGGAGAAATAAGGAAATAAGAATCTAACACAGTAGGTAAATTGCTACCATCCTCTAATTAATCCAGGTAGATCTAATTAACCCTCAGCGGAGAGTCAGAGGGCCAGCGGTCACAGAGTCTATTAAAGTGAAGTTTCTTAAGAGAAGTTCAGGAAGATTCAGTCTTTAAACTCACCACATGGACTTCTAAAGAAGATATTGAAAGCAGTCTCAACAAAGTCTCAGCGTTCCAGCCAGCACTCCTCCATGAACCAGAAGAGCTCCTTTAACCAGCCGCCTTCTTCATCAGAAGCCTCCCCGCTGACTGAGGACCTTCTCCTTTTAAAGGGGTCACTTATGCATCCTTCCAGTGCCTCCCTCCTAATTTTTATGTCCAATCACAATAGATGCTTCTCATAGACCGCCTAGGGGGCAGTCAGTCGTTTCTGATTCGTCACCCACTCAAGCACACATGGGTTACGGACCTCCCAAAATTGGAAGTGCTCTCACCTTTGGTGATTAAATCTAAAGATGAGCAGTGTAGACTTAATCTAATTATCACACCATCAGCTCCTGGCAAATCAGCTTCAAGTCTTTTACACAATTGTACCAAAATACCACTCGGCCTCTTTGGCTGAAAGTTGGTGGTGTTTCTATAGCAGACTACCTTGACCTCTTATCCTAAACCCTTTTCTTTCAGTAGGAAAGGATCCTTTATCCTCTTCTCTTGCCTGAAGATCATTTAGCATAATCTGATTGTTCTAAATTGATGTCTTCTTTGGTCTCAGGGGTTCATATCTGGGAAGAAAGCTTGTAACTGGGAAGAATGTGTTTTACTATTTCTGATTTCTGTATGTTTATCATAGCACTTGGAGGCACCTCCAATTTGCAGGGAAGGTCCTTCAGGGAACAGCTATCCCAGGTTCAAGTTACTCTGTGGTTAGTACTCCTATAAATCTCATGAGCCCCCATTGATATGTTTGCCATTAAAAGTTAGACAGAGAATATAATTGGTTCAGAACAAAGGTACTGAATGAAATGGCAAAGGAAAAAAAAGGCAAATAAAAATTTCCTCATAAACCTAGAGTGTACTCTACCACAAGAGTAGGAGGCAAAGAGATGATGCAGTGCAGAGAAAGCCTTAGAATCAGAAAGACCTGAGTTCAAATCCAACTTCAAATATTTGCTGGCTGTGTGATTCTGGGCAAGTCACTTAACTATTGGCCTATCTCATTTTCCTCCTCTGTAAAATGGAGATAATACTAACATCCATGTCCTAGAAGTGTTGTAAGAATAAAATGAGGTAATATTTGTAAAGTGCTTTGCATGCCTTAAAGCACTCTAAACATGTCAGCAATTATTTATATGTATATGTATTGTTATTATTATTACCACAATTATACATCTATGGAAAAAATAGATACACATAAGGAACACAAGTGAAGAGGCAAATCCATGGAGGCATGCACAAGAAGGAAACGTGATTTCTTCTATTAATGTAATTGGGCTGCTGTTATTTACACAGGTCTCATAAGCAGAAATCCTTACCCAAAGACTAGCAGAAGCTGCCTCTATTTTGTTCCCTAAGAGCCTGGGTTCTGTGACCTCACATATATGCCCCAGTCACCTAGCTCTATTATACAGAGCAGGCCCAATGCCTTTGCTCTTAGTCTTTGTCTTTTTATTCATCAATTTCTCTTGCTAGTATGTGTCCCTTGAGTCTTTATGTCCAAAACTTCACACTGGCTTGTGGTGACTGTCCAATATGCTCCCCAAATGTTCACCTCTGAAAGCTAGGCTATATATTAATATATCTAATAATCACCAAACATCACTGAGGACTCAGGGTTCCCTAGTTTTTAAAACCCTATGTCTTTCAGATTTGGACATGTAGATAGATGAGCAGATAAAGAAAAAAAGGTACAAAGGCAAGCTAAGCCCAGGGAATAAGTTCTCTGATACCTGCTCAGCCACATTTCTGATCTCTTTATCTGTAGCTGCCCCATCAAAGCCTGAAAAACTCTTTTACCCACATCCTCAACACCAAAATGCTATCTTTGCTCTTTCTTCATTCACTGGAATCCCTACAAGGTTTCACCACAATCCCCCAGACACATGGATCAATCTGGGATCAGTCTATTTGCTCTATATTCACTTTTGACTTTTCTCCTCTGAAACTACCTTTACAAATAGACTCTGAAGCCAAAGGCCTTCCCTCCCCAATGTAAGCAAGCCCTGAAGACTGGCACATCGTACATCATCTGCATTATCAGGTAGTCCACCTAAGCTCTATAAGCATTCAACCATGGTTGTCTTGGAATGCCATCTTTTTAAGGACTCTGTGAGGCAAAAAATATATATTCCCTCTTGTCCTTCACCCCTTGGTCTCCTGCTTCACTTTTATTACCTCAGTGGTATGTCCTAGCCAAAGCTAAAAGATTTCCTTATGTTGCAAACAAGTATGGCCCACCCAAAAAAGGACCAAAGCTGTCCACATTCTGTCCATTGTATTAGGATCTGCAATCTACCCCTCTGTGACTGATTGGAGCTTTAAAATTACTGACTATTGAGGAAAATTGCTACTCAACTACTTCATTCACTAAATTAAGGATAAAAGAATCATAGATTTAAAGCTAGAAGGGATCTTAGAGATCACTGAGTCCAAATAACTCATTATATAGATAGGGAAGTGAAGGTTCAGAGGCATTAAGTGACTTATCCAGAGTCACAGAGCTAATGAGTATCTCCTGGGAAGGGCTTGTCTGAACTCTGCCTCCACAACACAATAAAGGCAACATCTATCAAGTCACTCATAGCAATCAAGGCATCCACAGCAATGTTGAAACAGGAACTTCAGCGTATAGTTGTTTCCCAGCACAGCAACTAGGTTAACAGTATTGTTCTTCATCAGATTCTTTTGGCTCTACTCTGCCATCCCAGCTTGATCCTCTATCTCTTCCTATTCTAAGATATCTATCTTCCTTCAGAATTGAGTACACTGAAGTCTGCTGAGTTTCTCACAGCCTTTTGAGAAAGAGTACCCAAGAAGACCACTGGGCAACCCTACAATAATCTACTCTCAATTGAAAACTCACAGCATCCTTTTATTCTTTGTCAATTGATTCTATCACACTCCTTACAAGTTCTGGTTCCAAGTCTTCTCTTCTCTCTTCAGGCTTCCTCTATAAGCCCCTTCTCTCCCCATCTTAACAAATGACTTTGCCTCCTACTTTCTGAGAAAGCAGAGATCATCCATCGGGAGAACTTTCTATTCTGCTACTTCAAATTTCAAAATCCTTTCCTGTCATCTCCTATTCTATGCTCCTTTGCTTCAGTGTTTGATGAAGAGATGGTTCTTGTCCTTGCTAATGCCTCTATTGGTGCCTTTGATTCCATTCCTTCCTATCTCCTCCAGTTCCAATGGTTTCAATCTTCATCCCAATGAAGATAATTCCCAAATAGCCATATCTAGCCTTCATCTCTCTTGCTAGCTATTTCTAACTGGATCTCAGACTCAACAACCCAGCACTTTTTATCATCTTCCCCACTTGTACAGTCCTTACTAGGGTCTTAATGAATACTTGTTAAGCCCAGTGAGTCTGGGCAAGTCACTTAACGCTCATTGCCTTGCTCTTAGGACTAAGTGGCTCTGACACCACTTCTCCTTGCCTGACCCCTCTAGGGCTGAGGTTGGGGACATGGTAGGAAAAATGTAAGAATGTCCAGGCAACTCCATTCCTACTTTCATCCCCAGATGCCAAAGTCAGTTATTAAATGTCTGATATCTGGAGTGCTCAAATTTCTTGGAACCTCTCTGGAAAAGGGTTGCCTAGGGTCTGCCAATTACCTTTAATAGGTATATATATATATATAAATAAAAGGTATATATACCTTTTATAGCCAAGCACAAAGAATGTGGGCAATAGAGACACAGAGACAACAATCACCCCTCAACATAATGAGTAAATCACTCATCCTTCATGAGGTATTAATGCATGTGATAAAGTATGAGTCCCCCACTCTATTTTCTCAAGGAGAATGCCCTTGCTTTCCATTTGTCAAAATAGCAAAAGCTCTTCTCCCGATAAGCTCATCCATGGGGGAACTCCTCTATATGCCTATTTTTGCTCATGGCACCATCATCAGTCTCCCAGATTTGTTACTCTGATCATTTTTGATTCTTCTCTCTTCTTCTCTCCATTAGTATCAAATCAGTCTCCAAGTCCTGTCGGTTTTACCTCTGTAATACCTCTTGTACCAGGCCCTCTTCCTCACTCCCACTACTTCTAGTTTAAGCCCTTCTAAATGGTCTTTCTGCTTAGCTTCAGTTGGCTACATTGTTTAGGGATAGAACTGGCCTTGGAGTCAGAAAGACCTGATTTCCAACAGTCTCAGATACTTACTAGATATGTGACCCTGGACAAATCATTTCATTTTAATTTGCCCCAGTTTTTCCCTCAACTATAAAATGGAAATGATAAAATAGTATCTTCCTCCCAAGGTAATTGTGAGTATCACATGAGATATCTGAGAAGTATTTGGCACAATGTCCGGTACATGGCACTAATAAATGTTTCCTTCCTTCCCTCTCTCATCCAGCCTCTATATCTCCTCTCCAGTCCAAACTATTTGCTGCCTATAATCTTTCTAATGTATTAATATAATCATTTCTCTTCTACTCAGAAACTTTCAGTTGTTCCCCATTGCCTGTCAAATAAAATATCATCTCTTGATTTGGGCATTGAAGGCCTTGAATAAACAGGTTTCAGCCAACCTGTCAAGCCTTATCTCATTCTATTCTCCTTCATTTGATGCAGAATGGAATATCCCCTCTCCCCCCCCCCCCCAGGATTGTTCATTATATTACAAGTGCTTTACACAGAGTCTGGCACATAGTAAGTGTTAAATAAATGTTTATTGACTGACTTCTATCTCTCATCTCTGGACCTTTGCTCAAGCCATCCAAATATCTAGAATGATCCCCCCCATACCTCTCATGTCTATCTCTTGAAATCCCAACCTTCAAGGTCCCACTCACATGCCACCTCTTCTGCGAAATCTCTACTGGCTTTCCCTATCTGATGAAAGAAATCTTTCCTTCCTTTTATTTCTCTCAGCCCTTTAAGATGATTTTTTAAAAGAATTTTTCCTTTGCACTTAGCTTCTTTTCCCTTGTATTGTAGTGATTTCAATCAATCAGCAAGTATTTTTACATACCTACTGTGTGCCAGGCACTGTGCAAGGCCATGGGAATACAAACGCAAAAATTAAAAAAATAAATCCTTCCCCCAAGCTTCCCAGCTTACATTCATTTGTATATTTGGCCTTCACTGACTGATGACAAACTCCTTGAAGCCAGGGCCTGTGCCTTTTCTACCTTTGTGTCCCCAGAGCTTAACGAAGTGCTTTGGACATAGCAGAAAATTTAATAAATGGATCTTTAGCATTCCAGCTCTGCATTTGTCCAGGTTGTCTTCCTAATGCTAGAAATGTACTCTTATATTCCTGAGCTTCCTTCAAGGTTCAACTCAAGTACTACCAAGGGTATACTTTGCTGATCCCCACTAACTGTTAGTGTTCTCTCCTTCCTCAAATTATCTTATCTTTACTTACCTGCTAAATGTCACATTCCTCTCTTCATCCATAAAATGTAATCTTGAGGGCAGCGGCTTGTAGCCACAGAGGCCTAGCCCTTAAAAAAATGCTTGTTGAGTAGAGTACACGAAATTAAATTTGTTTAATATGTTAATTAGTTTGTTTAATTGATTTGAAGGTGTTTCTGGCTTAAAATTTCTTTGCAATTCCTAAATTTGATTAATTATCTAATAAAATGTTAATTGCTCTAGGAAGTAAAAATTATACAGCCTTGATCTTGAACTGAAAATATTTTTCTCTATATATTATCTACAATTAAATTTTAAGTGACTTGGAGTTTTGTATTTTCAGGAGGGGAAAATCTTGAAGGAAATATCTATTGATGAGCATGTGGGCATCTTTCTCCCATTAGCGCTAGTTTGTATATACATTCATAAGAGAAAAATCAGAGGGTACCCAAGTGCATGGTGGGCTGATGCTTTATTAAAAATTGTTATTGGCTTTTAACATTGATTTTTCTGAGTGGTAGAGAAATTTCTGATAACATTTTATTAAAAGGTTAACAGACCAAAGTGAAATGACTTAATTGAGCCTTAAGATACCTCAGAGACCAATGAAGTTCGAACAGAGAGCATGGTCAGGTATATTTTTTTACTCCTTTTATGTAATTAATATGGCTAAACTTGTTTGGAGGGGAAGGTTCAGAACATCACATGTGACCCTCTGTGGAACCACTTTTCTGAGACTTATGTAGGAAATCAGGAAATTGTTCACCTCTGGAGGCAGCCTGGGTTCAAGGACTTTGCTCAGGTTTTTGTTTGTTTTTGTTAGTCTTCCACATAAAGGTAAAATTCCTTGACCCTTTTCCACAATGTCATTCAAGTTTGCTCACCAAACAAGGCCTGGCTCCTCTAGGTTCATGCAAAAATGGACCGCCCCAATCTTTTAGAAACTAACCTGGGTAATTCAGGTGTGGCTGCATCAGAAGCTTAGTTCCCAAGACAGCTGCTGATTGGTTGACTATGGGCTCAGCATCTGAGAGTTGGAAGGAGCCTTTGTGATTGTACAGGTGTTTTCATTTCTTCATGACCCCATTTGGGATTTTCTTGGCAAAGATACTGGAGTGGTTTGCCGTTTCCTGCTCCAATAGATTAGGTGAACAGAGGTTAAGTGGCTTGCTTGCCCAGGGTCACACAGCTATTGTCTGAAGCTAAATTTGAACTCAAGCCTTTCTGACTCCAGGCCCAGTGCTCTATCCATTGAGCCACCTAGCTGCCTCCTGACCTGAAAGCTTCTCTCATCAAATCCCTAATCTTACAGATTGAGAAACTGAAGCCCAGAGGGTTAAGCATTTACTCAAGGTCACCCAAGTGGTAAGTAGCAAAGCTGGGATTTAAACCCCAGCCCTGTGACTCTAAATCCAATGCTCTCTCTTTGTAACCACATAGCAAATTAAGATCTAACAGAAAAGCTCTTAAGGTTAACTTGAGCAAAAGTAGGTTTTTTAAGCCTCCTGAATTCTTTGTTCAGTGTTCGTTGTGGAGACCAGAACTGTGAGCCTGCTCTTGAAATGGGGAACTGAGGAAATTCTGGCAGAAATAATTCCTTTTTGTTAAAGGCACTTGTCTAATCTTACAGGTGTGGCTTGCCCTGCCCATCTCTACAGTGACTCAGTTCTGCAGCCTTATCCAACTTCATAGGATCATAGATTTCCAGCTGGAAGGGTCAAATCTATTCACAATGGAAGGAAGCTTGAAGGTTCCATTTTGAGATGAAGCAGCAGACTTAGACAAGTTAAATGACTTGCTTTAGGTTACACAGGTAATGAGTATTTGAACCAGGTCATCCCCCTCCAAATCCAATTCCCTTTTGACCTGAAAATCTGTAAATTGGAGACCCAACCTGGGATAATAATAATTATAATCAGTCCAGCAAACAAGAGTGGTTTTTTCCTACGGAATTATTCAAACAATAGTTAAATTCTTTAACTCTTCCACACTGCTTACAAAGACCAGTCTTGCTTGACTCCTCTCCTGACAGGGAGCCAAGGAAACTCTGCTAGGGAAAAAGAGCCCCGTTTTTTCAGGCCCTGGTCCTACGCATCTGATGCAAACCTGTTGCCCTCCCCCCAGATCCCTATAAAGGTGCCAGTTCTGTAGAGCTGTCCACCTGCCTGGCTAAGAGGGCCTTCAGAGGTCATTTACTCTCATCCCTTCATTTGCCTGAGAAGAAAACTGAGGCCAAGAGAGGTCATGTGACTTGTCTGAGGTCACCGAGAGTTGGGATTCGAACCCAGGCTCTCAGACGCCAAATCGAGCACTCTATCCGTTTCCTGGATGTTTTCGCATTCCCCGACTTTTCTTTCCCAACCTTTCTCCTAGGAAAACGTTGGGGGCGCCCTCCTTCCCCGAACCCGCCCAAGTGACAGAATGAGAGCATCACACCCCCTCAAGGAACCTCAAGAGGTCATCTGGTCCAGCCCCCTGCCTCCAGGCAGGTCTACACCTAAATTGTCCTCGACAGAGCTTTCGGCTCGCCGGTCCCCGTTTGCTCCGAGCGCCCCAGCAGCTGGGTAAAGTTTTGTGCTGACTCTGGAGCCGCGTTAGCGGCGCGGCCGCGCTCGCTCGCTGCCGGTGAGCTCATAAGGGAATCATTAGTGCCCGCGGAGCAGAGGAGCGAGCGCAGCCAACGAGCGGAGGCCTCAAGGCCTGTGGCAATTAATCACCTCCCCCCGCCGGCGCCAGCTGTCTCAGATGCAGGCATCCTCCCGGGGGCCCTTTAATTGTCCCGCGGGAGTGCAGGTGGGCGAGGGGCCATCTGAGCTACCTAGCGGCCGCTGCCTCCCCACTCGCGTTTTTATTTTATTTTTACAGTATTCAAATATCTCTCACTTATTTCCCGGAGTCGGTTATTGGTATAAAGGTTGAAGCTCAGGCAAGCTTAACTGTTATGCGGAATGACCTTTACTTTTAATATTAATATATTATTGTAAAGTCTATGCGAATCATGAATGCAATTTTGGTATTCATATCAAATGCCATGCACTGAACCTCTTGCAACTTTTTTTCCCCCTAGTCTTCCAGGCGGCTGCAAACTGGGTGAATTAATATGCGTCATCTGCCTTTCCCCTTTATTTACTTAGAGAGGCTGGCCAAGCAACTTTATCAAGGGTAACATTATCAAGGGCTTTCCTGCGAGCTTCTTTATCATATTCACACCCGTGTCTGCTCAACACTTGTCAGTGTCAATCAAATCGCAATAATACGCAGATGATTTGCTCATTTGGGTTAATAAAATCTCTCTGCTTATTTGCGCTGCTTCTATTACACCACATAATTGCCGAGCCGCCGAGGTGAAAGGCAGCCAGTTGCCTGGGGGATAAGAGGAGACTATTGCTATATGAAGGATTTGTTTCTTTGCCTCTGTCTCTCCCTAGTCACTCATATTCCTAAAATTAATATTGTATTTGAATCCAGCCCTGCTATTCTTATGCAGGCTAACATTGTTATTACTTATTATTTGGATGTGAAGTCATTTATTTTTAGTTTTATGTCCAAGCTGTCAAGCTAAATTTCATTGTGAACTGCCACATGCAATTTTTAACTGCCATTTAAGGCGAGATTCAAACTCTAAATTATGGAGTGAGCTTGTTCAAAGGGCCAGCCTGACAGGAAGTGCAGCAAGGAGCCCTGATTTCCCTAGAAATCAAAGGGCCTACCTGTTATTATTTTTTGTGGTTCTGAAAATGTGCGGCCTTAGTACTTCCTAATCATCTTGATATCGGCTGGACACCACCATTCAGGTACAGAGAGAAGGGGGCCGTTGATACAGAGGAGAAGCCCTAGGGCTGCTCCTCGGTGTGAAGCAGCATCTCCCGAAAGTGGCAGAGCCCGACTTGGCAGCCGCTCCTCCCCAGGCATCAGGGGCCTCTTCCTGGGGAATCTGCCAACCCCAGAGTGGACAGAGGTGGGGTCCAGAAGAGAGGTGGTTAGCCAGGTGTATGACTGAGGCAGTCTTGCCCCCAGAGAAATCTGGCTCACACTCATATTCTCAAAGGAGGGCACAGAGAGGCTGGCTGATAGAGTCAGGCTTTGTTCTCACTTCTCTGGCAGGCACAGTCTCCATTCTGAACAGGCAGAGAGCCCTGAGGAGGCTTGACCACCATGATTGGCCTAGAGACCTTCTCTGGGCTGGATGTAGAGAGAGCTCTTGATAAAAAGTCTAAAGGGGGTAAAGCTGTGGCTCCTCTGTAGCATTTGTTATATTTAATAATGATCTGAGTTGTTTTCTTATGTTTCATTTTTAATACAGAGTTCCATTTTGATAGAAAAAGCATAACATTTCTGCATGGGCTCATACCATGAAATCATGGTCAAATATTCAATCCCAAACCTAAAATGTATGGTAACAAGCAAGATATTGAATGCCAATGGAAGGAACTAATTCTTGGGATTTCTTCTAAAATTGCCCCGTCTCAACCGAAAAGATTTTAAATGCCCTTAGTTAGCTCCTAGAACTAGGTGCTAATTGTTAGGGATTGAGGGAATAGGTGATGTGTCTAGAAGGGTTCAGGAAGAATCTGATAACTTTACTGGGATGACATAGCTCCACTGAATAAGGCTTAGGGAATATGCCTTCTTTGAAAACATGGTGGTGATGGTGGGAGAAGGGTTCAGTGGAGAGATGTCCAGCGTCAGAGTAGCTTCTATTTGGTAGTTGAAGCATTCCTCACTACCCCTTACCCCCTAGCCTTCCTGATTTTCCTTTATGGAGATACAGGTATATCTAAGAAAAGAAAGTATAGATATAGATGCTCTCTAAGCACTTTATATTGGACAGGCCCTGATAAGGAGCAGTTGGCATTATCCTACCAAGACCACCTTCCTTAGCCTCAGTTTCCTCATCTGTTCCTCATCTCACAATTTGGAACCAGATTGATTAGACTTGCTCCTCAAGAGAAAAATCAACCAACCAGTCTTACTATGTACCAGGCACAGAATACAAGTGCAATCCCTACTTTCCAGAACCTCTTGAGGCGGTGGCATTGACCTCTAGGGTCAATGGACTTAGATTCAAATCCAGACGCTGCTGCTTATTCCCTATGGGAGCTTGAGCAAATCATTTCTTCTCTCTGGGCCTCTGTTTCCTCATTTATAAGAGGAGGGGATTAACCTAAATGGCCTCTAAGATCCTTTCCAGCTCTAAATCAATGATCCTATGACTCTAAAAAGGGGAGGTGATAATGTCTGTGCTATTTATTTGATGTCATGATACAGTCTTGGATATCCCCCACTATGGATTTTATTTCCTGCTCCTCCCAATGTTAGGAGCTTCTTCTGGGCTGGCCCAGATTGGATAAACTCTTGGTTGGGTGCTGCCTCTTAAGTTCAACTTTAACATGAACACAAGGACCGATCCCCAGGATTCACGCCAAGCAGTGGAGTCTGAGCATAGGGATAGTTAGATTCCTCCTCCTTCTCAGCTCCGTTGATCCTCTCTAATCTCTGGTATTAAAAAGGCCTTAATTCTAAATGCACACACTTTGTCGTGGGGGCTGATTTGGCTTTATGAAATGTAATATCTATTTGGAGGGCAAATGCTGCTGAGGTTGCTGTGGTAGGCTAAGAATGATCCTTGCACAGCACTGGAGATATTAGGTAACTGAGAGTCCCTTCTCCCATTCTCGCTTCTCATTTTCCTGCTTGGCATTCCTGCTTTGGACAGCCCGAATCATTGGCACTGTTGTGTACAGTGCCATATTCAGGTGCTCTCTTCCATAGAATCATAGAAAACTAGAACTGGACAAGAAGCCATTTAGTCCTTCCTCCTGAATCCAGACAGGACTCCCCAGCAGCACCTGGATGACCCCAGGCTTTAAAAATGGCTAAATTAGTATGTGATGAATTAATGAAAGAAAAAAAAATTAACTACCTATTATGCATCGCGTACTGTGCTGAGTGCTGAGGATACAAATAGAAAAGCGGAAATAGTCTCTACTTTCTAAGGAGAAAAGACCTTCAAGTTGGAAGGCAGACGAAAAGGTCTCATGGTCCCTAGAGTTCAACATCAAAGTAGATGGTAATGCTTCTTCTTTGATAGCATTTCTACTGATTACTTTGGTTCTGATGTTATTTGACAGCTCCAAGATCTCCAGTGTTAAGAACATTCTTTTCCAAGACTTCCAACGCTGTGGTTCCTGGGGAAGTTTGGGGCTACATTATATGGAGAAGCAACTGCCAAGTCACATCCCTCTCTAGACCAGAGATTCTTAACAGGGGGTAAATTTTTGAAGGTCTATGAACTTGGGAAGGGGGAAAATTACATCTTTATTTCAGCATGATTCTTTTCATTTGCAGTCTTATGTATTTTTTTTAATGCATTTAAAACATTCTGCAAAGGGGACAAGAGATTTCACCAGATTTCTAAAAGGATCCATGGCATATATAAAAAGGTTAAGAACTCCTGACCTAGATGATGGCTATGGCTAGAGAATAACCATGTCTCCCTAAGGCCCTGATGGTGAACCTATGACACAGTGCTGACAAGCATAGCCATTTTCAATGACACTGGGCGGCACGGTGCACTAATAGGCAGGTTAGTTAAAGAATTCCCCTCCTCCTCACTTATCTTAATTCATGGCACCCCACACAAGTTAAATAATATCAAGATCAACAAAAATAACTGACTGACAGCTGAACAAAGAAGTCACTAAGCAGTTAAATTAAATAGTTTTTGGTTTATTAAATACAGTTATATATTACAATTATACATTTTTATTATTTAAACTATGAATGTCACTAAATTATGGTTTTTTTTCTTCAAGTGACACACCACCTGAGTTATGCTCTGTTTTTTGGCGAATTTTGACACACCAAGCTCAAAAGGTTGCTCATCACTGCCCTAAGGGTTGGCTAGAGTGAAAAAATTGGTTAGAAACTCAGGAGACCTGGTAAATATAGACTCTCCCCAAAGTAAGCAAGGAGTAGATAAGAAAGTAGAGCGCCTATGGATAAGAGTGAGGGACTGAACGTCATGTCGACAGAGGAGCTATAGATGAATTCAATTCGAAAGAATTAGGTTCCAAAGTAAAGTAATGAAAGTTGAAGATGTGGCACTGCTAGATCCCCTTAATTCCCTTATTTTCATCATTTTCCTTGAGATTCTTGATATATGATGTTCTTCATATGATTCTTTCATATGAAATTTGTTTTTATTTTTCTAGTTTTATAAAGCAATCCTTTGGTAGTTTGATATGACATTGAATACTTAATTTAGGTAGCATTGTCATTTTCATTATGTTGACTCATGTTACCCATGAGCAATTAATATTTTTCCAATTATTTAGGACTGTCTTTATTTCTATAAGTAGTGTTTTATATAGTTGTATTCTGTAAAATTTTTTGTATATAGGGGGCAGCTGGGTAGCTCAGTGGATTGAGAGCCAGGCCTAGAGAAGGGAGGTCCTAGGTTCAAATCTGGCCTCAGACACTTCCCAGCTGTGTGACCCTGGGCAAGTCACTTGACCCCCATTGCCTACCCTTACCACTCTTCTGCCAAGGAGCCAATACACAGTATTGACTCCAAGATGGAAGGTAAAGGTTTAAAAAAAATTTTTTTTTTGTATATAACTTGGTAAATAGCCCCCCAACACATTTTGTACATTGTACAGTTAATTTAAATGTAATTTCTCTTTCTATTTTTTCCTTCTGGGTTTTATTGGCATCATACAGAAATACTGATGATTTGTATGGATTTATTTCACATCCTACAAGTTTTATGCAGTGTTCTTTTTGTTTTTTTTTTAGTTGAGTCCTTAGAATTCTTTAAGTATAGCATATCTGCAAAAAAATGATAATTTTACTTCCTTATCTTTGCTTATTCCCTCAATTTCTTTTTCTTGTCTTATTGTGATGGCCAACATTACTAGTTCTATGTCAAAAAGAAATAGTGACAACATCTTCATTTCACCCCTGATTTTAATGGAAAGTTTGCTAGTTTATTATATATGATGATAGCGCATGTTTTTAAACATAGATTATGAAAGGTGACTGGCAGGTGATAGAATCTGAGCAGGATTTTCAAGGAAGCTATCCATTCTGTGAGGTACCACTTGTGCAAAGATGTGGAGGTGAACGATGGAAAAAATCCTTGTGAATTGATAAATCTTATTTACCTATTTAGGAGGATGATGTTTTGGTTTCCAGCTCCTCCATTTCTATTGCTTCTTTTCTTGGTAACATCTCACTGAAAGACATTTTCCTCTGAATGTGCTATTGTGCTTTGTACCTTTTTTTTTTCCTAGTCCCAGGGCCAGTTTTAAGGACAAGTGTTCAATAGGCAAATAGTTGTGTCAGTTTGTTTTTCAAATGGAATTATCTTTGCTGCCCTCCTTTTCTCTGATTTTTCTGCTCTTTTTCTTTTTTGTAGTACCCAATTTGCCTCCAGTACTGCCACAGATCTCACCTTGTCATCAATAAAATGAGCTATACACATAATCTTACCAAGCTTACACTAGCTTTGATGTGTTTCCCTACTCAGGGACACTGACATTTTAAAGTAGCAGTGAAGGAAGAAGGCAGTGTTTAAATCAGTGAAATCAATGGTAGAATTTTTGTCACTTTAGAGGCACTTTGCAACTCTCTTAAATCATACCATGCAGGCTACCACCTATTCTACTTTTGACCATTAGGCTTAAGCTTCTGATCTTTTGGGCCATCTTATTATCTATACCATAAACCGTAAGGTTAATTTGAATTGCATTATGGCCACAGAGATGAACTTGATCCTTCAGGGAGTGACCAAGCATACTCACAGTAGCTGCATCTTTTTAACTGTTCTTAACTACCTTTCCCAGGAAATCTAGAAAAAAGGCAAGAAAACCATTGAGTGATTTCTATGTCATTTTATTGCCTGGAATAATATTCACCTGGAAGCACAGGGATTGACCCTGCATAGTTTCAAAGTAGAGCCTCTCTACCTTCATGCTCTCAGTTCACCTGGAGTTGCATATACAGGTAGTCTTCAGGTACTTAGTTGATTGTATCTGGGTTAAAATACTTCTTCAAAAGAAGGGCTACAATGTCTGGTTCGTATTTCAAACCAGACTCCACCTCTAATTTAAGATGAAAAAAACATGCACAGCAATACTGTTATATTGTGCCACCCTTAAAATTCTGAAATTTCTCTGGTCTTTGTTAGTTAGCAAATAAATTAATTTTCCCTTGAAGAAACATCATTTTTAATGGCTTTCATTCTGGCTTTGACTCATCCCTTGGTCCAATTATGGAGGGAATGATAGCTGGTGTTGATACTGTAGGAGCTATATATCAGATTGTTTACCAGGCCTGAAGTCATCGATTTATTGAAGTTCTCTGACACAGCTGATCATATTTTATTTTCCCAAATCTTCTCTAGAGGATTGATTTTTTTCAGAAAATTTTTAATACAGTTCTATTTATCTGGCTAATCCATTTATCTTCTGCTCCACCTGTGAAGTAGAGTAAATCTCTGGGATGGTCTGTGATAAGATATATTCATTCTCATTCTCTATGTGTATCTGTCTGTCTCCCTCTTCATCTTTCTATACCTTTGTCTCTCCATATAGTTCACAAATATGCATTATGCAATGGGAAAAAGCACATATAAATATGTATTGTGCAGTAGGAAATGCACTGGACCCAGAATTAAGAGACCTGGGATCTAGTCCAGTCCTGACGTGGCTACATTAGCTCCCCCAAATCATATAGCTTTAATAGCTCACAGTTTCTTCATCCAGAAAATGTAGCTGAAGTATGGCTGTCCTTTCCAGGTCTGACACTCTACTATGATTCTACTCTACAAATCACAGCAATGAATTATAGTATGAACTACAGAACTGTAGAATAAAATTGTATGTAGGATTGTAGCCATACGAACTCTTTTTAACTGATACTAAACCTAAAATCTGCCTCCGAGATAGAGACACACGTCAGTTACATAAACTTAATAATTATCGATTTATAGATTAATATCATAAATATCATAATATAAAGCTAGCCCATATCCATTTTCAAACTACATAATATATTTATTAAATCAATTTAAGAATTCTTCTGATGATGACCTGGTTGTATCATCATTTAAAAATACACTTTAAAATGTATTATTTTAAAAAATATATACACCTTAAAATGTATCATTTAAAAAATATATACACCTTAAAATGTATCATTTTAAAAAATATAC
This sequence comes from Gracilinanus agilis, assembly GCF_016433145.1. Classification (NCBI taxonomy): domain Eukaryota; kingdom Metazoa; phylum Chordata; class Mammalia; order Didelphimorphia; family Didelphidae; genus Gracilinanus; species Gracilinanus agilis. The sequence goes on from NC_058131.1 coordinate 295,236,026, forward strand.
ACCTTGAAATGTATCATTTAAAAAATTTATACACCTTAAAATATATCATTTAAAAATATATTACCTTAAAATGTATCATTTTAAATAAATCAGAAGTATTTGCTTTCTGCAAGAGAATCATTCTGTGACTGCTACTCTCTGCGGGGCACATACAACCACCCAAACCAAATATTTAACTGAGTTTCAAATTGCCTTTTACCTTATGTGTCTATGGATTTGTTTATGTATACCTATAATCACATATACTCCATAATGTGGATTCGAAAATTTTTTCTTAGTGACAGAGTAATGCAAAATTGGAAGGCTTTGTACTTTTTTTGTTGGGATCAGAGAAGGTTTGCAAAACTGAATGATGTGAAATTTGAAGTTACAACAGGGAGCAGATGATTTGAAGTTTGGCCAATCGTGTGTGTGTGTGTGTGTGTGTGTGTGTGCGCGCGCGCGCACGCACTAAAGGGCAGTACCTATGTGTGCCCATCATCTTGAAGTATATGAGGATCATAGTAGTCAAGGTGTGCACAATACTCAAACTATGCAGCATGGAGATGGCTGGGCTCCAGCTCCAATGTGATATTAATCTGACGGTTTGTGTGGGGCTGTACCTATTAGCTTATATGTCTGGAATCCATGTTATCTAAGTGAATCCAAACTGCAAAGTTAGTAAGATAATTTGTTGACAGCACAGTGGCAGGCCCCAACCTAGCTTATGAAAAGAGCTGCCCCAGTCTGAATTATGCAGAAATTATTTATGATTCTTCAGCTTGGGGTGATTTTGCAGCCCAATTGCACGTGATCTGTAATGATCTTATTTCCGATCAGGACGTTTCTTTGACATGTGTCATAACATTTTACATCAGTTTCCTGGCTGGGCTTTTTTGGTCTGCAACAATGAGGAAGATGGAGAAGAATTTACAGAATCATTTGTCTTAACTGGGAATTCTTGAGCTGTCAGAACAAACCCTAGTGTCAAGCAGGTTCCATATGGTACAGAATAACATGGGCTGCTTTAAGCAGTAATTCAGTTCTTCGGCTCTACCCCTCTTTCAACCCCAATCATCAGATTTCATGTGGATGAAAAAAAGATAAGAAGAATGACCTCCAAAACCAGAGAAATGAAGGAGCACTGTGATGGCTCCCTCTAGCCTACAAAGTTTTCACCAAGGTATCACTGTACTCTCATTATCGGTTCATTGAACTCCCAAGCTCTGAGAGTGTCAGGCACTAATTGAGATGATCTCTCTTACATAGTTTGTAGGTGGCAGATTTGCCAGGAAATGAATATGAATTTATCCACAAAACTTCCACTGATTGACAGACCATCTTATTTTGGAGTGGGGCTGTTCTCTCATTTTTTATAAATTACTCTTTAATTATAGGAGGCACTTCTTTGTAGAGTGACATGCAGAGTACCAAACAATAGCAACAATGTGATCTAGCTCGTGAATAATTATGAGGGAGAGGTCACTGCTGCCTCATGGGGGAGCCGTTCAACAAAGTCAGGGGGATTGGAGAAGAGTGTGGTCTACTTCATAATTGAAACAGATGTTGCTATTTCCCAGCAATGGATTTCTCATCAGTGCCAGATCTGTATATGAAGTTATTAAAGTGAAAATGGAGGGTACTCTATACTACCTGCCTTTGATATTCTCCCACTAGCCCAGCCCTGATCCAGAAAGGGAACAATGATTTACTGCTTGCCATTATTAGAGTTATTGAGGAATACACTCCCGAGAAAAGGCTGCCCCAGTTTTCTGGGGCCCAGCTTGGCACAGGGCAAAGAGGCTCATTGCCAATAAGCTGACCACTTGAAGATGAATTCATGGTCTGTGGGAAGTCACAAAAGAAAGAAAAATTGTAAATGGTCCCCTTACTATAGCTCACATTTATATAGACCTTTAAGGTTTGCTAAGTGATTTAAGAGCACTAACTCTCTTAATCCTCGTACAATCTTGTGAAATAGTTGCTTTCATAGGGGCAACGAGGTAGCATAATGGATAGAATGCCAGGCATGGAGTCGGGAGAACTCGGATTTGAATATGGCCACAGAGACTTCTTAACTGTGTGACTGTGGGCAATTCACTTAACCCCAGCTGCTTAGCCCTTGCTGCTCTTTTGTCTTAGAATTAATACTAAGAGGGGCAGCTGGGTAGCTCAGTGGATTGAGAGCCAGGCCTAGAGACCAGAGGTCCTAGGTTCAAATCCAACCTCAGACACTTCCCAGCTGTGTGACCCTGGGCAAGTCACTTGACCCCCATTGCCCACCCTTACCACTCTTCCACCAAGGAGCCAATACACAGAAGTTAAGGGTTTAAAAAAAAAAAAAAGAATATTAAGAAGGTAAGGGTTTGAAAAAAAAAGAAAAGAAACAGTTGTTTTCATTATCTCTCTTTGAAAGATGAGAAAACTTGGGTTTAGAGAAGTCAGATATTGGGCAGTTGGTAAATATGACTCAGGGGATAGAGTCAGGAAGACTCATCTAAATGGGTTCAAATTTGACCTCGTGAACTTAATAGCTGTGTGATCTTGGGTAAGTCCCTTAAATCTGGTTTCCTCCAGTTCCTTATCTTAAAGTGAGCTGGAAAGGGAAATGGCAAACCATTCCAGTATCTGCCAGAAAACCCCCAAAATGGGCTCACAGAGTTGGATATGACTGAAAGGACATAACAACACTTAAGCAAAATGGTGATTCAAAGAGATTCAAACTTGGGTCTTCCTAACACCAAATCCATCTCCAGAGCTCAAGCCACTGCCCTATTGCTATCCTCGAACACTATGGAGATTCCTTCAGCCTCTGCCAGAAATTAGTTGTAAAAAAGGGAGAAGGTGCTTAGAATCACACAATTTTGAAACTATTACTAAACATTAATGTAGCTGTTGATAATGTGCCCATTTCACATGTCTGGGATATACTCCTTCCTCGCTTGTAACCCATAGAAACCTCTCTTCTTGCAAAACTCAGCCCAAGAACCATCTGTTATGTGGAGTTCCTTCATTCCCTCCAATTGCTAGTACCCTTTCTCCTTTATTACTTTATTTGGCAACTATGAATTTGTTTGTAGTTATTCTTCTTATATTTATCCTGTATATACTTGCCTAATGTTTTTCTCATTAAAATGTAAGGTTCTCAAGAACATCAGTTGTTTCATTTTTTTTGTATTTATATACTTAGTGCATAGAATAGCAGTTGGCATGCTGTAGGCATTTAATAAATGCTTCCTGATTGATTTGTTGATCCTCGTGTGATGACCAATATATATTATATTATATTAATCTTGGCAATGAAAAAATATACATGTATATATTTACTTATTTTACGTGGTTTTAAAATCTGTTTCACCAGTCCTTCACCACCACTTTCCAACTTTGACATTTTTAATATTAAAGAAACCAGGGGCAGCTGGGTAGCTCAGTGGATTGAGAGTCAGGCCTAAAGATGGGAGGTCTTAGGTTCAAATCCGATCTCAGACACTTCCTAGCTGTGTGACCCTGGGCAAGTCACTTGACCCTCATTGCCCACCCTTACTAGTCTTCCAGCGAGGGGCCAATACACAAAAGTAAAAAAAAATAAAAAAATAAATACAGACCTGAAATCAGGGTTTTGTTGCTGAGTGGGAAAATTGTCCTGGGATAGTAAATTTAGAGAATCAGAAAGCACTTCTACTCTCCCAAGGAAGAAAGTAATGACAAAGTCCAGGTAGAAACCAAGACAAGGCTATTTAGTGATTTTTTTTTTGGTTAGGTTTTCTTTTATTCATTTTTTTAATTGTCATTCAAAACACCTTCCATATTGGTCATTGTTGTAAGAGCACACTCATACATAACCAAAACCCCCAAATAAAACCAAAGATAACACTGATATGAAAGACAACTCCCAACAGTTCTTTCTCTGGAAGTAGATAGCATTCCCTGTCACAAGTCTTTCAGAATTGTCCCAGATCATTGCATTGCTGAGAGGAGCCACATTTAATGATGGTATTTTAAAAGCTGTGTGGCACCCACCAGGGAGTGGCACCCACACAGGGAATGGTACCCACACAGGGAGTAACTTAGCTAAGTTCCACCTCTGTCTTGAGAGCTTCCCTAGTGAAAGACAGAAGACCATATAGAGGCCATGACTGGCTTGGGCCAACAAATTATTTCCTTTGGTGCTGAAAGAGGCAGGTGGGTGGATAGACTGTGTCATGTGTCTGCTAATAAATGTTTAACAACTGTCTCTGAAAGGACAGGATATGCTTTTAAGTTTAATCTACATTATTAATTTTTTAAAATATTTTTCCATGTTTACATGATTGATTTTCTTTCCCTCCCCTTTTCCCACCCCACTTCCAGAGCTGACAAGCAATTCCACTGGGTTGTACAAATGTTGTCATTTGATACCTATTTCTATGTTATTCATTTTTACTACAGAGTGATTTTTTTAAAGCCTAAACCCCAAAACACATGCCCATATATACATGTGGTAAGTGATGTCATATGTTTTGCTTTTGCATTTCTAATGTGTTATTGGAAATTTTGGGGTCCTTGAACTACATTTCCCATGAGCCCACTGGCTTCCTGTCTTGTGTGATGACGTAGAGAGTTATGTGATGAAGTAGACAGAAGGAAAAAATTGAGGGGCTGGGCTTCTTCTCTCTCTTTTGCTCCTGATCCAGGAGCATGGTAGAGGCAGGTAATGGCGGGTCTTTTAAACATCCTAAGCTAGCATGGCATGTGACTTTATTTTCTATTGGCTATTAATAAATCTATAAAACCCAAAATAATATTAAAGTTTTCCTTTTATATTCATTTTATTTCTTACAAAGATGGCGACTACATGAAGTTGGAGAACAAACTTTCAATTTTTTCAGATAGCCTAGCAAGCCATGTTTCTTCTGCCATGGATTTTCACCCCCACCCCACAGGCAGAACTCTGAGAGAACTCCAAACTCTCTCTGGAGCTGCTGGCCTGCTTCTGCCGTTTTTTGTTTCTATTTTTATTTTTGTTTTTTCTCTTTTTCCCATTTTCTTCAGCTACCCTGCTACTTTCCTTTGAGTAGCTTTTCCGGAAGTTCTTGGCCTAAAGGGAAAAGCCACGCTGTTGCTGATAGCTCCAGCTGCTTATTCCATATCACCCCCAGAGCTCAGGCCAAGTTGACAGGATGAACAGAGAACTTAAAACTGTGATTGGAAAATTATGCACTGAAACACATTTAAAATGGCCTGAAATTCTCCCTCTGGCTCTATTTTATCTTAGAAGCATGCCCGGGGAGATCTACATATCTCACCATCCAAGATGCTTTTCCCACATCCCCCTATACAGGCTAAGCCTTTTTCTCCTGCATATACATTACTATTAGGTAGAGATACTTTTATTGCTTCCTGTATACAGGAATTGCAGCACAAACTGTGGGAACTCCATGAATCTGGAGCTGCAGTAAAAGCAGGACTTATAGACTTTTCACTTCATGATCTGAACCTAGGAGACAAAGTGTATATAAAGAATTTCCAGCGCACTGGAGCAACTCAGCCTGCCTGGGAAGGGCTGTTTCAAATATTGTTAACCATTCCAACAGCTATAAAAATTGGAGAAAAGGACTCTTGGATTCACTGCTCACACACAAAGAGAGCATCTTCTGTTGAAACGGATTGACTGTTTTATGTCACATGTATTGGAGATAATAGTCCATAGATAAGTGGACACTGTTTTTGGAGAACACATTGAATTTCCAAATTTTTCTTATTTCTTTTCCTTTTATTTTTAATAGAATATTTGATTTTTTCTTTTCTTATTTCTTCTACTTTAAGTACATATAATTAATTTTAATTTTTGATTCTTCAGTGATATAAGCTAAAATATATATTTGTTCTAATATTAATTCATACCCAAAAAGCTTTAGGCTATGGGAACCTGCCATTTATTGATAAATATTATGGGACTGTGATTAATGTTTGTGCCCGATTCCAGGAGAAGGGAAAAAAAGAGCCATTATATAGTGCCAAGAAGCACAAGGTCAAGGAAACCAGCCAATTCTTATGGGACTGATGAGAATCTGCACAGTGCTTAAGAGCACAAAGGTCAAAAAATGACCAAATCAATCCAGGTAGGATTGATGAACTTCCACTCCAATACTAAAGGACTTGAACCTAGTATGAGACTTGAGATTGCGACTTGACATATGTTAAGATGTAGGATGTCTCATACTACACTGCCAGTCAAGCACCGAAGTTTGGCTATCATCTTGGCTCCCTCTATACCTGAGAATGAAGGTAAATCAGACCAGGGAATTACACTCCCATTTTACACAAAAATCTAGTCCTTTTTTCTCTCTCATGGTATGGCAACTTCCTGTAGTCCTGGTTGCCAATAAGTAAGTGCAGTATTACTGCATTTGGTCCTACAGATTTATGGGACAGAATTTACTTTAATTGGACTATCTAATACAAGACCCTGTTATGAATTTATTCTTCTTTACTTAGAAATTTTTATATGCATAGATTTTTGATATTTTGATCCTGATTTTGAATTTTTTATTTCTCCCAAAAGTTTAATTTTTCTTCTATTTGTTTTTCTTTTTATGGTTTTGGTTTTTCTTTTGATAATTGGTTCACATACCCAATAACTCAATGATGTATTCTGAGCTGATCTGGGTGTTGGTCAAAACCCTCTTTAGGGGGAATTGTATCTTCATAAAAATCCAAGATTTAAAATTTTGTTCAAGAAATCTTTCAGAAAAAGAAGCCTGCTAATGCTTGAATCCAGAAAATGGACTATTTGGAGAAAGATGCCCACAGAAACCTACATTGAATCAAGATGATCCAGAAAAGATGCCTGTAGAAACCTACACTGAATCAAGATGATCCAGAATGAACTTTGGGGTGCAACTGATTGAACTTAAGGGGATTGAACAATTATTTTGAATGTAAATTTTTATGCCAAAGGGAACTGCCCCTAATTGGCTTTTTGTCAATGTGCCTGGAAAAACATTGATTTTCTTCTCTCTCTTTCTGTCTCTTCTACTTACCTCTTATCTCTAACTATTATAGTTAGAAGATTTTTAGGGTTACAAGATGATTATGTCAAATGATCAATTGGGGAGACAAGTCTCCCAAATAATCATGGGGGATTGTGATAATGAAATTAAATCTGTCCTCCCCATCCTTAATCTAATCACCAAAGGTGAGAACATCCCCACTTAATTCACAAGTTGGGAGGTCTGTGACCCACATGTGCTAAAGTGAGTGATGAATCAAAATCTACTGACTACTTCCTGGGCAGTCCTAAGCAAAGCATCTATTGTGATTGGACATATAAACTAAGAGGAAGGCACAGGAAGTGACACAAAAGAAGCACCTTTTAAAAGGGAATGACAACTTCCTGTCAGAGAGTTCTTGTTTGTTTCCTGGAGTTGGAAGACAAGTTGGAGACGCTGCTTGCTGGACTTGAGACCTTGACCATGAGACCTTGGTGAGACTGTTCTTAAATCTCTTCTTTAGAACTACACGTGGTGAGTGAAGAAGGCTGACTACTTTAGCCTCCTTGGAGGCACTAGCCTCCTGGAGGCTCCCTTGATTAGGAGAAGCCCTTATGGCTAAACCCCTTGTTAATTGGCTTTTAGGCTCTCTGGCTGGGCCTCTGGAGCCCTGCCAGAGTAAAGCTCAGACTTGGTGACTATACCTTTAAATATTAATATCCAACCAAAAAATCCCCTTTTTCCCTTTTACATTTTAAAGATCCAGAATGAACTTTGGGGTGTGGTTGATTGAACTGTGTGGGGTTGAATGCATTTGTTTTGAATGTATATTTTTATGCCAAAAGGGGACTGCCCCCTAATTGCTTTTTGTCAATGCACCTAGCGATCATTGGATCATTGGTTTTGTCCTCTTTTCTTTTTATACCCAAATTACTGTAATTTATAAGTTAGTTATGTTTTCATGATCCTTTTAGGGAGACTGGTCTCCCAACCAGGATCACAGGCAGGAATGTGTTATTGGAAATTTTGAGGTCCTTAAACTACATTTCCCATGAGTCCACTGGCTTCCTTCCTTGCGTGATGACATAGACCAGTGATGGGCAAACTACAGCCTGCGGGCCAGATGTGGCCCCCTGAAATGTTCTATCCGGCCCCACCAAAATTATTCCTAATCTGACACATACAATGAATAGGATACAATACAATGAAACTTTGAAAGAGTTGCCTTAGAAACAAACTGACAGATGAGCATTTCCTTTGGCCCCCTCTTTTAAAAGTTTGCCCATCATTGACACAGACAGTTACATGATGACATAGTCAGAAGGATAAAATTGAGGGGCTGGGCTTCTTCTCTCTCATTTGCTCCTGATCCAGCAGCATGGTGGAGGCAGGTAATGGCAGGTCTTTTAAACAGCCTAAGCTAGCATGGCATGTGTCTTTATTTTTTATTGGCTACTAATGAATCTATAAAATCCATAATAATTTTCAAGTTAGACTTTTATATTAATTTTATTTCTTACACTACTCCCATAGTTCTTTCTCTCAATGTAGATAGCATTCTTTCACATGAGTCCTTTAGGAGTGTTCTGACTTACTGCATTGCTATTAATAGCAAAGTCCATTACATTGGGGTGTTCCACAATGTTTTACTTTCTGTGCACAATGTTCTTCTGGTTCTGCTCATTTCACTCTCTTATCAGTTCACTGAGGTTCTCCCAGTTCATATGGAAAGCCTCCAAATAATCAATTTTTACAGCACAATAGCATTCCATCACCTTCAGATACCACAGCTTGTTCATCCATTTCCCAATCAAAGGGCATCCCCTCATTTTCCATTTTTTTTGCCACCACAAAGAGTAGAGATATGAATATTTTTGTATATGTATTTTTCCCTATTATCTCTTTGGGGTACAAACCCAGCAGTGGTATTACTGGATCAAAGGGCAGGTAGTCTTTTAAAGCTCTTTGGGCATAATTCCAAATTGTCTTCCAGAGTAGCTAGATTAATTTACAACTCCACCAGCGATGCATTAGTGTCCCAATTTTGCCACAACCCCTCCAACATTTATTATTTTCCTTTACTGTCGTATCAGCCAACCTGCTAGGTGTGAGGTGGCACCTCAGCATTGTTTTGATTTGCATTTCTCTAATTATGATAGATTTAGAACACTTTTTCATGTACTTATTGATAGTTTTGGTTTCTTTATCTGAAAACTGCCTATACATGTCCCTGGACAATTTGTCAGTTGGGGAATGGCTTGATTTTTTTGTACAATTGACTTAGCTCCTTATAAATTTCAGAAATGAGACCTTTGTCAAAGGTTTTTGTTATAAGAATTTCCCCCCAATTTGTTGCTTCTCTTTTATTTGATTGCATTAGTTTTGTTTGTATGGAAACATTTTAATTTGATATAGTCAAAATTATTCATTTTATATTTTGTTGTTTTCTCTATCTCCTGCTTGGCCTTAAATTCTTTCCTTTCCCATAGATCTGAAAGATATACTATTCTATTGTATATTCTATTGGTCACCTAATTTGTTTATGGTTTCCCTCTTTATATTTAGGTCATTTACCCACTCTGAGTTAATCTTGGAATAAGATGTAAGATGTTGATCTAAGCCTAATTTCTTCCATATTGTTTTCCAATTCTCTCAGCAGTTTTTGTCAAATAGTGGGTACTTGTCCCAAAATATGGGATCTTTGAGTTTATCGAACACTATCATGCTACTGTCATTTACTCCAAGTCTATTCCATTGATTCACCCTTTTATCTCTAAGTCAGTACCATATAGTTTTAAAGATCATTGCTTTATAGTATAGTTTGAGATCTGGTAAAATTAGGCCTCTATCCTTCATATTTTTTCATTATTTCCCTTGATATTTTATCTTTTGTTCTTCCAGATGAACTCTAATAATTTTTTCTAATTCTATTTTTAAAAAGTGTTTGGGTAGTTTGATAGGTATAGCATTGAATAAGTAAATTAATTTTGGTAGGATTGTCATTTTTATTATATTATCTCATCCTACCCATGAGCAATTGATGTTTTTTCCAGTTGTTTAGATCTAGTTTTATTTGTGTGCAGAGTGTTTTGTAGTTATGTTCATATAATTCCTGAATTTGTCTTGGCAAGTAGATTCCCAGTTATTTTATTTTGGCTAGAGTAATTTTAAGTAGAGTTTCTCTTTCTAACTCTTGTTGGAAACATGTAGGAATGCTAATGATTTATGTGGCTTTATTTTGTACCCTGCAACTTTGCTAAAGTTATTGATTGTTTCTACTACTGTTTTAGTTGATTTTCTTGGACTCTCTAGGTATATCATTATGTCATCTGCAAAAAGTGATAGTTTAGTTTCCTCATTGCCTACTTTGATGCCTTCAATTTCTTTTTCTTCTCCAATTGCTACTGCTAGCATTTCTAGTACAATATTAAATAGTAATGGTGATAATGGGCATCCCTGCTTCACTACTAATCTTACTGGGAAGGCATCTAACTTATCCCCATTGAAAATGATTCTTACTGAGCGTTTTAAATATATACCATTTATTATTTAGAGGAAAGGCCCTTCTATTCCTAGAATTTTTAGTGTTTTCAATAGGAATAGATGTTGTATTTTGTCAAAGGCTTTTTTTTTGCATCTATTGAGATAATCATGTGATTTCTGTTATTTTGGCTGTTGATATGGTCAATTATGCGGATGATTTTCCTAATATTAAACCATCTTTGCATTCTAGGTATAAATCCCATCTGGTCATAGTGAATAATCCTTGCGATAACTTGTTGTAGCCTTTTAGCTAGTATTTTATTTAATATTTTTGCATCTGTGTTCATTAAGGATATTGGTCTATAGTTTTTCTTCTCTGTTTTTGGTCTTCCTGGCTTGGGAATCAGTACCATATTTGTATCATAAAAAGAATGTGGTAAGAATCCTTCTTTGCCTATTTTGTCAAATAGTTTGTACAGTATTGGGATTAATTGATCTTTAAGTATTTGATTCAGTGTTCAAATGTTTTTTTCCCAAAATACCAGCTTCTAGTGTTATTTATTAGTTCAATAGTTCTTTTACTTTCAATTTTATTAATTTCTCCTTTGATTTTTAGGATTTCCTATTTGGTCTTTATCTGAAGGTTTTTAATTTGTTCCTTTTCTAGTTTTTTTAGTTGCATTAATCTCCTCTTTCTCTTTTTTGTTAATATGGGCACTCAGGGATATAAATTTTCCCGAGTACTGCTTTTGCAGTATCCAAAAAAATTTTATGTATTTTTTCCTCATTGTCATTCATTTCAATGAACTCATTAATTGTTTCTGTGACTTGTTCTTTAACCAACCAATTTTGGAGAATCAGATTATTTCATTTCCAATTAATTTTTTATTTGCCTCTCCAGTTGCTGGGGGCCACCAAACCCATCCTGTCTGACATGGTCACAGGGGGAAAGTGCATGGCAGCCCCAGGAAGGATGGAAACTGCCCACTCAGATACCCCTGTGTGACTCTTTTCTTACTAACACTCCCTATTATTGGAATTATTGTGATCAATATCCCCACTCAGCCCCAGGAAAATATAGGAAAACACTATAGGCATTTTTGGAGCCCTTGTAGGCCCCCTACAAACTTCTAGGAAAGCCCCACCTTTACATGTAATAATACAGAAATTCCCCTAAAAGTTACTTCATAATAAACCAGCAGATGGTGAGTTAACACTAAAGATTTTTAAAACTTAACAAAAATAAACTAAGATCTCTCACTCCCATACACAGGTGCCTGCAAAAACAGGCCAGAACAGTCTCCAAGTTTCCCCCCCTCCATGATCTCTGATCCAGAATGTTAACACAAAAAAGGACAATGGATGATAAATGGGAAGCTGCTTTCCCTGCAAAAGCAAGTACACCTCTCCCTACTGGATTGTTTTGATAACCCTAAAGGCTAGCCAAAACTTCAACTCACCTTTGAAAAATATTGAAAAATGAAAGCCTGGTATTGAAACAGTATTTGGACCAGGTTAGTGTTATATCTTTTTAAATCTGCTAGTGTAGTGAATCACTGCTTAATTAATTATGTAAGAGCAAAAAATAATCATCCCTGACTTAATTGGTCAAAATGTAACTAACTATTGTACTAAAGCAGTAAAGCACGAATTGCACCTAATGAATGGATGGAAAGTACAATTTCCAGCCTAGTTACTCCATGATGAATATTTCTTACCAAAGCTTTGCATCTTTTGTTAATCTAAATAGAGTAATTATGGAATGTTAATCAAATGATTCTGTGATTCAGTAAAAGCTAATGTATGACTTAATCCATTATCTATAAGGAAAAAAATGTATATTATCCATGCTAACCAGTATGTAATCTTGAAGAAAAAAGTATAAAATAAACACAGCTCAAAGGCTGACCAGAGCAGTCTCCATGAAGCCTGCCTGGCTAAAGCTTAGACTGTCTCTCATTTGTCTTAATTTCCCACTCAGTCCCACCTCCTAGATACCTGGACCTGTGGGAATTTGACTCTCACATCCAGTACCTTTACTAATTATAATTTTTATTGCTTTATGATCTGAAAAAGTTGCACTTATTATTTCTGCTTTTCTGCATTTGTTTGCAATATTTTTATGCCCTAGAATATATGGTCAATCTTTGTGAATATACCATGTGCTGTTAAAAAGGTGTATTCCTTTTTATCCCTATTTACTTTTCTCCATATATCTATTAACTCTAATTTTTCTAAGATTTCATTCATATCTCTTACTTTTTCTTATTTATTTTTTGGTTTGATTTATCTTGATCTAATAGAGGAAGTTTGAGGTCTCCCACTAGGATAGTTTTATTATTTATTTTCTCCTTAAGCTCTAATAGTTTCTCCTTTTAAAATCAGGATGCTATACAATTTGGTGCATACGTGTTGAGTACTAATATTTCTTCATTGTCTATACTGCCTTTTATCAGGATGTAATTACCTTCTTTATCTCTTTTAATCAGATCCATTTTTACTTTGGCTTTGTCAGATATCATGTTTGTGACTCCTGACCTCTTTTTCTCAATTGATGCCCAATAAATTCTGTTCTAGCCTCTTACCTTTACCCTTTGTGTTTCTACTGCCTCATGTCTGATTCTTGTAGACAACATATGGTAGGATTTTGGTTTCTAATCCACTCTGCTATCTGCTCTGTTTTTATGGGTGAGTTCATCTCATTCACATTCAGAGTTATGATTACCACCTGTCTATTCCCCATCATTTTGGTTTCCTCTTTTTGTCCTTCCTTTTCTCTTTCACTATTTCCTTCTACACCAGTGTTTTGATTTTTATCAGTACCCATTTTCCCCACCATGATTTTACTTTCCTTCCCACCCCCTCCCTTCTTATTCCTCTCTTATTTCTCTTTAAGTTCTATTAATCACTCCTGACAAATCTATCCCTCCCTTTTAATACTCCCTGCCCCACTCCCCCTTTTAGTTATTCCCTCTCATCTTCCCTGTAGAGGAAGATAGAATTCTGTACCCCAACAGATCTGGCTGTTCTTCCCTCTCAGAACTGATTCCACTGAGCATAAGGTTTAAGTATTACCTATTACCACTCTCTTCCTCCCCTTCTTATAATAGTATTATTCACATACATACACACACCCTGCACCTCTTTATGTGGTATAATTTATCCTATTTTTCTTCTTCCTTCAAGTTTCTCTTAGGACCAGCCTTTTTTTTTGTCCCTCCCCCATTTTTTTTATATATCATCCTAAACAACTTAATACTACAACCACTGCCTATGAATGAAACTTCTATCTACTATGATAATGAAAACAATTTTTAAGAGTTACAGATATCATTTTTCCATATAGAAATAAAATCAATTTGACCTTATTGAAGACATTAAATTTTTTTCACCTCTTTCTTGTTTACCTTTTTATGGTTCTCTTGAATTTTGTATTTGGACATCAAAATTTCCATTTAGCTCTGGTCTTTTCTTTAGAAATGCTTGGAAATCTTCTATTTTGTTAAATATCCATACTTCCCCTGAAAGTATATAGTCAGTTTTGATGAGTAGGCGATTCTTGGTTGTAGACCCAATTCTCTTGCCTTCCTGAATAAAATATTTCAAGCCTTGTGGTCCTTTAGTGTAGAGGCTGCCAGATCCTGTGTAATCCTGACCGGGACTCCTTGATATCTGAATTGTTTCTTTCTGGCTGCTTGCAATATTTTCTCCTTGGCCTAAAAGCACTTGAATTTGGCTATAACTTTCCTGAGGGTTGTCTTTTGGGGATTTAATGTAGGGGGTGATCTATGGATTCTTTCAATGTCTATTTTGCCCTCTTGTTCAAGAATATCAGTGAAGTTTTCTTGGATAATTTCTTGTAATATGATGTCAAGGCTATTATTTTGTTCCAGGCGTTCCAATAGACCAATAATTTTCAAATTGTCTCTCCTGGATATGTTTTCCAGGTCAGTTATCTTTTCAATGAGATATTTCATGTTTCCTTCTATTTTTTCCTTCTTTTGATTTTTGCTTTATTAATTCTTGCTGTCTTATGAGATCATTAGCTTCTACTTATCCAATTCTGGTCTTTAAAGTCAGGTTTTCAGCTATGATCTTTTGATTTTCCTTTTTAGTTTAGTCTATCTTGCTTTTCATGGCTTCCAGCAGGTCAATTCTGGTCTCCAGTTTGCTTATTACTTCTTTTGATTTCTGTGCCTCTTTTTCCATATAGGTAATTTTGTCTTTAAAACTATTATTTTCTTTTTGTATTACTTTCATTTCTTTCCCCCATTTTTCTTCTATCTTTCTTACTTGGTTTTTGAACTCCTTTTTTAGTTCCTTGAGAGTTGGTGACAAATTTCCATTTGGGGTTGGGGGTGGGGATGTTTATAGATATGTTTGCTTGCTTTTCACTCTCTGCTGTTGCTTCTGTATTTTGCTCTTTCTCCATAGAAATTATCCAGGATCAAAAAGTTTTTTTGCTGCTGGTTATTTCTTTTGCGACTAGTGGATTGGGGGTCCTGCATGTTGATTACTTTCTTAGCTTCTGTTTTGTGGGGCTTTGCCTTGGTAGTATCTTCCCTTCCCATTCAGAAGCTTGAATGAGGGCAGGTAAATCTATGATGTTCTTTGTGTAGCTTGCTTTAAAGCATTTTGCCCTGAGACTATCTTTCCAGGCCCTGCTGCCTTGACTGTGGCCAGTCTTGCTTCTGCCCAAGCTCCACGCTCTGCTGCACAGACTCCACACTCCTCAGCTTTGGGTCTCAAGACTTACTGCCAAGGCCTTGTACCACTCTCAAGGGGTAAGTCTGTGGTGCCCTCAGCCAACCCCTGAGAATTTAGGGATTGCCCCAGTCCTTGCTCTGACTCTGGTGAGGTAGGTGGTGTGGGGGAGGGGTGATCAGCTTGCACTTTGATAAGTATAGTTTCACCCCCTTATAGTGTGGGAATCCCCAAACACTGCCTACCTTTAAGGCTACATTCATTTGATTTTGATTTCTGTCCTTTTGAGATGCTTTGTAATGATTGGTTGGAAGGAGATTCAGAAGGCTCCTGCTACTATGCCACCATCTTAGCTTCACCCTTTTTATCACTTTCTTAAGTATAAACAATAAACAAAATAATAAGTCAAGTACAAATTTGTAGCATTTGCTTATTTCCAAGTTGCAAATGCTCACACTGAAAATTTAATGATCAGTTCTCTTGAGGTAATTTGAGCTGACTCCAACACACCCCTGACTGCCTGCCTGCCAAACCTTACTCTGGAGCAGGCTGGATCAGACATAAGGTCCTACTCCCCATGAAGGAAGCTGCTTACTTATAAGTCCTCCCCAGAGTAGATGAACTTAGCATCAGAGTTTACCCAAAAAGGAGTGAGTGCATACCTCTTTCATCTGTTCATTGTGAATCATAAAATCAGAAGGTCTTTTGGAAGACCTTTTTTGGAAGGTCTAGTACCATTGAGGGAGCCTTGTTGTATATTAGAAGACCTTATTTTAGCAACTTACTTAAAGAGAGAGGATTGGCCTTGGAGAAAGGAGGCTTATGATCCAATCCTTGCAGTAACTTTGGGTCTCTGTTTTCTCCCTTTCATATTAAAGGAGAGAGTTGAACTAGATCATCTCTACATTTCCTTCCAGTTCTAACAGTATAGGACTTTTTGAGAGTTGAGCTCTATTTCACTTCACTTCAGCTCAGCCCCAGTTTCAGGAACTGATGAATAAGCCTTCCTCTGTTACCATAGACAAATCACTTTCCCTTTCTGGGGTCTTAGTTTCCTTCTCTATGGAATGAAGGAATAGGGTAGATGTCAACATGATAGGCTACTGAGGAGCCCTGATCCCTAACAAAAACCCAAGTAAAGCTCTAAAATGCACTGAAAGGAATAATAATAAAGAAAAGAAAAAGAAAAACAGATATAAATTCCTACATCAAACCTAGAATGGAAAAAAACCAATAAACTAAATAAACCACAACACAACAAACCAAATACTGCCAGAACCCTGGGAAATCACTGAATAAAGAAGGAAGGCAAAGTAAGCAAGCATTTCAGATCAAGCACAAGAGACAGGACTAGGGTAGGAACCAAACCCAGGTAGCTCAGTACCCAGTAGCCCACGCAGTCTCTGCCTGGGAAGCCACAGAAGGAAAAAAGATCATAGGAGACCTGCTACTAGCACAAGCAACAATATCTCATAAGTACCTAAATGGACCCCATCAATCGACTCCAGTTTTTAAATGATACAAAGAGGAGACAGAGAAGGAGCCAAGATGCAATAAAGGTTGAGTGAATTGAGCCATCTTGAAATATCCAAAAACTAGGAATTCCTGAAATTCAGGCCTAAAATTAGCTGCCACAACCAAGATCAAGATAAGACCTACTCAGGCCATCAAAGACTTTAAAAGGGAGCATATGAGAAGGAGCACAAATCCCCAATCCAGAAACTGAGGTTGAAGATAAAAGTAAACATGGTGAAGAAATACTGTAGACTGAGGTAATAAACTCAGAACAGAATAACTCCACAAAAAATCCAAACAGATACTTGAAAAAATAAATGATCTGATGTGATGTTAAAGGAAATAACAGGGAGGAAAAAATGACAAGGTGAATTAGTAGCATAGAAAAGAAGGTGATGATCCTAACCTGACAATTGAATTCTCTGAAAATGAGAATGAGCAAGAAGAAAGCAATGATTTTATGAGGTGAATAGAAATATTAAAACAAAATCAAAGCAATGAAAAAAACAGAAGGGAAACAGGTAAAGGTAATATAATTTTGGAATAATCAAATTACTTAAGAATCATGTCTCCTCCTTTAGAAGTCTAGACATCATGTTTCAAGAAATCATAAATGAAAACTTCCCAGAACTGTTAGAAACAGAGGACAAAGTGAAAATGGAATCTATAAGAAACCTTCTGAAAAAAATTCCAAAATGAGAATTGCTCAGAAAATCATAACCAAAATACAGAGCTTACAAGTTAAATAAAAATGCTGCAAACAGCCCCTCTCCCCCAAAAACAAAACAAAAAAGAGTTCAGTTACCAAAGAACCACAATAAGGAACACTCAAAACTTGGCTGTGGATACAATAAAGAAAGGGAAAGCTTAGAATCTAATATTCTAAAAGGCAAAAGATAAAGGTTTATAACCAAGAATAGCTCATTAGGAAAAACTATACATAATCTATAGGAGAAAAAAATGTTTTTTCATGAAATAGAAGACTTATATGCTTTCTGGATAAAAAGACTAGAACTGGGCAGAAACTTTGAAATGCAAATGTAGTAATCAAGAAAAATATAGAAAGGTAAACACATTTGATCAATTGGGAGGAAATATATAGTGAAGAATTTTTCTCTCCTAATGGAGAGAATTTTTAAATTTCCATGTAGAACCCAATTACTTATGAAGCTAAATAATATAAGCTAATAATATAAGCAGAGGGTCTAGAGGAGATTTTATTCTGTTCTGATGAAAAAGAAAGAAATGGATGAGAGAGGAATATTTTGAAGAGGGGAAGAAACTTACCATCTCATTTGAAAAGTATATAAATATGAAATAAAATATGGAGGAAATAGGCACATCACGAATGTCACTTTTATCTGAAATAAATGTATTCAAAAGGAAGGTTAACATACACACAAAGAGCTAAGTGTAGACATAAATGAAACTCAGGAAGAAACTAGCAGGGATAGGGGAAACTGTGAAGAAGATTTAAGATGATTTGCACAATAAGAGAAGGGTTAGTCATGGACAAAACAGACTTCAGTGTTGAAGGGGTGGAGCATGCAGGTGAAATAAATGGAAGGGGCACCTTCTCAACTGTTATAGGAAAAATTAAGATGTGTAAATTTTGCAGATGGACAGCAGAGTACAGAATTCTGGAATCCTGAGATCACCTGCTATTGGGGTAAAGACAGTTGAACCTTGGGTGTGGCTTTTCTCTCTGGGTTGGACTGAAGGAGATTAGCTATTTTCCTGTGGCATTTTGTTGACTTATCTTCCCATCCTACCTGCTCTTTGGTTATCCTGTTACCTGTTGGCTGTGATTTGATATCTGCTGAGTTCCTGTGTTGATCCTGTGACAACTGACAGCTGAACCTGGCCTAGATCCTTTTGAGATATTGGTCCATCTTTGGGCCCTGACAGACTTACATACAGACCCTTTCCTTAAATCATTAAAAGGGGAAGTTAGTGTTAGCTTAGCTGAGTATAGGAATTTAGGATATATAGAGAGTATAGGATTAGAATAGGAACACCACTCAGAAGACATCTGTGAAAAGATTTTTAAATCTGGTGGAAGGTGTAGGTAATTAACATTAGATTTAGTTTATCCACATCCCTTCCCTAATAACAAACTGTCCCTAGTTTATTAAACCAACTGTTATTTCATATTTTAGTGGTCAGTGTGTGTTATCTCAGTGTCCGTCTCTGCCAACATTGGGCTTGGGTGGCCTTCCCAAAACCAGTATTTTCTTCTGTTACTGGCCCTAATAAACATCAAACTCAACCCCTGAAACCCACCAATATTTCACACCCTAACATTCTGTCATAATACATTGAAGGTTTTGAAGGTAGAGGATTGACTTAGAATACTCTTTCAACCCTCTTCCCAAAAGCAAAATGTTAGGATGTTCCACAATTGGCTTGGAGAAATAGAAGAGATGGTAGAACTGACAAGAGGAAGATGAGGGAATATTTCATGGAAGATGGCTAAACATTTCAGATTATTGTATTTATTTTAAATATTTACATATAATAATATTTAATAAAAATTAGATCCACAATGAAGATAATTATAATCTATGTGTCAGTAGAGAATGAAAAGGTAGGGAAATTCCATGAAGAATTTGATAAATCTCTTCAAATAAACATATACTTTAATTTTATAAAATTACAATGCAAAGATGAAGATGGAGATACCATAAAAATTAAAAAACAAAAAGTTTGGCAAGAAGTCCAGCTATATCATGTAGAAAATGGAAGGAGGAAATCAAGATCTACCAAGATCTATGAAATAAATTCTTGTTTCCATCTGTGACAGGGAAACTACCATATTTGGGTTCTTACCTCACAACTCCTTATGTACTGCATGAGAAAACAGAATAAGCACATAAGAACACTAAGAAGAATAGCTGGACTAGATCAAGTATATAAAGAAGTCTGTACTAGAGGTAGTGATATTTTGAGAGTTCTCATAAAATCGTTTTCAAAGAAGGGGGGAGGAGGAGAATACTATATTCTTGAAACCACAGACTTTAGTTTTATTAAAAATATTTTTTAAAGTTAAACAAAGTATGGGCCAGGATCCATCTGAACTCTCCCAATATACCCCTCCAAACAATTTAAAAATAATACCTTAAGTCAAATTTTAGAGCACCAGAGTAAAAAAAAAAAAAAAAAGGTCAGAGGGAAACATTTTTCCCAAACTAGAGCAACTTAGGGAGTCCACATAAGAGATCTATGATAGTGGGATGATTTCAGGCCCAAAATGTAAGAATATGGAGCACCAGCAATAGGCCTTGGAGGCAACAAAAGAAGAAGCAGTAGAAATAGCATTCAGAGCTCTTAGACTAGAGACAGCAAGGGGATCAGACAACTGGTTAGAGATTACAAGGGATGCTTTGCTGGCATGGTGTGCAGCTGGTGCTGTTTGGCAACTCTATTACCCATAAGCAGTTCTGGGTTATAGTTTTAGGGCAGAGAGGAGTATTTATTATCAGTTTCAAGAGATTACGGACCTTGGTCACACAAGGGCTAGAGGAGTACTAGTGCTTTTCCCTGGATGGGAGAATAGGGGACCTGGTTACAATTATAAGGCCAAAAAGAGCACTAGTATTTGCAACTACAGGGATATAGGGGCCTTTTCTGAGTAAAGACCAGAGTCCAGATCAGGAGAGCAGTGCCCATATCGCGTCCTAGATCACACCACCTAGGAAGCACCAAAACCTTGCAAACCCCCAGAACCAGCTCTGAAAACAGTAGCATGAGAAAGCCTAAAACTTGGCACAGTGTCTCCCCACTCCAGTTGAAAAGAACACAAATTTAACATAAAGTTTAAAGTCAAGAAATAGACTGGAAAAATGAAAAAATAACAACAACAAAAAAAGAATTTGACCATTAAAAACTACTACAGTGACAGGGAAAACCAAGGTACAAACTCATAAGATATCAATGTGAAAATAGCTAAAAGCAAAGCCTCAAAGAAACACACTAATTGGATCCAATCCAACAGGAATTCCTGGTAAATTTTAAAAGATTAGTGGCAGAGGAAAAATTGGGAAAAGAAATAAGAATGATAGAAGAAAATTATGAAAAGAAAATTAATAGCCTGCTTTAAAAAAAAGACACCAAAAATTCTGAAGAGAATAATATGTTAGAAACTAGAATTGACTTAATGGCAAAAGAGATACAAAAAATTACTGAAGAACTTTTTTTTTATATAGATCATTTCAATTTTAATGTACACTATTAGAATAAAAAGGAAAAGAAAAATGATACTTATTCTCCTCTCATAAAATGAGGATAGTCATTCCTGTCTCTTTCTTTTGGGTCCATTTCCTACCTGGGCCTTCAGTCCCTAAGCAATGATGACACCCAAGCTATAAGAAATGGGAAGGAAAGGGCTTTCCTTTCCAGAAAAGGACTTTTTTAAAAAGCATAATATGCCAAATCAAAAAGGACATACAGAAATTCACTGAAGAAAAGAAATCATTAAAAAACAGAATTAGTCAAGTGGAAAAGGAGGCTAAGAAAATAATTTCTTAATTAAAATTGGGAAAGTTATTTCTTTATGAGACATCAAAAAACAGTATAACAAAGTAAAAAGAA
Organism: Gracilinanus agilis; assembly: GCF_016433145.1. Lineage (NCBI taxonomy): Eukaryota > Metazoa > Chordata > Mammalia > Didelphimorphia > Didelphidae > Gracilinanus > Gracilinanus agilis. The sequence continues at coordinate 295,257,268 of NC_058131.1, forward strand.
TAAAAAAATAGAAGAAAATGTGAACTATCTCATTGGAAAAATGACTGAGCTGGAAAACAGATCAAGGTGAGATAAGTTAAGGATTATTGGGCCACCTGAAAGCTATGATCAAAAAAAGCCTAGATCATGATATTTCAAGAAATTAGAAACGCAGCTAGGTAGCACAGTGGATAGAGCACTAGGCTTGGATTTGGGAGGACCTAGTTCAAATCTGGCCTTAGACATTTCCCAGCTGTGTGACCCTAAGCAAGTCATATAACCTTGTTTGCCTAGCCCTTTCCTTTCTAAGAGTCATTACCAAGGTAGAAAGTAAGGATTTTTTAAAAATTAAAGGAAAATTTGCTTGATATCTTAGATTGATAGGGTATTATAGAAATTGAAAGAATCTGCTGATCAGCTTCTGAAAAATATCCCAAAATGAAAATTCCCAAGAATATTATAGCCAAATCTCAGAGCTCCCAGGCCAAGGGGAAAATAGAGCAAACAGCTAGAAAGAAACAATTAAAATACTGTGGAGTCACAGTTGGGGCCATACAAAATTTAGCAGTTTCTATGTTAAAGGATCAGAAGCCTTGAAATATGATATTTGGGAAAGCAAAGGAGCCAGGATTACAAGCAAGAATAACCTACCCAACAAAACTGAGTATAATCCTTTGGGGGGGAAATTGGACATTTAATGAAATAAAGAGCTTTCAAATATTCCTGATGAAAGACCAGAACTGAATAAAAAATTTGGCATTCAAACAGAAGGTCTCAAGTGAAACATTAAATAGGTAAAATAGGTAAATATGAAAGGGTAATCATAAAGGACTCCATAAAAATTGTTTACATTCTTTTATGAGAAAATGATACATGTAACTCCTAAGAACTTCATCATTGTTAGGCAATTACTTACAATTTGGGAAGAGTGAAGGTAGGGAAAATGAGAGAGAGGACATGGGTATGGATTGATAATGTTGGGATGATCTAAAAAAATGTAGTGGTGAAAAAGAGAGATGCACTGGGAGAAGGGGGAGGGGAGAGGTAGAATGGGAAATTTTTCTCAAATAAAAGAGGCACACAAGAAAGAGCTTTTGAAGTCAAGGGGTAAATGGGGGAGAAAGTGTGGGCAGGGGTGGAAAGGAGTGCTTGGACTCACTTTCATTGAAATTGGTTCAAATAGGGAAGACTATATTTATAAACTCAGTTGGGTATAGAAATCTGTCTCACCCAACAGAGAAATAGAAGGGATAGGGGATAGATCTAGGGGGAGTGATAAAAGATTAAGATTAAGGGAGTCAGTGGTCAGAAGAGAAATAGACTTTTGAGGAGGGACAGGATAAAGAGAAAGAGAAGGATAAATAGAAGAAAATAAGATGGAGAAAATACACTGTTAGTAATCATAACTGTAAGTGTGAATGGGATGAACTAACCCATTAAATTGAAATGGATAATTGAATTTGAGTGAAAATTGAAGTATAATTTTATTGCTTTATTTGTGTGTGTGTGTGTGTGTGTGTGTGTGATGTGGCTAATGTAGAAAATCCCACATGTTGTGTAAATGGAATTAGCTTACCCTTATTCATTCTTTAGACTTTAGCCACCAGGAATATGTCACCCCACCCAATTTAGGATTAAGTGGGGAGGTCTATGACCTATATCTACTAGTAAGTGACAAATCAAAAACAAGTGACTGCCCCCTGGGCAGTCCGGACCAGGTTGAGACTGTCATTTGTCCACATAGGCCTGGAGGGTGGATGCAGGAAGTGATGAAACAAACTATCTTTTAAATATGATGGTAACTTCCTGTAAGGGGGATTTTTGCCTTTTGAACTTGGCCTTGAAGGAGCTCAGGTTGAGACCTCAGTCTGCTTCCCTTTGAATTGTCATGTGGATAAGTTAGGCTGACTCCCTTTCCTTTAACTTGGCGTTTCTGGAGGCCCTAACCTCAAAAGAGGCTTCTCTTCTTAGAGGAGGCCTCGTGGCTAGAAGCCTTGTTTAATTAACCTCCATGCCCCCTTCGTTGGAGCCTCTGAAGCCTTGACTAGTTCGGGCCTCCTGACCAAGCCAGAGTTTTTTTCTCTCTCTCATTTTCCCTACCTTCACTCTTCCCAAATTGTAAATAAACCACCATAAAAGTCATCCTGACTTGGGTCTTTTATTTTGGAATTGGGTAATTCAAATCCTTGGAGACCACACCTTTAAATATTAATATCCAGTCCAATCATATAATCTGTTTCACCGTTTACAATGTATAATATATTATTTGCCTTCTGAGGGGTAGGAGGGAGGAAGAGGATCTGGAATCACATTTTAAAAGAAAAGAATGCTAAAAATAAATAAATAATAATTTAAAATATTTAAAAAAATCAAAAAGTTACCAGAGAATATTAATAACTATGGACCCAAAATTCCATTTTTCCCATCTCTGCAAAATTTTTATGAAAATAATCTGCATATATATTGAGGATGTCCTTTGGAAAGATATGAGAAAGTAATAGGCTGTCCTTCACAATATTCTACATCATATTCATATTGATTGCCACACAATTTACTAAAGGTAAAGAATAGGAGAGTCCATTAGACCTATTGTTTAATGTCTATTAAAAACTTATTCGACTTAGAGTAAAATACCACTTAAAAGTCTCTTGTATAAGGTGTCTCCCCTAAATATGTCAAAATCATTCAAGATTCTTTGGGAAATTTAAAAACAAAATCATAAAGTTTGTTCACAGATCTCATTACTTCTATTGCTCCAATTATGGAATTTTCTAAGTTCAATTTATATTTATTCAAAGGCATTCAGACTAATTATCCACATAGAAAAACCATATCTTTTGCCAGACTTTAAAGTACAATTTAATGGACAACCCATAAAGTCTAGTCAATCAGTACAAATATCTTGAATAAACAATGAACTTAGCTGAGAACTGAATAGTAGACCAGCAGGTTGTATGATTGCATTTGGAAACTCTGCTGTGTTTTTAATGACCTCTAGTTTCTTCCTAAAACAAAAGCCTAGTGATTCCATATTACTATAAGTTTTAACATGCCACCCACAGCCTTCATAAACTTGACCCCTCAATTACATTCCTATCTCTGATCTTTAATATCTCCCTAGCTAATCATTTTTCCTCTGCTGCCTACAAACATACCTAAGTTTCCCCATTCTTAAAAAAATCTTCTCCAGACCCTTCCATTCCCTTAAGCTATCTCCCAATAGTTTTCCTTCCTTATTCAGTCAAACTTATAGGAAAAAGCCATCTACACTTGTCTGTTCTTCCTCTTTTGGTCACTTCTTAACTCTTTTAAGATCTGGTTTTCTACCTCTTCACTCAAACGAAACTACTCTCTGCATGCCAATTGCTGAATCTGACTACCCTCTTCTCCTAGGGATTCTTTCTTTGGATTTTTGCATGCCACACTACTGGTTCTTCTATCTCTCCTCAGTTTTCTTTGAAGATTTTCTCATCATCCATGTGACTCGCAGGTTTTTTCTCCCTCTCCACTCTTTCATTTGGTATTACCATCCGTTGCTGAGGACTTGTAATTGTCATTTTGTCATAATTTTTGTGACATTTATTGTCACTTAATTGACATCAGTGGGGGCACAGAGATGACTACCATGTCTCCAGGCTTTCTGCTGAACTCCAGTCCCAAGTGTCTATAGGGCACTTCAAACTGGTTGTATCATAGACATCTCAAATTCAACATGTTGAAAACTGAAATCATCTTTCTGCCAAAACTCTCTCCTCTTCCAAGCTTCTTTATTTTTGTTGAGAGCACCACCATCTTTGTAGTCTCCTGTGTTTGTAACCTTCGCATTATCCTTGATTCCTTGATCTCCTTAATGTTATCTATTGACTCATTTGCCAAATCTTGTCATTCTCTCAGTCACAATCTTAATTTAGTCCTTCCTCAAATCTCACCTGTACTGTTATAATGATCTAATTGTTATTTCTGTCTCAACACTCTTCTCTACTCTGATCCATCTTCCACATAACTACTGAAGTGATTTTCCTTAAGTATAGGTCTTACCATGTCATTCCTTTACTCAATACATTCTTATTGCCTCCAAGATAAAATATAGAATTCTCTATTCAGCTTTTTTTTTTTAAACCCTTAACTTCTGTGTATTGGCTCATAGGTGGAAGAGTGGTAAGGGTGGTCAATGGGGGTCAAGTGACTTGCCCAGGGTCACACAGCTGGGAAGAGTCTGAGGCCAGATTTGAACCTAGGACCTCCTGTCTCTAGGCCTGACTCTCAATCCACTGAGCTACCCAGCTGCCCCCTCTGTTTAGCTTTGTAAATATTAAAAATGGTAGATGCTGGTATAAATATATAAATTAGTATTTTAATTAAAGCCATGTTGATAAAGTCATTAGACCACGCGCTTGTAAGCATTCAAAACTGCCGCCTCCATTTTGTCTCCTATTTCCTGGCCATGGCCTACTCGCAAAAGAGACCACTCCCTCCTAACCCACGAGATTTAAGCTCTCCCCTGCGTCAAGACGTCGGAGACGGAAATCAGTTGGACCATGTTGGATCACGGGAAATGTAGTTTTATACATTTCCCAAATTTCACTTTTTACAATTCCCCGTGAGGTCCGGCAAAAAAAAAGGTTAGTCCTTTTTTCTTCGCTGGACCTGTAAAAATAGACAACTTCTAAATTTTTTTTAGGAATTTGGGGATAAAGAAATAGATGAACAAATGGTTAAAATTAGACGCATTGACAAAAAACCAATTTGGGGGGCTGTCCCCCACTGGCACAACAGTGTACAATTTAAAACAATACATACAACTCAATTTCAACTCCCCATAGTTCAATCAACTGCACCCCAAAGTTCAAAGTTTGGTCTTCATGGTACAGTGAAGGCTTTTCAGACATCTTCATGGTGTCTTCACCAAAACAAGTTCGTCATCTGGATTCTGGGGAGATGGCAAGATCCTTATCCTGAAATTATTCTCAAAAGAATTTAAACCTTACATTATAGATTACAAAACATACATTTTCTTCTAAGATTTTATATAATTCCCCGTGAAATTACTCCTAAAAGAGTTAAATAAATATACATATATTTTTACATTATCGAATTTTAAAAAACTTAACAGATATCCCCGTGAGGTAATTCTTAAACACACCTTTTTTCTAAAAAAGGGTATCTCAGGTCAGGTAAGGATGAGTGGCTGAGTCCTGGGGGTTATATGAATTCAATTGGCAAAATAAAAAGAATAAAATTCAAGAAAAAAGAAGAAATTAACTTGTGAAATGTAAAATGTGCAAAAATCTGGGGAAAATAAACTTAGACCTTTGAATGAAGGTCTAATTAAAGTGAATTCAACAGTGTGCAATTACCCATCCAGAGCCAGGACTTAAGGAAAATGTCTCTCTCTGATCTGACTTATCATCAGCTTTTTAGGGAAGTGAGCCAAATAAATAACCAATCTTAGGTGCTTTCTAGGAATCTAAGTTGAGGGGACCCATGTCCTCTAAAGTTTTAGAAAAGACTGGAACTCCAGGACTCAAAACCCAATTTCCAAGCCCTAAAGTATTGGCATGGAACTGCTATTATGCAGATCTTAGTCAGTCAAGTCTCTGACCATGTGCTTTCTTTAGCACTATTAACGGCTTTCATATTCCCGTCTGGAATCAGAGAGGCATTTAAATCACAGCCCTATAGGCTCAGGTATTTGCTGTAGAATCAGAAAAAGGATAAATAATGATTATATATGTACTTCCCGTACAATATGAGAAAAGGGGAAATCAATTTCTCTTTAGAAAAATGTTTCAAAAATCAAAAATATATATATATAGCTTAGAATTAGAAGGGTTATGTAACCCAAAAATGAGGTTTTCATTTTGTGAGTGTAAATGGATCTTACAAAAAGCAGATTCACAATGCACATTCAAATAGAGTACCATTATTTCCAATAGCACATTTTAAAACAATAAACAGTGATGTTCAAAATCATATACTTGTTACAACTTTTAACCCTTGGCAAATGCTGTTATTGCTTCCATAGCAAAATGTGATATTTTAAAAAGAAACCTTCTGGTATAATCATCCTCAGATAAGAATATACAGGAGCTCCTTGGCTTCCTGTTTTAAAAAATCCTGGGTAGGAAATGCTTCTACCCATTTAAGGCAATAATATCTCTTATAATAAAATATATAAAAGCTTCATCCTTTAAGACAACAATTCTTAAGGATTTAAAGTAAAAGTTAAAAAATACCTCTTGTAAAATTACAAGGTAATATTCAAAGCATGGAAAACTTTCAAGGTTCTTTACAATTACCAAGACAGAATAAATTTTAAAGAGACATGTGCTCTATAAGATGTTCATAGGTGGTACATATAACCGCATTGTTTCTGATACAGTAAGCTTTAAGTAAATTAGGAAATATAATAACATCATAAGCAGAAACTTCATTAGTGTAAAATGATTCAGTGCAACAGGAAAATCAACGAAGTAAGCAAGATTAATTAACAAAAGTAATTAGCAATATACAGTAAGATACAGTCTTTTTTAAAACAGAAATAAAGCTCATTCAGTTCCGAGGTTTTAAAAGTTCACCCCTGGTTTCAATTTAAGGTTCTTTTGAGTTCTGCTGAGTTTAAGGGTTTGTTTTTTGTTTTTTGTTTTTTGTTTTTCCTAAAAGTTCAAAGTTCTTCCCCTGAGTTCAGTTTTTAATCACAAGCAAGTCTGAATAGGCCATTCGGCCCCATTAAGGGTAAATGCTAGGTCCACGTGGTGTTGGGTCATTGTAGAAAATCCCACCTGTAGAGCTTGTGTGGGTGGCTAAATTAGGTCTGTAGAGAAACACGTGGAAGGCTAGAATGTCTCCTATAAGAAAGTAGAGAGAAAGGGGAATATACCCAAATGGTTTGCGTCAGAGCTGAAGCAGTCTCTGGAGGTCTCGATCTCAGCAAAGGTGGCAGGTCATCGCTGTTGGGGCTCGGGGTTCTAGGCTGGAAGCGGTCAGGATCAGCAGTAGGAATGGCAGAGACACACTGGCTGGGCTCCTGCATTCTATCAGAGCCAGCAAGGGCCACCAGGCCCGGGGCATTGAGCAAAATAATTAGCAGCCCTACAGCCATTAAAGCCATTGTCTCTCTTCCCCGTGAAATAGCCTCTAGGCTGGGGAAAATCAGGAGAGGACTGGGCAAGGAAAAAAATCGCTTCTGAGACTCGGGGTCCCAGAGCCACATGGCTTCTTCTTAGGCTATCTAGAAAATTGAGAGTTCGAATTTCGACCTTCTGGTTTGCCAAATTGTAAATATTAAAAATGATAGATGCTGGTATAAATATATAAATTAGTATTTTAATTAAAGCCATGTTGATAAAGTCATTAGACCACGCGCTTGTAAGCATTCAAAACTGCCGCCTCCATTTTGTCTCCTATTTCCTGGCCATGGCCTACTCGCAAAAGAGACCACTCCCTCCTAACCCACGAGATTTAAGCTCTCCCCTGCGTCAAGACGTCGGAGACGGAAATCAGTTGGACCATGTTGGATCACGGGAAATGTAGTTTTATACATTTCCCAAATTTCACTTTTTACAGCTTTTAAATCCCTTTGTGACCTTGTTGTGATATACAGGCTGTTTAGGGAAGACTAGTTCTTATGTGAGAGTTTGCCAAGCCCTTTTAAGAGCTGCTTTCTTCCTTTGCTGACCATCTGCTGCCCAGCTCTCACCTGTGGCTCCAAGAAGCTGTAGTATGCACAGTGTCCACACTCCAGTAAACTGTCTTGGCAGGCAGGCTAAACCAGGTTGAGGGTAACCAACAGGCTTCAAACTCGTCAGTGAGTTAGGGGAATGTGGGAAAAATTCCCCTGGAAGAATGAGTGGATGAGAACAATTTATTCTTTCATATAGATGACTGATGTGCAGGCACTGCAGGGCACTTCAAGCTTGATTAGAAGACACTGAAGAAACCAAGGTCATCCATCTACTGCTTCCTGAGCTATCACCAGTTATCTTGACTTTTGGCTTACCACAACACTTGGATGACTGGAGGAGAGAGTAAGGCTGGCAACTTTGTGCATCTCTGCTTCATTTAAATCCAATTTATGCAGCAGTTGAAAGATAACACCAGTGATATCATTTTGGTCCTCTTTGAGGATGAAGGACAACAACCAACAACCTTGTTCCAGCCTATCTTTCTTCTGTTAATGATAGATTATTCTCCTTCCTGAACTTCACAAACTGGCCTTTTTGCTGCTGTTCAAATATGATTCTCCAACTCTCATCTCTATGCATTTGTCTTGGCTATGACCTCTGCCTGGAATATACTCTCTCCTCACCTCCACCTTGTAGAATCTTTTATTTCCTTTAAGAAAGCTGAAGCATTACCTTCCTTACATGTGAAATCTTTGCTGATTTCCATCTCCCCACCTCTCCACTCTCAGCAATTTTTGATGTTCTCCCTCCCTAAACTATATTGTATTTATAGTGTAATCAGTGATCCCTCACCTAATGTGGCAGTTACATTCCACACACCCCCACACTCCTTTGATGGGTGAAAATCCGGGAAGTAGCGGGAGAGCAAACAGATGGATACTACAGTCACTGAGCCAATCAGCGCCCAGGATACAGAACACATTGTGGATGAGGGGCACCCATGGGTCCCCAGCTATTGGTTAAGAGTTAGTTCAACACTCCCCACTGCACCCCAAGAACATCATCTCTGTCTTAAGTCAGCTCGGCTTTCCAGAAGGAGATCAGAAGGGGTGGCCTGAGGCCAAAGGGATGGAGCCTACTGGCCACACAACATGAAAGGGGCAGTCAGGGAAGCTGAGCCTGTCTGTCTCCTGGCTAGCTGGGCACCAATAGGTAAGGGCCCCTCTGTCCCTGGGTCCCACTTCTAGGGGCCCCTGCTAGGATCCCTCTACCATTTGTTTTTGCTCCAGCCTGTTTGTGTGTCCACAGGCTTCATTCCTCCTCATGGTGAACCAGTTCTGAGCCCTACCTTCCCGGTCTCCCACCCCGAAGATGGGGGGAATGAACTCCAGGGGCTAGGGCTATAGGCCTCAGTCCTCCAGTCAGTGTTTGGTCCACTGAGACCGGCTTCCTACCCTTGAGCTCATCCCCATCCCAGAGGTTTGTTCAGAAAGGCAGTCTCCTTTCTTAGTCCTCCTGTGCCCCCGGGGTCTTGTTACTCAGTCCTGCTGTCCAAAGCACCCTGCCTGGGCTCAGCTGCCCTCTTGTTGGGCCGTGGGTAAGGGGAAGTTGCTATTGGATTTTTCATTCAATAAATTGGTGGTTTCTTACCACCACCACCCCAAAAAATCCTGCAATATAGCGAAAACTCTAAAGATACAGAATTAGATTTTTTTGTTTTTAAAAACCCGTGATACAGTGAAGCCACGATAAGTGAACCATGATATAGGAAGGGACGACTGTATTTCTTTTGCATGTACTTAAATATGTGTGTTTTCTCTTCCCTTAGAATATAAGTGCTTTGGGGGCAGCTGAGTGGCTCAGTGGATTGAGAGCCAAGCCTAGAGACAGGAGGTCCCAGGTTCAAATCTGGCCTCAGATACTTCCTAGTGGTGTACCCTAGGCAAGTCACTTGACCCCCATTGCCTAGCCCTTACCACTCTTCTGCCTTGGAGTCAATACTAAATGACTCCAAGATGAAAAGTAAGGGTTTTTTAAAAAAAAGAAAATAAGTGCCTTGATGATGGCAGGTTCTATTTCATTTTTATCTTTTTCTCTCCAGTGTCACACACTGTAGACTTAATAAATGTTTGATTGATTATTCTGTAAAATGAGAAAGTTAGTAAGAGTAACTGCTAAAATCTTATGGAGAAATAAGCAATCGGCTTGTTGGCCATTTAAACTCCCAGTGGAGTTAGTTTTTTGAGAGGGAGCCCAAAGCCTAAGTTCTGGAGATACAAATACAAAAGAGAATACCTACCTAATAGATGTTTACATTATGTTTTTGTTAAAGATATTTAATTTTACCAATTACATATAATAACAAATTTCCATACAAGTTTTTCAAAGTTATATGATCAGAATTGTCCCCCTCTCTACCTTCCCTCCTCTTTCCCAGAGCAGGCAAGCAATTCCATCTGGGTTATAATATCACGCAAAACATATTTCCATATTGTTCATTTTTGTAAGACAATAATCATATAAAACAAAAACCCAAAGAAACTTAAGTGAAAAATTGCAGCTTTGATCTGCATTCCAACTCCAACAGTTCTTTCTCTGAAGGTGGAGAGTATTCTTTGTCTTAAGTTCCTTAGAATTGTCCTATATCATTGTATTGCTGAGAGTAACAAAATCTATCACAGTTGATCATTCCACAATATTGCTGTTGTGTACAATGTTCTCCTCATTCTGCTCATTTCATTCTGCGTCAGTTCATGTAGGTCTTTCCAGCTCTTTCTGAAATCATCCTGTTCATTATTCCTTACAGCACAAGTGTATTCCATCACCAACATACACCACGATTTGTTCAGCCATTCCTCGATTGATAGACATCCCCTCAATTTCCAGTTCTCTGCTACCAAAAAAAGAGCAGCCATAAATATTTTTGTACAAGTAGGTCCTTTCTCCTTTTTTTTTTTTCCTAATCTCTTTAGGATACAGACCTAGTAATGACATTACTGGATCAAAGGGTATACATTGTTTTATAGCCCTTTGGGCATAGTTCCAAATGGCCCACCAGAATGGTTGAATCAGTTTACAACTCCATCAGCAATGTATTAGTGTCCCAATTTTGCCACACGCCCTCCAACACTGACCACTTTCTTTTACTGTCATATTGGCCAAGGTGATAGGTGTGAGGTGTGAGGTTTCTCTAATCAAGAAAGATTTAGAACATTTTTTCATATGATTATTGGTAGCTTTGATTTCTTCATTTGAAAACTGCTTATTCATATTCCTTGACCTTTTGTCAATTGGGGAATGACTTGTATTCTTATAAATTTAAAATGATTTTCTATATATTTGAGAAATTAGACCTTTATCAGAGAAATTTGTTATAAAATTTTTTCCAGTTTGTTGTTTCCTTTCAAATCTTAATTACATTGGGTTTGTTTATACAAAAACCTCTTAATTTAATATAGTCAAAATTATTCATTTTATATCTTATAATGTTTTCTAGAAGCTTACATTGTAATGGGGGAAATAACATATTGAAGAGTAGTACTGAGTGAGGGGTGCTTTGCTCAGAGATTTATGGGGATGGTCAATGGCAATGTTGATTTCATCATGGTTACTGGACTATCCTCCTGGATAGGAAATGAAAGTATATCTGAGGGTCAGTAATGTGGTATCTTCTCCCTCTTTTGAACCTTTATAGCACTAATTGTCAATATCAATCACAAGCCCAATAATGTGAATATTTTTACTTATCTTTTTTTTTTCTAAACCCTTACCTTCCATCTTGGAATCAATAATAAGTATCATTTCCAAGGCAGGAGATAAGTTAAGAGCTAAGCTACTGGAGTTAATTGACTTGCCAGGGTCACTGATCTAGGAAGTACCTGGGGCCAAATTTGAACCTAGGACCTCCCATCTCTAGACTTGGTTTTCTATCTATTGAGCCACCTGCTTGTCCCTTAGTTATCTTTTTTTTTTAATCAACCATTCAGCAAAAATTTATTAGGCATTGTCCTGGGGACACAAACACAAAAGTGAGATAGTTGCTTGACTTCAGAGTGAGGTAATGTGTATTAACACTGTTCATCTTATGCCTCTACTGAAAGCCAAAGAGAGACAGAGACAGAGAGAGACAGAGACAGATAGACAAAGGGGGTGGGGGAGTGGGGGTGGCAAGGGGGGACAAGGGAGACAGAAACAGATAGAACAGTACTGTACAGTCAACAGGTGACTTCTTGAAATATGAATTTCTTTCAGGAATTCTTTTATGTAAAGTCGAATTTGCAGGTAAAATGAGAACTGTTTGTTCTCTGGGAAAAGTTATATTTCTAAGAGAACTTTAGAACTAACTGTCTGACAGGGATAAGAAAGAGAGATTTAGCCCCAACCTTTGAGGGTAAGGAAAAGAGTATTCTGGGATTGAGCATGGGGAAAGAGTGGAACTAGGGAGAGCAGTGCTACTGAATAAAGGAAAGAACAAAAAACTAGAGCTTTGGGACATTATGATATCTTCCTTTCCCTCACAATTTTGTTGAGGTTGCAGCCTACCACCCACCAGCATCAGAAGAGATTAAGACAGTGCTTACTTTGCCATTAAGTAGTGAATAGAATACTACAAAGACCTAGCTTTGAACTGGACACAGTGCTTGGCTGTGTGACTGAGCAAATCAGGGCTTGATTTCCTGGCCTCTCTGTGCTCTCAGCAACTCTCAGACTAGAAACTGCAGAACTGCAGTGTCTATAACTACATTTAGGAATTTTCTCATTGGTGTTTCTTAAGCCAATTAAATCATAGGTCTTGTGAAAAATAAAGGATTGAATAGTTTAGATGAATGACAGTATATAATGTGTTTTTAATCCCCTTAGATGAAAGGTGCAGTGAATACATGCCTTTTGTATTTCCACCTCCACAACCAATGACTTCCCAGTGGGGTTCCTCATGGGTCCTTAGTGACCTGGTGAATGGTAAAGTGATGGTTTGACCTCAAAACGCAGCAGGGCTTCTAACTATGCAAGGGAAAGGAAGCTCTCAAGGCACAACTTGGGTTCTTCTTCTTCAGGAGCCCAAATCAACCCTCTATTGTTGGGGCAGGTCTCATACCTGTGAGTTGTTTTGTTTTTAAGTATTCTCTTCATTAATAGACCACACACCATTCATAAATCGGCTCTCCTTCTTGCAGTTCTCCAAATAGTCCACAAGAGGGAACACTGGAAAATGTTAAGGTTGAATCCTCTCTGGATATTTTAAATTCCAAGTGCTGCTGGTTTCTTTGGGAGCTCTAAGGAAAGAACCACGTGAACAGGAAATGAGCAGATTGACCCGGTAGCTGAGGAAACTGTTGGTTATTCCAGATAAAATTAAACCCTCTCCCTCCCACTCCCAGCCAGCATCATAGAATAAGGAAGTTTTCTCATGTCAGTTTCCACAGAATACAAATTCTTATTCCCCCAAGAATAAAACAGCAACACTAATATCATTGTACTACAATAAACAAATACAACCTCCCTAAATATTAAAATTTCTACTTTGATGAATTTGAGGAAATATGCCATGATTTCATCAGTATATATAGTCTCTCCATTGCTGCAGATCTCAACCTATACATACCTCATTAGATTTAGAGTTTCACTCAGAATGGGAAGGCAATTCAATGGATAAAGGACCATAGATTTAGACCTAGAATGGACCCTAGAGGCCACTGAGTCTAATCTTTTATTTTTTACAAGGGAGGAAATGAAGTAGTAATAGTAGTAGTAGTGGTAGAGGTAGTAGTGGTAGTAGTAATAATAAAGTAAGGACTAAGCACAAATATCTCATGTAATCCTCAAAACAACTCTATAAGACAAGTGCTATTATTATCCTTATTTATAGTTGAGGATATTCCATCGGGCAGAGGTTAAATGATTTTCACAGGGTCTCATAGCTTAGGAAGTATCTGACACTGGATTGTGCCACCTTGTTGCCAAACTAAGGCCCAAAGAGGATAGATGAATTGCCACCAATGGACAAGTTATCTATCTCAGCCTGTATTTGAGCCAGAATTTCCTCTATGATACCCCTGGATGAATAGACATTAGATTTGGAAGCTGCAGGACTTAGGATCACGTTGTTTCCAATTGGTATTGAGCATCTAGAGTTCACCATTGACAGAGGAGTCTCAAATTTCATGCTAATAAGAGACAATACTTGCCACTGACTGATATAGAAAATTTCCATAAGAGTTAGCTTGCCTGCACTTGAGTAGAGGAGCTTCCTAGCCTCCCCGGATCTCAATTCAATTCAATTGAGTTCCAGGATATTTCTGCCTTCTACAACTCCACAACAATGGCCTTGACCCAGTCCAGGCACTTTCTACTTCCCTAATTCTTCCCTTTCCTCTTTCCATCTACAAACCTACCTGATGCTGTGGGATATCCACTCCAAAGTCAAACTGCTCTAAGGGTGATGATAAACAGGGGTGAACTAGAGCCTGCCAGTACTGGCTAGCAAGAGCCAATTGCTAAATTTTCTTTTTAAAAAAACTTTCTTGGGGGCAGCTGGGTGGCTCAGTGGATTGAGAACCAGACCTAGAGACAGGAGGTCCTGGGTTCAAATGTGACCTCAGACATTTCCTAGCTGTGTGACCCTGGGCAAGTCACTTAACCTCCATTGCCTAGCCCTTATTCTTCTGCTTTGGAACCAATACTTAGTATTGATTCTAAGATGGAAGTTAAGAGTTTAAAAAAAACCCAAAACTTACTTTTATCTTTGAATTACATGTAAAAACAATTTGGACAATTGTTTTTTGACATTTTGCAATTCGGATTCTCTCCTTCCTTCCCTTCCCATTCCCTCCTGGAAACAGCAAATGGTCTAATATGATTATACCTATACCAATGCTTTCACGTAATACACATTTCCATATTCCCAATGCCATGACAGGAGACACATATCACACATACAATATAAGAAGAAGGAAATAAAGTGAAAAATGGAGTCCTTTGATCTGCAATCAGATTCCAACAATTCCTTTTTTGAATGGAGACAGCGTTTTTTTGTCATGAGTCCCTGGGGATTATCTTGGGACCTTATATTGTTGATAATAGTTTAGTCCTTTATAGCTAGCTGATCATCATATGATATTTGTTACTGTGTACACTGTTACACAATACAATTCAATTGTTCAGTTTTCAATGTGAGCATTTACTCTCCCGAAATCAGTAAGCCACAAATCAGGGCTTGATTTATTATTTGGGTGAATGTCTAATCTTATGAAAGTGACAGAGAAAATGTTAACAATGTAGATTAAGCTTAAAAGTGTGCTTTGGAATACTTTATCTTTTTGAAGTGCTAGTTGTGCAAAGTTAATATTAATTTGTACCCTTTTATGGGTCCCAAAACAACCTTTTGATTTTAAGGATAAAGCTGCAACTATGTCTCAGAAGCCATTGCTGGAGTCCTCTCTCTCTTCGTGTATACTTTTTGTCTTTGATAAAGACTGGCTGGATGAAGACAAGCTCTTTGTTTATCTGTAAATAAAGAGTCTCATAGATAGTGCTAATTGCCATACTGGGAAATATATGTGCTATGTTTCATGTTTATTCCTGGTGTCAGAAAGACCTGCCTCCTGTCCAGATTGAGATATGAGTCCTCTAATCAGAGTTGTTGGGTTAAGGAACCTCAAGAAGAGCATAAATTGATGAAGGGGACAGGAAGTCACCCCTCTTTTCCTGGAACCACGGATTCAGGCAGGTGCACAAATCTGGCTCTGGCTCAGCCAGTAGGAGGAAGCTGCTGAAAGAACTAGATGGCCACATGTAGTTCATAATTCTCTCTCCCTCTCTCTCTCTCTCTCTCTCTCTCTCTCTCTCTCTCTCTCTCTCTCTCTCTCTCTCTCTCT